>NC_065595.1:52776782-53085115 GCF_024542745.1 Macaca thibetana thibetana
TTTCACAAACAGATACCCCTTATAGATCATTATTTATTATTCCCATTTTGCAAGGGCTTTATCAAGATACTGTTTTCTCTGGTTGAGCAATAAAGAATTGTGTTCATCATGTACTTAGATGCATAGCCAAGATTAAATTTGAATCTAGAGAAATTATAATCATTTGCTTTCGTTATCTATTTGAAGGAGCCAAGCTGCACTGCACTCCCATGGAGATAAGAATAGCCATTCCCTTTGCCTACAGGGCACAGACCTGAGAACTTGAACCTGGGGTAGGAGCAGTAATTGAAAGAACAGTGGTAGATGGCAGAAATGGAAACCCGCTTCTATCTCCGACCCACTCAGAGGCCGCACCAAAAGACTTTTCGTGTTAGTGCCTTTTGGATGTTTATAGAAAACCCAGAGGCTGCTCATTTTAAAGCTCTTGATGAAAACAAGGCCCACCAGAAGTGATAACGCTGATGAGCACAAATGTCCTTTCAGTTGAAACCTTGCTGATATAGACTAACCTTTTCTCGTAGCAGAAATATCAAGAGAAAAGGTTCACTGAAGAAAAGACTAATGCATCATTGGTATCCAGTAAAGTCTCAATGAGCCTTGTAATCCTCATAATTACTCAATTAGAAATTACCTAGGGGGAAGACATAATTTTGATAATTGAACCAACCTGGCTGTTTGGCCGGCGCATTTTCTTTATAATAAGAATAATCACCTATCTGATAAATATTTGCTATCAGCGTAAGAGAAACCTTGATGAGTACCGAGTGGCAAGGGGCTGGGGCATTTGTAAAAGGAGCAGTGAGTAATCAGGGGCCAGGGATGGGCATGCTTCACTGAGCAAATTACATTTTCCAGCCAACGCTGGGTCCTATCAAATATCGCTGTGTGAACATGCACATCGTGCACGCTGGCCCTCCTGGCAAAGAGCAGGCTGTTTCCTCCAGGATTTATTTATGGCTAAATCAATTGCACCTTAAAGGGATAGTTTTTCAAATGGTTTTGCTCTTGCAGGAGGGATCATGCAGCCGTAGCTATCCTGAAATCAGAGAAGCAAGGTGGTTTAAGGTCTTCCAAATCCAGGTTGTGGATAATTGATTCCTTTCTCGTCTCCCAGCGCTGTGTAATGCATATGGCTTTGGGATTTCTAACTCTGGATCCAGTCAGGATCCAGGATGAGGGAGTCACCGGAGCCATTAAAATTATTCTCGCTTCAGGTGACAAAGGTCATCTGTTTCTGATCTTTTTATTATGTGATTTTTAGGGGGTTAATAAAATTGAACCCCACTGTTTCCTTTTTTTTCTTTTCTTGGTGTTTTTAGAGTTTTACTGAGTTCAGGGAGGTCATTTGAGAGACAGAAGATTGCGTATTCCAGAAAGGTGCTTGTAAAACAAAACTCACATTTTTACCTGTGCTAGTTTAACTCACCCTTAGCGGGCTAAAAAGCAAGAAAGAGCTTTATGGTGAATTGCACCAAAGCAGCAGCAAGCAGGAAGGAAAGATGAATCCTGAGAAGGCCCAGGGCAGCCCAGCTTCAAATACAGTTGTGGGCAGCCAGGAAGCCACAGAAGCTGCTGAGCCAGCCTGGTCGGCTGCAGTCAGCAAGGACATGGCTTCCCAAGAGTGAACGTTGTGGGCTGACCAGGAATTTCTTAGTACAGTGCCAGGCTCTGCAAACAGCAGCTGCAGCTGCAGATCAAAGGAGTTTTACATGTGTACAGCAAAAAAGCATTGCTGCTTAGGTGTGGGAATCCTTTGCCATCATGTCATTTTCTTCTTTCAATGAACATATGCAAAGAACAAGAAAAAATATTTGTGTGGTTTTTGTTTTAGTTTTGTGTGTGAAAGTGAAAGTGTATGATGGCTGCAGCTAATGCCTTTTTGAGAATAATAAGAAGTTGTCTGGTCCACAAGATTGGAAAAAAAAAAAAAAGTTAGGCTGGGACTGGTGGCTCAGGTCTGTAATCCCAGCAGTTTGGGAGGCTGAGGCGGGCAGATCACTTGAGGTCAGGAGTTTGAGGCTAGCCTGGCCAACATGGCAAAACCCCGTTTCTACTGGAAAAAAAAAAAAAATTAGCCAGGCATGGTGGCATGCACATGTAATCCCACTTACTCGAGAGTCTGAGGCAGGAGAATCGCTTGAACCTGGGAGGTGGAGGCTGCAGTGAGCTGAGATGGTGCCACTGCACTCCAGCCTGGGTGACAGAGCAAGACTCTGTCTCTAAGAAAAAAGAAAAAAAAAGTTGGTATAACCTGAATACCTGTGCCCTGCGGGAAGTTTCCTGTGCCCTAGCAGACAATGACATTAGTTGGGCACACACATGCCTATATGCTTGCCTGCTTACACACAGCCAAATGCTCTATAAGGTCAAGAGCAGGAGAAAGACACTCCTGGGGCGCGGCACTGAGGAAGTGGGGCAGGCTTACTCTAGGTGAAAAATCATATTAGGTTTTGAGTGTGACTGATGAGAGGGATTAGACTTGTCAAGCAAAGGCACAGGAAATAAGTGGCTCAGGGCACATCTGAATACAGTTGCAACTCAGCCTCCGTACCTGGTGTGTTAGGACATGTCCACAAGGAGAATGGTCTCTCCAGTGCAATATGCAATCTCAGCATTGGTACATAGCAGGCCTGAAAATGGTCCCCATTCATCTCTTAGCTATGATCCAGAATAGATTTTTTTGTGTGTGTGTGGAATAAAAGTCTTAAAACAAATGTTATGCCATATTTGCCTCTCCTTTTTGCTACCACATTCTAATGTGCATAGCTCTGCGCATAACCCTTGTACTCTGTTATAAAATAAGGTAATTTTTTTCTTCCCCACTAGAGAATAATAGCCCCTCGTATTCATGTCTCCTTTTTTTTTTACCTCCATAGGCTCAATGCCTGGAAGAGTACTGGTGCAAAAATTGATTAAATAAAAGACCCATAAATCTATGGTACAAAGAAAACGAGGTTAAATTAGTCCTTTTGAATAAATACCATGTACTCTTCCTGATGTTTCTACTTCTAAGGCCAGGTGAAAAATGCATTGCCAGTATCTCCTACCCTTCTAATCTAGTAAAATATTAAATCTAGTAAAATCTAGTAAAATACTAGATATCTGGTCAAATCCTTTCAAGACAACCTTGAGAAGTTAGGAATCACAGAGTGTCTCTAAGAGGAAGTACCCTCTTCTTAAGTGACCACTTTAGATAATCCTTATGTGGTTTCCAGGAATAGAAGGCAACATTCACAGTTAAATACAAGTCTCCAAAATTGACGGGTTGTCTCTGGGTATTTGTTTGCCTGGAAGCAGTTTCACTGCAGTGGTTTGCATTTCTAATTGTTTAATGGGGAATGTATTGCTTATGTCCAAATAAAAAACAAGAAATACCCATGTTGTGTTGTTGGGTTTAGTAAATACATAATTAGGATTTAAATAGGTATTTCAGATCTGATGACAGCTTTTTCTAGACCGGCATAATTAGAAGGCATGAGGAGTTTAGAGTGCTTCCTTTGGACAATACAATAATTTTTGCTGGTTTGCTCTGCTGACCTGACCACATCCAAACCAGTAACTTCATATATTCAATAAACAATGATTATTTATGATACCTGCTACGTGAAAAGTATCACAGTAGGTCCTAGGTATCATGCTGTTCCTACTCGAGCAACCTGTTTCTGAATATCGCTGTGCTTTATGTATTCCTAAGGATACTTGTGATTATATTTGATTGTGGCTTTTGTGCTTACGTGAGATGCTAACCTCATCACAGAGTGGTAATCCATGGTAAGAGCTTTATTTTAGGACTATATTAAAATATCTAAATGGAGATAACTAGTAGACTATCGTACATGTGCGTATGATTCTCAGAGGAGAGTTTGGGAAGAAAAGTATAGGTCAGGACATATTATAGTTTGCTTTTATTGTTGTTACTCCTTTTTTCTGTAAATATATGTTAGTATTTATTATATGGATTAAGTACTGAACAAAAACAGTCATGATCTTTGCCCTCGTAGACTTAACATTATAGTAAGAAAGGTAGACATCACACAAATGATGTGAAGTATGGGAAATATTACAATAGGGTGAGTATAAGGTCCCATAAGGAAGTCCCAAGGGAGCTAATTAGTGCTATGAATAGAGAGTGTTACAGGAGGCCTGGCATATTTGAGGATAATAATATTTTAGCTAAGACCTAGATGAACTTCCTCGGTGAGAAAGACACTGTTTTGTGCTTGACAACATACATTTCTACATGATTCTTTCTGCATTTGCTTAAGTGGTAGATGGAGATACCTTGATGTAAAACTTTGCATACTTAGTGTAAGTCAGTCATGGTGACCCACACTCTCTAGGCCACATCATCATTTCCCCAAAGCCAGGGATATGATAGTAAAAAGATTCTGATTGATAAGATAGAAAGAGAAATCTGCTGGTGGGGACAAATATAAAAGAGCAGTGTTTGCCTGTCTGTCCTTCTTGCTTGGGACACTGGTGTGAGGTCTTGTGACAGGCACTGCTCCAGTGGCCAGTGGCCAGGAAGGGCCACATTTCCTGCCATTACTGGAATGCTGGATGCTTTATCTCTAGATAAGGAGCCTGTCAGGTGAACTAATAAAATATATTTGTTCATAAAGCCACCGTTGTTTTGGTCCTTTCTTATTTGTGCTTGAAAGCATTTATAAAAACAGGTAAAAGAAGTGGAGGTAATTAAACAGGGAGAGACAGTTCCAAGCAGACATGAACAAATGCCAACAGGTGAAAGAGCATGTAGTCTAACCATAGAAGTAAAATCTATATCCTACAGGGAGTCTGGAGAGTATCTCGCTATATGTAAAAATTGAAAATCCTGCCTGCTTCAAAATAATTAATGCATACTGAATGGGCAAAAGCTAGAAGCATTCCCCTCGAAAACTGGCAAAAGACAAGAATGCTCTCTCTTACCACTCCTATTCAACATATTATTGGAAGTCCTGGCCAGAGCAATCAGGTAGGAGAAACAAATAAAGGGCATCCAAATAGGAAATGAGATAGTCAAACTATCTGTTTGTAGACAACATAATTCTTTATCTAGAAAACCCCATAGTCTCAGCCCAAAAGTTCCTTAAGCAGATAAACAACTTCAGCGAAGTCTCAGGATACAAAATCAATGTAAAAAAAGAAGAATCATTCCTATACACCAGCAACAGTCAAGCTGAGAGCCCAATCAAGAATGCAATCCCATTCACAATTGCCACAAAAAGAATATAATACCTGGGAAGACAGCTAACTATGGGAGTGAAAGGTCTCTGCAATGAGAACTACAAAACAATGCTCAAAGAAATCATAGATGATACAAACAAATGGAAAAACATTTCCTGCTCATGGATAGGAAGAATCGACATCATTAAAAAGACCATACTGCCCAAAGCAATTTATAGATTCAATGCTATTCCTATCAAACTACCAAAGACATTCTTCACAAAAACTTAGAAAAATCTATTTTAAAATTCATATAGAACCAAAAAATGAGCCTGAATGGCCAAGGCAATCCTAAGCAAAACAAATAAAGCTGGAGACATCTTGCTACCCAACTTCAAACTATACTACAGGGCTGCTGTAACCAAAACAGCATGTTACTGGTATAAAAACATGCACATAGACCAATGGAACAAACTAGAGAGCCCAGAAATAAGATCACACACCTACAACTATCTGATCTTCAAAAAAGCTGACAAAAACAAGTAATGGTGACAGGACTCCCCATTCAATAAATGGTGCTGGGATAACTGGCTAGTCATATACAGAAGACTGAAACTGGACCCCTTCCTTATACCATATACAAAAATCAACTTTAGATGAATTAAAGACCCAAATGTAAAACCCAAAACTATAAAAACCATGGAAGATAATTTAGGCAATACCAGTAATTATGGACATAGGAATGAGCAAAAAAATTCATGATGAAGACACTAAAAACAATCACAACAAAAGCAAAAATTGACAAATGGGATCTTATTAAACTAAAAAGCTTCTGCACAGCAAAAGAAACTATCAACAGGTAAACAGACAATCTATAGAATGGGAGAAAATTTTTGCAATCTATACAGCTGATAAGGGACTAATATCTAGCACCTATAAGGAACTTAAATAAATTTAGAAGAAGGAAACAAGCAATCCCATTAAAAAGTAGACAAACGACATGAACAGACACTTTTAAGAAGAAGACATACATGTGGTGAACAAACATTTGAAAACAAGCCCAACATCACTGATCATTAGAGAAATGCAAATCAAAACCACAAGGAAATACCCTATCACACCAGTCATGGCTATTATTGAAAAGTCAAAAAGTAGCAGATACTGGTAAGGTTGCAGAGAAAAAGAAATGCTTATACACTGTTGGTGGGATTGTAAATTAATTCAACAATTGTGGAAAGCAGTGTGACAATTCTTCAAAGAGCTAAAAACAGAACTACCATTTGACCCAGCAATCCCATTACTGGGTATATACCCTAAGGAATATAAATCATTCTATCATCATAGCACTATTCACAATAGTAAAGACATGGAATCAACCTAAATGCCCATCAATGGTAGACTAGATAAAGAAAATGTGGTACATATACACCATGGAATACTATGCAGCCATAAAAAAGAATGAGATAATGTCCTTTGCAGGTGCATGAATGGAACTGAAAGCCATTGCCCTTAGCAAAATAATGGAGAAAAAGAAAACCAAATACCACACGTTCTCACTTATAAGTGATAGCTAAATGATGAGAACACATGATCACATAGGAGACAACAACACACATTGGGGTCTACTGGAGAGTAGGGGGTGGGAAGAGGGAAAGGATTGGGAAAAATAACTAATGGGCACTAGGCTTAATACCTGAGAGACAAAGTAATCTGAACAACAAACCCCTTGACACAAGTTTACCTATGCAACAAACCTGCACATGTACCTGAACTTAAAATTAGAAGTTAAAAAAAAAAATTGATACTGGATGAATATCCTCTTCTTTCCTTCTTCTTCTTTCTCTCTTTTCTACCTTTTTCCCCACTGATTTTTCTTATCTTCTTCCCTCTCCTTCTTCTTCTTCCTCTTCTCTCTTTTCTTCTCTCTCCCTCTGTCTCTCTCTTCTTTGTCTTTTCTTTCCTCTCCCAATAAAGCTGAGTTCAGAAGAAGGCAAGATAAATCCCAGGACAAAAATGGAATGAACTGAAGACCAAAATGACAAGCAAAGCTACAGATGCTGTGAGCACATTTGTCTGCATGAGAAACTTAAAAGTTATTGCCACCTGGTGAGGCCAGGAGATAAGGTTTTGGGCTTTTGCAAGACAGGAAGTTAGAAAATAGACATTTGCACAAAGCTAGAAAACTCACAGGGCACATCCTCGTTGAGGGGCTAGTTAGGAAAATTTACCTCCTTACAAAGGAAGATGACACTTGTCTTTCCCAAAGGACTTACAATCAGGTACGAGCTCCTCACACAAATTTAGAGATTAAGTCATCCTCTTTGGTGTCATAAAAATCTCAAGACAGGAAAACAAATTTCAAGAGAACCTCAGTTGATATGCTGGGGAGCACTCAGCAAAACCCAAATTCACATGGAGGAACAAGCTTGTGTTCTCTAATCCCACAGATTCACATCAGTTAAACATAAATGCACAATCCAAAGTCATTGAGAACACAAGGAAATGAGCCCTGGTGACTGCCAAGGACTTTAGATACTAGAATATTTGCACAGATAATTTAGAATTTAAAAACTGTATAAAAACAAAAAATGAAGTAAAAAAAGGAGATAAGAGAAAAAATACTATAATCAGGAAATTTTGAAAAAGATCAAACAGAAATTTTAGAAATTAAAAGTATAATCATTACAATGAAATACTAATAAATGAATTAGGAAGCCATCCTTCTCAGCCTTGAACATATCTCAGCAATCACTAGGGATTGTGTTAAAATGCAGATTCTGATTCTGTAGGTTTGGTGTGAGGTCCAAAAGTTGCCATTTCTAATAAGCTGTCAAGTGAGATCCACAGTCTGAGGTGAAAGGAACTAGAAGGTACATTTCAAAATTATGTCCCAGGGACACTAAGATAGAAAATATCTCTTTGAATAAGAAAGAATAAGAACAGAAAGAATAGGGTTGAGGCTATATTTAAAGAGATAATGGCAAAGAATTTTTTGGACCAATGAGAGACATGAGGCTGCAGATTAAGGAAACCACACTCAAGGAAGGAAAAATGAAAGAAAAGAAGTGGAGGGCAGGGGTGGAGAGAGAGAGAGAGATTTTCACCTCAGACAATTGTGTTTTCAAGAAAAGGAAGATGATAAAATTGACCAGAGAAAAAAAGTTTACCCACAAAAAAAAAAAAAATTACATTGATTCTATACTTCTCAACAGTACAAATAAATGTGGAATATTAATATTGATAATTTAGTAAAATCTGGGTTTGTTTTCTTTCCCTCTTTGTCTGTCTTAGAAGAAAATATTATTCCACACGCATTTGTACTGTTGAGAAGCTTAAGAAACAAATCAACCTAGATTTGTGTGTCTATCTAAACTATCCTTCAGAAAGAAAGACAAATTAAGTCATTTTTCAGACAAGCAAAGACTGAGATTTTGTGACCAACACAAAGATGGATTAAAGACATAAATGTAAAACCCAAAACTATAAAAACTCTGGAAGACAACCTAGGCAATACCATTCTGGACATAGGAATGGGCAGAAATTTCATGAAAAAGATGCCAAAAGCAATTGCAACAAAAGCAAAAATTGACAAACGGGATCTAATTAAACTAAAGAGGTGTTGCACAGCAAAAGAAACTATCAATAGAGTAAACAGACAACCTAGGCAAGGGTCTTCTAGTGATTCTCAAAGTGTGGTCCCCAGCAGCAGCACCTCTCGGGAATATGTAAGAAATGCAGATCTTCAGGCCCACCCTGCACCAGACACTGTGGCAAGCCCAGGAAGCTGTGCTACGTCAAGCTCTCCAGAGCTTCCAGTGCTGCTCCTGTTGAAGAACTGTAGCTCTACACAAAATACATGAGGCAGAAGACAAATGGTTTCAGAGGGAAGGTCTGAGATGTAAAATGGGATCCTGACTAAATTATTTAGTAAACTTTAGGTTAACCTAAACCAATGTTGACTGAGTAAAAAAATAGTAATATCAAACTCAGGGATAAAAATAAGATAGAGGTAAATTATTGAACAACACAAAAAGTAAGATATGATGGGTGTGAATGCAGTTAAAATGTCCCCTTCTTTAGGAAGGAGAGAAATTAGATAAAATATGGCCAGGTGAGGGGGCTCGTGCCTGAAATGCCAGCACTTTGAGAGGCCAAGGCATGAGAACTGCTTAAGCTCAGCAGTTTGGGACCTGCCTAAGCAACATAGTGAGGTCTTGTCTCTATTTAAAAAAGAAAAAAAGAAAAAAAAAACAGATAAAATTTTTCTGACTAATATACTAAGACTTAACATTTTTCAACAATGCAATCTAAATGTTAGCAGTATTAATGATATCTGTAATGTTTTATTTAATATTTTCATTATATTTTTCCAAATGCATTACATGATTTAATCTTCACAACAATTCTGTTAAATGGGTAGCTCAAATATATTTTCTTTTAACAGATGAGAAAACTGGAGGATGTTATAACTTGGCCAAAATCATATGACTTGGGTGTGGCAGGGAGAGAATCACAATCCCCAAATCCTTTTGATGTGATTCTGGCTTTTTCCTTTACATTACCTCTTTTTATAATTAATGAAACTTTTATGCAAACATTCTCAATTAGGGAATATAAATGACAGAGTTAATCAAGTTCATCTGCTTGGGAATATCAGACTGCATGTTGGCTGGTGACTATTACGCCATAAGGTAAACCCTGGTCCCTGTCCCTGAAAACCACTGCAGAAAATAAACAGGTAATCTCCCTTTCACAGTCATCAGAGGCAATACATGTATATGTCTAAGACTGGCCATTATCAGAACTGTTGGCCTTACATAGTATTGCAGAATCTTCTGTAACCTTTATCTACAATTTTAAAGCTGAAAGATCATTTGATTTTAAAATTTAGGAAGGGCCAAAACCTGATGAGTCATTTACAGGATTTCTTCTTATAATATTTGAAGGAATTTTCCAGTCAAAACAAATGCCAGGATGAATGTCTTGGCCTTCTGTAACACCTTTCATGTAAAGGTCTTCATGTGCATCGCAGACAAGAGCCTGTTAGCTTCCTGACAGCCTTGGGACACAGGTAAGTGCTCTCACATGTGGAAACTGTGGCTGAAGGAGATTAACATGTTGTGAATGCTGGTCCATCTTGAATTCAAATCAGGAGCTCAGTGTCTTTTCCTTGGAACATAGATTTTTATTTTTATAGGGCTTTATAATTACATATTTTAGAGTGCTCAGTATAGTTTGAAGTGATTCAAATATGGAAACATTCATTACATCTTTTGGGAGATGATTTTGATCTTGTGGAGGGCTTTTTCTGTCTAACTGGTTTTTATATATTTTGACACAGTAAATCTCATTCCATCTAAAAGAGTTATTTTTCCCCCTATGGGAAGGGACTTGATTTTCTTTTTACTCTCTGCCTAGTTTAATAACTTTTCGAGACATAAGTGTATTCTGTTTTCTCAGTAAACACTGCAGAACACCTACTATGTGCTAATTTCTATGGTACATTGGGGTACACAGAGATCAGCAGACAGGTTTCCTGTACTGGAAAATAGGCATGACATTAAATTAGTGCATTGGTTGCAAATTAAAGTGTTTGGAGGTAAGTCACTTGGGCTCAAAGTAGACTACAGAAAGACTTTTTCCAGTAGAGAGGGTCTAATACCACAAATTCCTTTATGCTTTTGCCAGAGGAGAAGGGAGAGCTTATCTCATTGTTCTGGACCTTGCAAATGTAGTTTAGAGCAACGAAAATAAAATGACTCCAAGGCACTGGAGAATGGAATAAAGACAAGAGCCCAAGATGCCAAACAACTTGAGTTGTCAGGAAGGTCTGTTACTGCTGGGTAAAGAAGGGAAAAAGAGAAAGAAAAACCTTTGAAAGAAGAGCTAGATTAACATCTTTACGGTTCAATCATAAACACTGACACACTGTTTGCCTAACTCTGCAAGATGTGTGTACAGCAGAGTTGGTGGAGCCAAACATTTGTTTATTCATTAAATATTTATTGTGGGCCTACTCTGTCTCATGAAGCTTATCTTTCCCTGAAAAGGTATAGGAAATAAATAATAATAAGACAAGATTAACTCAGATAGTAATCATAGATGCAAAGGAAATAAAATAAACTGATGTGATAGAGATTCGAGGAGGTTTATTTTAGATAAAACAAGAGGCATCTTTAGCTGAGACCTACATAATAAAGAGCCAGACATACAAGGTCCCAGGGAAGCAGTATTCCAGACAAAGGCAATAGTCTGTGGAAAGACCCTAAGCTGAGAACTGACTTGATATCTTCAAGGAATAGGTAGAAGTATCACTGAAGTGGTGGGGATCAGGGTGAGTGATGGGGCAAGTGATAAGAGATGGGGTTCCCTGATAATATACAAGCTAATAGGTTATAGTGAGGAGCTTGGATAATATTCTAAGTCTAGTGGAAAGTCATTGAAGTGTTTCAAGCAAGGGAATGACAGGGGTTTTAAGTGACGTGATTTGTTACAGAAAATATAATTCTGAAAGTCATATACAGAAGAACTGATTGTAAGGAGGCAAGCATAGAGGACAAGCAGAGAGAAAATTAGGTGGCTGATGCAATATTTTAGGCAAGGGCTCATGGCATCTTGCATCTATGTTGTAGCAATGGTGATGGATGGAAGTGGGCATATTTGGGTAGTGCCACTGACAGCTTGCTTATATCATATGCTGTGGTCTGAATGTGACCCCCAAGTTTGTGTGTTGAAAACTTAATACCCAATGTTACAGTGTTGAGAGGGGGGACCTTTTGGGAAGTGTTTAGGTTATGAGGTCTCTGCCCTCATGAATGAATTAATGCCACTTTGAAAAGGGCCCGTAGGAGTGAGTTTGCTCTCTCTAGCCTTTCCTCCTTCCACTATGAGAGAACACAATAGGAAAGATCACAGCAGATAGTGGGACCTTGATTTTGGACTTCCCAACCTCCAGAACTGTGAGAATAAATTCCTCTTCTTTATAAATTGCCCACTCTGCCGTATTTTACTATAGCAGCATAAATGAACTAAGACACTGTTTCTCTGTTTATATTAGAAAAGGGAACAACTTATTCAAGTAAAAATACATTTTGGCAACTATTCTACAAAAAGAACCACTTTTTGGACTTTCTTGGATCCAAGTTAACTTTTTAATAGTCCAGATGGTCATCAGCCCTGGCTGCAACACAATCATACCCAGTCACTCACTTCATGGCACCAGAGATGTTTACCCTAAATGCACTCGAGACCTCCAGTGAGGCAGTCATGCCAGACTTAGAGTTGTATGGGTTAGGGGGTGTGTGGGAATCAAACTTCCCCAAATTCTGTTGGGATTGGGCATACCTGCCTGTACACATGTGTTTCAGTGAATTAATGTGTGTGTTCTCTTTTATGTGTGTGTACATGATGTGTGTACCAATGTGAGATCATGGAGTAAGAAGCTTTGCTTTGCTGCTGTATGAAGTGGCCAGCAGACCACAAAGAAGTATGCACTTCCTCAGAAGCATGAGCTTATTCAGAGAAGGAATGGCTGCCCTGAGGAAATACTTATTGGGCTGAAATCTGAAGAATAAATAGGGTTTAGGTACATATAAAGGGTTCAAATGTGGCCCCCAAGAAGATAAGTCTAAGTTCTAACTTTATGCAGGGAAAGAGTCTTTACAGATATACTTAAGTTAGGGATTTTGTGGAGATCACTCTAGATTAACAGGGTGAGCCTTAAGTCCAATGAGAATTGACCTTATAAGAATAGGAAATGTCATAGAAAAGATGAACACAGGCACAAGAGGAGAGAAGCTATGTAGAGATGAATGCAAAGATGACTTATGCAGCTACAAGTCAAGAAACGCCAAGCAGCCATCAGGAGCTGGACAAGGCAAAGGACAGATTCTCCACTCGAGCCATCAGGAGGGCATGGCCCTGCCATCACCTTGGGTTCAGATTTCTGACCTCCAGAACCTGAGATTAAAAGTCTATTTTATGAAACCACCATGTTTGTTGCAATTTGTTATGATATCCCTAGGAAACTAATGGACTGGGTGAGGGGGTTTGGGGATATGATAAGTGATTTCTAGGCAAAGGGAGAGAATATAAACATAGGTTCTATGGTAGGATTGAGCTTGCTGTTGTTAGAAACAGAAAGGTGTCTGCTGGAATACGTGAAGATGAAACCATAGCTGTCGACAGGAGTGGAGAACTCTTGCCCCTGAAAGTCTTGGTAAGGACTGTGGTCTTTAATCCAGGAACACCAGGTACCATTGAAATATTTTAAGTGGGAAATGGAAAAATTCTATTTGCCTTTTAGCACATTGCTTTGGCTCTATTATGGAGAATGAATTGGAGCTAGACAAGAATGGCTACAATAAGACTGGTTAAAAGGCTATTGACTGCTGTAGTCCAAAGTGGCATCAAAGGTAGAAATACTGGACAGATCCAAGAGATATTTGGAAGAAAAATCTATAGAGCTTGGCTACAGTAAGGATATGGAGGGTAAAGGCGATGGGATCAAAGGATCAAAAATGCTGTTTTGGTGGATGCTGGGAGTTGCTGTGACAGTTAAACTCCAAGACTTCTTGAAGAAGGTGGAGAGTTCAAATAAACATTTGGGGGTTGTGTTCTTTAAGACATCCAAGCAGGGACAGGAGGCAGGCTGATTCAATATGTGCAACTGGAGATCAGGGGAGAGATCTGAGGTCTAGGCATAATTTATATATAAGTGGTCACAGAAGCCCATGTGGATGATATTACTCAGAAAATAATTTTAAAAAGAGGAAAGACCTATGACAAAGTTTTGAAGAATTGTGATATTTCATGGCTGGGTGAAGAAAGACTCTCCATAGTCTTCTCAGAGGCATGAGTAAACTAGAGAGTGTGGATTAAGGAAACTTAGAGAACAGAGAGTTCCAGGAAAAGGGGAATGTTCAAAATAGTGGAAATACTGAGAAGTCGGGTGAGAAGAAAATAGAAAGTGAGCTCTTAGTAGCATCTCCATGTCTCTGGTGGCCCTAGTGAGAGGTGTTTGGGTAGAGTCATGGAGAGTGAGGGGAGATAGGATGCATAAGGACCTGTCTACATCTATGGTTGTTAAGAGGGTTGATAGATTTTAAAGAGTTTATTAGTTATAACATAAAACCAATGAATGGTAACTTTAAGGAAATGATGTGAGTGATAAGAGAGATTTCAAGGCCCCTCATATGCCCCCCCCCACTTTTCTTACTGTCATACCCCCCAAACATAAAACAACAAGCTTTTCATCATTCCAGTGACTAATACCAAAATTATGCTTGCAAGGATGCCATTCTTCAGATTCACACTGGGAATCAATTGCCCAGAGGAGGGATAACCTCAATTACATTGTTAGATTCATTTCTGCTTTTAAATTTCTTGATTCCATGATTGATGCAGTGGTTAAGAAAATGTCTGAGAATGGATTTGATAGCAGGGATTGGAAGAGAAGGAAAAAAGTGATGAGTCCCTCGAGCAGGAAGGAAAGACGCTGAGAGCAGAAAGCTGTACAAAATGAGATTCTGTGGTTATCTCCGGATCCACCTGCCATGGGACCTATTCAAGTGAGGACACCTCAAATGTTAGCATCCTAGAGTGTGGAGGCTCTGGATATGCCACTAGATTGGGCTGTTCCAGGAAGGAGAGGAACATTCACTTCATGCTGGATATTGTATATATATGTATACATGTAGTATCATTAAATTCTCACCATGATTTTAGGATACCAATATTAATACTCTCATATTACAGAAGAGTGAATTGGGAGTTTTAAAAAATCACATAGTGTCCACTCATTGTGAGTCTTGGCACTGCATTTCTTAAATTCCAGATTGTTACTCCCACAGTTTAGTTATACCTACTGATGAAAACTTGCTAGAATTACTTTTCTCTGGGCACAATATGTACTCAGTTCTTCTAAGACAGGGAAAACAAAGTAGAAGTATCCAGATTTGTCCAAAAGGGTCAATTAGGAATAGATTCCTATCACTTCCGGCAGAAGGGTCAGCAAATCCCAGAGTAGCCTGCGTGCCAAGCCAATTTCTTTCCATGAACCAGAAATAAAGAGTGGAATTGAATTTTGGGGGTTGTGTGGGTCTCCCACGGTTCTGCACCCCACCCTTCCATCCCTGGTTCATGTTTTATAGTGCAATTTCTGGCAAAATTGCCAGTGGCAGAAAAATCCGAGTGGGAACCAGAGTTAAACAGTCCATGCCATAGTTCTTGGACTTTCAAAGTTCTACCTCCAAATGAATGGATGCCATTGTTCCCTTTTCTTGAGGAAGGGGAGAATGAGCTGCTTTTTTCCACGCTCCTCCTGCCATTCTTGAGGGTTTTTGTTGTTGTTGTTCCCATCTTGCTTGCATTTGAGCATGTGGATATAATATGGCTTTGTCAATAAAACATTTAGACAGAGAGTGGAGGATGCTGAGTTTCTTTCTTGGCTCCTTCCCAGGCATTGACATAAGTGGATAGGAGATAATTTATCTCACTCTTACTGATTAGAATATCAAGGTAAGGAGAGATTTAGTGATGGAATCAGATTGACAAAATTGTCAGTGACTTGCTCAGGGACTCAGTCAGATCATTTCCCCTTTTGGGAGCGAAAATTTTTTTTTTTGGATGCTGATTGTTTTTAAAAATGTAAGCGCATTTATTGCAGCGGTGAGATGGAAAATAAGTGTGAGCAATGGTGATGGGAATGGTAATTAATGTTACCATTAATGTTTTACTATTAAGTTAGTCTTCTTTTGTGACTTGTCTTTAAAATAGATAAAAACTTCAGTTTTTAATAAAATGATACATTTTTGGAGGCAGTTTCGGGTGGGCATCTCAGCTCTGTGTCTTTCACCTCATCTCACTGGGTGAGATGAACTTTTCTGAGCCTCTTCCTTTACTGGGCAATAATAGGAGTTACCCCATGTGCATTCCAACAATAACCATATATACTAGGGATCTGAATGTGATTATATAACTTTGTATACTACATCTGGATCCCTTAAATCTGGTTTGTATTTAGTTTGAACAAAGAATCTCTTTACATATTTTGCATCTTACGAAGGCTTCTGATTCTTGAAGGTTTTTATACTGCTTTAGAAAAGATTTCAGAGCTGAGACACAGGTTGTTAATCCAAGCATTCCTTGGAGATATTGTGGGTTCAGATCCAGACCACCATAATAAAGCTTATATGACAATAAAGCAAATCACACAAATCTTTTGGTTTCCCAGTGCATATAAAAGTTATGTTTACACTATACTGTAGTATATCAAGTGTGTAACATTAGGTGTAAAAAATATATGTACCTTAATTTAAAAATACTTTATTGCTAAAAATTGCTAATGATCATCTGAACCTTCATAGAGTCATAATCATTTTGCTGGTGGAGGGCCTTGCCTCAATTTTGATGGCTGCTGACTTATCTCAGTGATTGATGAAAGTTAGGGTGATTGTGGCAATTTCTTAAGACAACAGTGAATTTTGACACATTAATTGGCTCTTCCTGTCATAAAAGATTTCTCTGTAGCATGCGATGCTGTTTAATAGCATTTTACCCACAGTAGAATTTCTTTCAAAAGTGCAGTCAATCCTTTCAAACCCTGTTGCTGCTTTATTAACTAAGTTTGTGGAATATTCTAAATCCTTTGATGTCATTGCTACAGTGTTCATAGCATCTTCAAAAGGAGTAGATTCCATCCCAAGAAACCAATTTGCTCATCCATAAAAAGCAACTCCTCATATACTGAAGTTTTATTGTGAGATTGCAGCAAGCCAGTCACATCTTCAGGCACCACTTAATAATTCTAGTTCTCTTGTTCTTTCCACCACATCTACAGTTCCTTCCTCCACTGAGGTCTTGAACCCCTCAAAGTCATCCATGGGGATTGAAGTCAATTTTTGCCAAACTACTATTAATGTTGATATTTTGACCTCCTTCCATGAATCATGAATGTTTTTAATGGCATCTAGAATGACAAAGCCTTTCTAGAAGATTTTCAGTATATGCAGCCCACACCATCAGAGGAATCACTAACTATGGCAGCTATAGCTTTACAAAATAAATTTATTCTCTTTGTGTGTGTGTGTGTGAGATAAGGTCTTGATCTGTTGCCCAGCCTGGAGTGCCATGGCAAGATCATGGCTCACTGGAGCATCCAACTCCTGTGCTCAGATGATCCTCCCACTTCAGCTTCCTACAGGTGCACACTACCATGCCCAGCTACTTTTTTATATATTTTTTTTGTAGAGAGGGGGTTTCACCATTTTGCCCAGGCTAGTCTTGAACCCCTGAGCTCAAGCAATCCATCAACCTCAGCCTCCCAAAGTACTAGAATTACAGGCATGAGCCATCACACCTGGCCTTACATTTCTTAAATAATAAGACTTAAAAGTCAAAATTACTCCTTGATTCATGGGCTTCAGAATGAATGTGTTAGCAGGCATGGAAACAACATCAATCTGCTTGTGCATCTCTATCAGAGATCTGGGATAACCACGTACATTGTCAATGATCAGTAATATTTTGAAAGAATTTTTTTTTTTTTTTTTTTTTTTTTTTCCTGAGCAGTAGGTCTCAACAGTGGGTTTAACACGTTCAGTAAACCATGCTGTAAACAGATGTGCTGTAAACAGCCTTTGTGGTTCCATTTCTAAAGTGTAGGCAGAGAGATTTAGTATAATTCTTAAGCACCCTAGGGTTTTTGGAATGGTACATAAGCATTGACTTCAACTAAGTCACCAGCTCCATTAGCCACTAACAAGAGAGCAGCCTGTCCTTTGAAGCTTTCAAGCCAGGAATTGACTTGTCTTCTATAGCTATGAAAGTCCTAGATGGCATGTTCTTCTTGATCAAGGCTGTTTTGTCTCTATTGAAAATCTGTTGTTTAGTATAGCCACCTTCATCAATCATCCTAGCTAGATCTTCTTGGATAACTTACTGCAGCTTCTCCATCAACACTTGCTGTTTCACCTTGAACTTTTGTTATGAAGACAGCTTCTTTCCTTAAACCTCAGGAACCAACTTCTGCTAGCTTCAAACTTTTCTTCTGAAGCTTCCTCATCTCTGTTAGTCTTTATAGAATTGAAGATAATTAGGGCCTTGCTCTGGATTAGGCTTTGACTTAAGGGAATGTTGAGGCTGGTTTGATCTTCTACCCAGACCACACAAACTTTCTCCATATTAGAAACAAGCTGTTTTGCTTTCTTATAATCATGTATTCATTAGGGTAGCACTTTTAATTCCCTTCAAAATAGCATCTTCAAAAGGAGTAAATTCCATCTTCAAAAACTTTTTCTTTGCATTCACAACTTGGCTTTCTGTTTGTCACAAGAAGCCTAGATTTCAGCCTATCTTGGCTTCCAACATGCCTTCCTCGCTAAATGTAATCATGTCATGTTTTCAATTTTTAATTTAAAGTGAGAGATGTATGACCTTACCTGTCTCCTGAACACTTAGAGGCCATTGTAGCGTTATTAATTGGCCTAATTTCAATATTTTTGTGTCTCAGAGAACATGGTGGCCCAAAGAGAGGGAGAAAGATGGGAGATTAGCTGGTTGGTAGAATTGTCAGAATATACACAACCACTATCCGCTAAGTTTACCATCTTACATGGGCGCAGTTCATGATATCCCAAAACAATTACAAGAGTAGCATCAAAGATCACTGATCATAGATCACCATAACAGATATAATAAATAATGGCAAAGCCACAGACACATGAAGCAAGTACATGCTATTGGGAAAATGCTTTGATAGACATGCTCAATGCAGTATTGCTACAAACGCCAATTTCTAAAAACTACATCTGTGGGGCACAATAAAGTGAAGCACAATAAAATGGGATACACGGTATGCATGTATATCCTCAGGAGCTAGCAGCAGCCCTTATTTCTCCTATTTATAGGCCTATGTGACTCAAAAAGCAAATGGGCAGCTGCATGCAGGATGTCTTAGTCAGCTCAGGCTGCTGTAACAAGGTGCTACAGACTAGGTGTCTTATCAAAACAAACAGAAATTTTTCTCACCGTTCTGAAGGCTGGAAGTCTGAGATCAAGGTGCTAGCATGGTTGAGTTCTGGTAAGGGCTCTCTTTCGAGATTCAGACTGCTGATCTGTGTTGCATCCTGTTATAGTGGAAAGAGAGAGAGAGTGAGCTCTCTAACCTCTTATAAGACCACTGATCTCATTCATGAGGGCCTCAAACTCATGATCTAATTAGCTCCCAAAGGCCTCACCTCCAAATACCATCACTATATGGATTGGATGTCAACATATGAATTTTGGGAGGGATGTAAACATTCAGTCCATAACACAGGGCTGTTTCCTTGTATATGAAGCCAAAGGGGAAAGTCTTTCCATCTACAAGGTCATTCGAAAGGCATCCAGTGTGTGTTAGAGAGTTGGGCACACAATTACTATTTAACATCTTGCCTTGGCCATGGAATGAATGTATGTATTGCTCAGAGAGTGAACTGAGATCTCTCTACCTTTTCAAGGACATGCTGTGACCAACAGAGTGATACCACCCAGATAGGAATTATGCTTAACTGTCATTTGCTGCTTTGAAGAGTCCTAAAAAAACAGCAATGTTTGCACCATTCATATGTAGTTACTGGCTCTTCACATTACCACCTTCCTGAGGGTGATTATAGTTTTTCTTCTGCTCTAACCTTTGGAACTCCTTAATCAGCTTATTCCTAGGCTTGAGGCCATTAGCACTGATCTGAAACTAGAGGTCTCCAAGTATCTCAGTGGTAGATGCACAGCACATTGGTACAAATCTTCAACCAACCAGCTAGTTTCAAGCTTTCTAAACTTTGTGATTCAGCCAGGTGGTGAGATGAGATATTACCAGAATTATTTTTCTTAGTAACAGTTATCAGTCATACTGGTTGGTTGGGGGCCAACCAACAGGCAAGCCAACTAATTTTTCCAATTTGCATTGAATTATATCATCATATAGGCAAAGTAATGGGCTCTGGTTTCTGGTCCTCCTCTAAATTCAAACAAACTTACATAAGCATTAAGAGAATCATATCACCTTGGCTCACTGTGGCCTCTGAGCATGAAGATAGAGTGAGGGGAACCACCAGATGTTAAGCTGATCTTATCTGCTAGAAAAGACACATCCAAGTGTTGTGTGCCAAGGGGTTTAGGGACCCTGCAGTCATACCAGTTTGACTACAATCTCACTGGGTCTATAAATGAAACGAGAGCAGACCAAGCCAGCACTTGGATGGCAGATGCCGAATCTCCTGGGGATGATGCAGTAAGTAACGCATGGAACCCAAGTTAACGCTTCCCCCTTTGTGCCTATAATAAATCAGTACCTGCCTTTTAATGGGCCCTGTCTCTTTTCCTGAGCTTTTTTCTAGATGGTCCATAAAAATAACTTCTGCTTTTATCCATACTTTGAGATGAATTGGTTATTTCTCCCCTAAATAAAATTAACCTTTTTTTTCCATCATTTATAAGTGAAAAAAATTACTTGGTTAAATTCTTTACTTGGTCATGGCTACAAAGATGTGTCATGACTTTTTGTTTGTTTGTTTCTCCAAAAAGATGGTAGAGTTTGAAGATGAATACATGAATTCCCCCTAACATAGGTAATAAAATGCCTTTGATCATTGGATATAAAAATAGCTATAAAAATGCAAGTGTTTCTCTAATGGTCCATCTTGCTTTTTTATGAGTCTGTCTACTGCCATTGCATAGGTAGATTTCACACTGGGCTATGCAAATCTCCATTTGCCTGCTTATTCCGGTCATAAATGTATTACTCCAGTCATGTTTGAATTAGGAAAGCTTCCAAGGTTTCAATATTTATTTATTTTTCATAGTAAAAATAGTCAACCATAACCACCTATACCTTTATGTGTGATGCTCTATTACTTGAACAGGGTTTCAGCTTATCACTGCATATTTAATGTCATGTCTTCTTAGCTATGTCTCACATAACCAGCTTCTAATTTCAGCCTCTGCCTAGTTAAAACACTTTGTCAAACTTCCCTATCACATTTTTTTTCTCACACACATCATTTCATCCTCACTCCTGAAAAATCTGTTAGTGGCAATTCCAATATTGGCAATGTAAGAGTGAAAAAAAAACTTTAAAAAGGGAAAACTGAATTTAAATTTCATCATTGCAAAAATGGAACGTTAATTGAACCCCCGTAAAGAAAGGGCACATTATATCTCAGACATATGTGGGCAGTTGAGCAAAGAATTACTACACAAAGGTTAAATAATGTGTCATTCACTAAAATAAAAGGAATCATTTACATATTTATTTAAATAGATACTTCTCCAATACTTTTAAGCCTAGTTTATGTATTATTAATTCATCAAGATAAAAATTCTGGAGCAACATAAAATGTGAAAAACTACTGTCAATTGAGGTTTAACAAAAATGAAGAGTACATAATACTTAAAATGATTATGTTATTCACTTGAAATATATAATTTGATTTTTAAGTAACATTTTTGGGAACATAGTTACTACATAAGGCACTGTGTGTGATTAGGAAGTTAAATAGCTTTAGACAATGTAGAATATGAAAATAGCATATTTCTACAGGAAGGACATCAGGAGTCTTGGAGGTGGTATTTTAGTCTAGATTTATTAAAGTGTATCTCTTAGATGATAAAATGAATTCTGGGCTGGAAATACTTGAGGGAGAAAACTAATAGATCTGTTTAAGAGTTAAGAGCTTGAATACTTCTAGCAGAGCTTGAGAAAGTAAGGGCTCAATATATATATATTTTTTGTTGAATAAATGAATGAAATCTCCCCAAAGATACTAAAATGATAATGATGCTTGTTTAACTTTGGGATGTTACTAGACAATATTTATGGAACACCTATAGTTTGCTTGGCACTGCACTGAGACCAGTGAATACAAATCAAGTGAACAAGACAAACTTGAACCTCCAAGGAGCTGATGGTCTAGTCAGGAAGACATGCATAAAAAGATGTCATCATTAATGTGCTGATGGCTTCACGCACTCAGCGTATGCAGACGGAGCTAGCCAAGTAAGGTGTCAAAGTGGTCTCTCTGAGAATATCTCCTTTGAGTTGAGACCTGAGTGATAAGAAGGTAAGGAAGATAAATCTGGGTGCTCAGAAAACCTCACATGTGAAGTCACAAAGACCAGAGAGATGATGGCCTGTCAGAGGAATTGGAAGATGTTTAAAAGCCAAGCCTACAAAGCAAAATGGAAATTGGGGAGAGGGGAGCTGAAGTGTAGACAAGGGCCAGGTGGTAGAAAAAATGAATACAGTTGAATTCAATACCAAAAATGAATACAGTGCAGCTACTTTCCTAATTCATTCTGAAACACACATTCTTGGAATTTACCAAAAGGAAAGTACTTACAGCAATATTTTTATGCAAATACCATTATTTGTGTCCAATTAATGAGGGTGTTTTGATATTTTAATCTAATATTTTGGGAGCCATTGCTGTGGGGTACATTTGCTCATTGATTTGTTGATTCACATACCTACTATTACACACATGCCAGATACAAAGATACACAAGGCACTCCCTGCCTTCAAGGAGGCGATGTAGTCTTCAGGGAGTAGGAGATAGGGGATGGACTATGAACCAGTTAGACTTAGGAGGTGGGATGTTGAGAGAGGAACATAAGGGATTAGATCACTGATATCATCAAAACCTCTCATGGCAAATACAAACAAAATTGAGGATCCTTGCCCTGCCCCTCTCTCACCAGCAGGAAGCTTCTGTTTTAATAAGTGTTTACTTTGGGAGCGTCTCCTAGTTCTTTTGGGGAGTTAGAGGTTGTGAGAATGAGAAGTGACCCATAAAACGACTCCCTATCAATGAGTCACTCTACACAACTTGAGGAGCACTATTTATATTATATTCTATGTCAATGGGATTATGGTCCTCATGTACTACTCTGAGAGAATGTGGTAGAAGTCCCTGAATTTGCAAACCAACCCACATTCCCCTCTTTCTTTAAGGACATTCTTCAATAGTCATTAACCATCATAACTGAACCAAGTTAAATGGTGAAGATGTATATTTACGGAGTCCAAAATTATCAACTAGGGAGGATATTCTGAAATTCCTGTTTAGTGCTGTGAGTTTGGTCTCTTTCAACTCAAAGTTGGTCATTTTGAAGAAACAGAGCTCTTCTGTGCAGTTGGAGACACATACAAAGATATGCACATACACATGTCCCCTTTGTATTTTCTTTTCTCACATGGAGCCTTGCCTATCTAACTCCACAGAAAAACATGCTCTCTTGGTTGAGACTCTTTCTTTAGTTGGTCCACTTTTCACTTCCTCGACATACAAAGCCTTCCTCCCACAGGTTGCTATTTTCCCAATCTTTTCTCACAAATATTATTTACAACCACATTTTTAAACCATAAATTACATATAATGTTAATAAATGGCCCTTGTTTATAGCCATTTATTATAGCCAATGGAAAGAAGAACATTTATAATATTTCTTGAGATTTTTCAGATTGTGTGTATGTTTTCTGAAAACATATCTCCCAGCGTTGGCAACATAGTGAGAATCCATCACTACAAAAATTAAAATAATTAGCCAAGTGTATTGGTGTCTGTCTATTGTCCCAGCTACTCTGGGAGGTGGGAAGATCGCTTGAGCGCAGGAGTTTAAGGCTGCAGTGAGCTATGATTGAGCCACTGCACTCCAGCATGGGGTGACAGAATTAGACCACATCTCAAAAAACAACAACAAAAAATCCATATAACCAGGGAATGTTGGAAGTGAGGTTAGACCTCTGTGAAAGGCACACGGGAATGAGTTGCCTGAGTGGATAGTGGTCAGTGACACTATTGGAACAGTCCAGGTGGGAAGCACTGGAAACTGGAACCAAGGCAAAGGCAGTGGGAAAGGAGAAAGGATACAAAATAGAAAGATATATTGCACAGAATAAAATGGAAAATAACAGCAGCTAGAGAGAGGATCAAGTTATGCTGATGTTTTGAATCCACATGAAAGGAAAGATAAAGTGACATTATCATAAACAAGGTAGGAAGAAAGATGAATTTAAGGACAGGATAGAGATTAGATTATCTAGATGAACTTTGAGATGCTCACAGGAAACCATGCTTTAAGGGATGAGCAGAGGCTGAAGCCCACCTAAACTACCTTCCTCCCTTTCTTCTCTCTTTTCCTTTCACACCTCCCTCCTTGACAGAAGTCCTTTCTGGAGAGCCCTCAAAGAGGGGGAGAGGCCTGACTGCTCTGGCTCATATTCCAATTTGAGCTCAAACCCATGTGCATGCCTGGGCATCATTCATAACAGACCCAGCTACCCATATGCATGCCTGGGGGTCATTCACAACACACTAAGCTACTTGTGTGGATGCCTGGGGATTGTTCACAACAGATGCAGCTACAAGCTACAGTTTAGTTCTTGCCTGTTGGTCTGGAAGACAAATATTTGGCACTGGAGCTCAAGAGAGAAGTCAGGCCTCTAGATAGCTACTTGGATGCTCCCTGCTTAGAGATGATAATTGAAAGAGTGAGAGTAAATACATTTTTCTAGAAGACAGAGGGTGGAGAAGAGGGCTAAGTAGAAAATTCCAGGACACCTATGATTAGGGCCTAGAGGCAGGAAGATAGACCAGAGATAAAGTCACAGAAGAAGCAATTCTAGAGAAGAAAAAAACAAACAAACAAAAACCACAACCACCCTGAAAATGAGCAGTGCAAGGAAGGAGTGATTTAGGGAAATAGGTGCTGATCCACGGTAAGGCTATGGAAAAGAAACACAATTGAGAAGGTGGGTGAATTTGGTAGCTAGAGAATGACGGATGTCTTTTGCAAGTGGGGTTTCAGCAGTGGTTGAATGTAGATTATAGAAAATAAAGCAGGGGTAGGTGGTGAGGTATTGAAGGCTAAATGAAGAAGAATGAGAGGCAGAAATGATGGCTTGGGGGGATTAATAATAAGTGTATGCTAAGTCTTAAGTGCTTATATACTTTATAGAATGCTTTCTGGCTAAGTGGAAACATCCAAAAGAAAGGAAAAATTTGAATCCATAGAGCAGAGTAGAAATTGTCGTGAGATACATGTTTGTGTTTGTGTATATTTATTCTCCAATAAGCCACACAATGTTTTTGTGCAAGCTACACAAAAGTGGGTCTCCCCTGGATGGATGGAGATCCTCAATAGAGTGAACGAATGGCTTGGTGAACAGAAAAATGGGTGCTTCCTTCAGCTCCAACATGCAACTTGGAATCTATACCATGATACATGACAAAACTCTATAAAAACGACTTACTGTATTCACACTTAGAAAAAAAACTATCCATGTACATTTGCCTTGATTTCTTCTTTATGCTCAGCGACTTTCATTACTTTCCCCAGGACACATGCTTGTTCTTATTTATAACCAGAAAATCAGTTAGTCAATGTCCAATGTTGAGTTCTTTCCAAATACTCCCTCCCCAGGGTCCACAGAAGCATCCGTGTAGAAAAGTCCCCAGCTGAAGTGTGTGGTGGCCAATAATCACATTATTAAGGACACTTTTAATGTGCCACTGCTCACCAGACCATAGGGACAATTTTGTGGTGTTATGTTTTGAAAGCAACATTTTTTTTATTTGAGTAGGTAGCTTAAAATTAGAAACACACAGTTTAATCACAGTATGCTAGAAACAAAAATAATTGACATTTTTTTCTTTTTTTATTTCCCACTTGGCAATAAAATAAAAAAATTAAGAATAAAGATAGTTATGGATATTACTTAATATCCTTGGGAGGACACAAGCCATCAAATGTCAAAAAAATTTTTTTTAACATTTGTGCTTTCTTATTTTGTGTGAAAATGTTGCATGTATATTTTTGGTAATTTCTTCAGGGATTTTAAAGAAGACATTTTCTATTTTAATATATCTCGGTGACAGTGATCTGGGTAAGAATCCACCGGGGAATTTGGCAAAGATTCTGTCAATGAACAAAGAAGGCAGGAATGAGCTCTAGAGCTCTTCAGCTCTAGATAAGAAAGCTACTCTCCCAGTCCCCTTCTTTGTCTCTGTGTCACCTTCGCAAGAAGGTGCTCCAAAACTGTGAGCTACCCTGCCTGGATTAATACTTCCCTTTCCCAGAGATGCACAACTTTACACTAGTGTTGGCCTTGAGACTGTAATTAACTCGTTATGTCTCATATCCCTGTTCATATCAGTTACCACAAGAAGCTGAGAACACCAAGTCAGTCCTCATTCCCCTAATTCTAACCTCTTTGCTCCAACCCCCGTAGGACCTATCCCCTTCACCATAAATTAATATATTATGTATTTTACTTATTGGTTTGTCTTTTTCTCCAATTAGAGTATAAACTAATTTCATCTGTTTTGCTCATTTCCATATCACAATACCTGGGACAGTGACAGGCATGTGGTGATTATTATTATGGAGGCACGTGGCACTCTACAATTATTTGCTGAGTGAGTAAATGAAAAAAAAAAAGGAAAGAAAAAAAGCACTTGAACTTGACACTAGCTTAGATGTGGTCTATGAGAGACCACAGAGACGCAACATGAACTCTAGGACTGTGAGCTTGAGATGTTTGTAGGGTTATATGCAGTGGTCAGTAGTAGGAGAGCAGCAGTACAAAATAACGGGCACGAAGAGTAGGAGTTATTTTACTACAAAAACTAATTTGATATCATGAGTGGCCATCTTGTTGGTGAGAGATTTGCAGTAGAAAAACTATTGCTTAAAAAAAACAAAAACAAACCACCAACAAAAACTTCAAAGCTCTTGAATTGCAGCTGCTATCTATGTAGGTCTTTCTACCATGGAAGAATTTCTCAGTACTGCGTTAGGTCAACATTGGCCTTCACAGAATCTAAAGTAGCATGAAAAAAATGCAAAACGAATACAAGCTCCCAGCATATAGTTGGCGCTCAACAGATCCTTGTTGGGGAAGCAGAGGTATTGATGCCTGGACACAATTAAGAATTAGGCAAAATCTGTCTTCCACTAGAACCGTGCAGAGCTGCTTCCAGGAACTTGGGTCTGCTCTCCTGGTCTCCCATCAGACTATTCTGTGTCCTCTCCATTCTGAAAGAGCCTTTTGCACATAACCTCACTTCTCTCTCTCATCTCCTCTCTCCCAAATATAATTACATGACTTTTAGATATATTCATGCAAAATCATGCTTTAAGAGTCAGTGATACTGGCTTAATTAGACAAGAGTTTCAGCAAATTTCTTGCTTGATAGACCATAGTACCCAAGAACAACAATGCCTAAAACAAGTGAAAATAATCAGGTTTTAAAGACTTCCCATACGTTCTCCAAGAAATTATGTTGGTATTAGACGTGTCAGGTAGTATGGCAAGACTTTGATGTAGATATTTGAGAGTGATTAAATTTTTTGGATTAAGAATTTAAAACTCAATAGAAGGGGCTAAAGGGATGTATTTACATTTCATTGGAAACAATAGGACAATATAGCCTTTTTATAAGAGGAGGGTATATCGTCCTATCATTTCCAATAAGAGACTGTGGAGGACAGCCAGGCATCCTCGTACGCACTTTAACCCAGTATTATTTTCATATATTCTTTCTTAATATGAGAAATTTCAGCTTTTAATGTCAGATCTTCCCCCATTTTCCTACATATCAGGAATAAATTGAGCATGTGTCAGACTCCCTAAGATAAATGTTTTGTAATTTTTTTCGGTTGCTGAAAGAATCAATGCATAGACGACACCCTTAGATAGATTGCCAACTGGGAATGTCAGTTTAGATCTAATTTTCCATAGATTCTGTTATGTGGAGATGGTAGAGTGAATATCATCATTTAGAAAAATTACATAGGTCTACAATCTGCCCCTGGAACATGAAAGAACTGAGGCATAAAAATTATATAATAGAACACTTTGGTTGCACACCCCTGACTCTGTGTAGTAGAGGAAAGAAGTGAAAGTATGTTTTATTTCATGCTAACTCAGAAGCAAATAGTAAATTTTTCTATCAAAGTTTGTTTTTATTAATAGATGAATTAAAATGTTTCAGAATACCGGCCAGGCCCAGTGGCTCACACCTGTAATCCCAGCACTTTGGGAGGCCAAGACAGGCAGATCACGAGGTCAGGAGATCAAGACCATCCTGGCTAACATGGTGAAACCCTGTCTCTACCAAAAAATACAAAAAATTAGCCAGGTGTGGTGGCGGGCACCTGTAGTCCCAGCTACTCGGGAGGCTGAGGCAGGAGAATGGCGTGAACCCGGGAGGCAGAGCTTGCAGTGAGCCCAGATCACACCACTGCACTCCAGCCTGGGCAACAAAGTGAGACTCCATCTCAAAAAATATAAAAAAATAAAAAGTTTCAGATTGCCTAACTTATTCTAAATACAAAGAGTATCACATATATCAAAATTTCCTAGGCGAAAATTATGGTTCATAAATGGAAAATGTAAGAGAGAAGATTGTTAGTGATATGGTTTGGGTCTGTGTTCCCACCCAGATCTCACATTAAATGGTAATCCCCAGTGTTGAGGGAGGCAATTTGATCATGTGGGCAGATTTCTCTCTTGCGGTTCTCATGATACTGAGTTATCAGGAGACCTGGTTGTTTGAAAGTGCATAGCACTTCCCCCTTCACTCTCTCTCCCTCTCCTGTCTCCATGTGAAGATGAGCTTGCTTCCCCTTTGCCCTTCTGCCATGATTGTAAGTTTCCTGAGGCTTCCTCAGCCATGCCTCCTGCACGGCCTGTGAAATTGTAAGTCGATTAAACCTCTTTTCTTATAAATTACCCAGTCTCAAGTAGTTCTTTATAGCAGTGTAAGAACAGATTAATACAGTGAGTAAGGTAAAGAATGAATGAAGAGAAAATGAAAGAATAAAGCATTTTCAGTAACATTTAAGTGTTATGTACATTCTCACATACTTTAAATCTTCACAGTGTAATTATGTGCAGTAGGTTTGGTTGGAACTCCCAAGATTTCCTACCCAGCATTTAGGAAGCAATGTCTTCCCTTGATTTGCCACCCTCTCTGACTCTTCCTCTTCCCTCCTTCTCAATCAGTCCATTACACAAAGGTTTATAAAAATGAAATGAGACTCCAGGGAACTTAGAACTTACTCTGTTCTAAGAAAAATACTTATTTAAAAAATGTGATGATTGCTTTAAAAATAATCTATCTTCCACTTGGTCTGAGAATATCATTAACATAAAGAAAACCCATTCACCCAGAAACTCTTATGAGAGATATAAAAATTAAGACTAGAGTATAAGTTCCCCAAACCATCATCATTTTCACCAAAACTTGCCTCATTGAAAGAAATGTGGAAAGTTAAATCTAAACGCCTCTACTTATTACACAACTTGTCTTTAATTAAAAAGAATTTTACAGTCCCTAAAATAATGGGATTGTGAGGTAAACAGGTAGTGACAGTCAGTGAAACTGTCCCCACAGGGTTAGTGAGAATTTCATGCTAGGTGTTACACAGCAGTTATGCATGAATCAGGCTGCCTTCTGGCCTACTTTACTACAGCTACCTACTACCTGAAAGTCAAGTAGCACTAGATGCTGACCATTTGCTTCCCTGTTTTTTCTATAGATAGAATTTATAGGGCCTTTGTGCTTAAGACTCCCTAAAATGTTTTCAGATCCTGAATTCCAGCAGAATGGCTGATGCCAGCTAGTCTGAAGACTCCCACCAAGGAACCAAGTCAGCACAAGAATGTAGTTTCCTCATGTCCCATTTCATGACCTCACCTTTTTTACTCTTGATCTATCAGTGATCCCCAGCCCACTACTCATCCCAAGTGTCTTAAAAGCTCTAGCTTCCTTAGGGAAGCAGATTTGAAGTCTCCACCCGTCTTAAGCCTGTTTCTCTGCTGCAATTCATGGTGTCTTGGTATAGTAGCTTGCTGTGCACCCGGCAATTGAGCCTGTCACAGTTACAATGACTGCTACTCATGTTTCATGAAATTCATACTTTTGTGTTTACAAATAGGGAATGAAGACATTTTAACAGACATGTGATATTGTTTGGGTAATATTTCTAGGATTTTGTCTAAATTGTTGGGCAAGAAACATTCAAGATGAAAACAGACAGTCTGTTGAATCCTGTTATGCCCAATAACATCATAATATAAAGCAAATGATACCAACATCTATATTAAATTTAGGTTGACTACTCCATTGTTAATTCAAATTGGAGAATTTGTTTTCCACTTTGGGTCTAAATCACTGATTTGTGTGTTGTTTCCTGGAATTCAAATTTAGTTACTTTTTTTTTGTTTTTGTTTTTTAAATATTCCTGGTGATTTTGGTGTGAAGTCAAGTTTAGTGGAACAGTGGCAAGATTACAAGTGAGACAGTGTGTTCAGGGCTGCCATGAAATCAGGACCAGGGTGTTAGTCACCTTCATTCAGCAAGGAGGCCAGGCTGAATGAAGCAGAGACACCCTGCAGGAAGGGGAGAATGTCTAAACGAGTGAAGAGAGGAAGTTGCTAGAGAGGACAGCATGAGAAGCTGTAGGAATTAGAGAAAATAAGAAGGGGCCGGGCGCGGTGGCTCACGCCTGTAATCCCAGCACTTTGGGAGGCCGAGGCAGGCAGATCATGAGGTCAGGAGATCAAGACCATCCTGGCTAACACGGTGAAACCCCGTCTCTACTAAAAATACAAAAAAAAAATTAGCCGGGCGTGGTGGCAGGCGCCTGCAGTCCCAGCTACTTGAAGGGTTGAGGCAGGAGAATGGCGTGAACTCAGGAGGCAGAGCTTGCAGTGAGCGGAGATGGCGCCACTGTACTCCAGCCTGGGCGACAGAGTGATACTCCATTTCAAAAATAAATAAAGAAAGAAAGAAAGAAAGAAAGAAAGAAAAGAAAACAAGGAGACTAAGCTTACTGACATTGAGAAGTACAAGAAAATATTGTAGAACAATAAAGATGCATTTTGCCACGCCTGATACATAGCAGGTACTCAATACATATTTGTGACTGAATACATAGGTGGACCAGATTACAGAGGGACTTCAGAGGCAAACAAAATAATTTGTATCTCTTGTTCACCATATACGTTCAGTGCCTAGCATATATTATGGATTCCATAAATATTTGTTTAAATGTTGATTGACAAACGTGCCTGACTGAGAGTATGCATTCATTAAATGGTTGATGTAATTATTCTAATCAATAGTTGAATACCTTTGTTTTTCAGATGGAAAAATCCAATGATTTGTATATATAAGGCCATTTTAATTCTAATCTGAATGAATAGTATAGAAAAACCATACTGTTTAAAGATATTCTACAGTGTTCCAAAGAGAAATGTTATAGACACATGGTAATATATTGCCAGCCAGAGAATTAGAACTTCCAAAATAAAGCCCTTCCTTTAAAACGTGAATACAATGAGGCTGAGAGGATTAATAACATACCCATTCATTCATCCACTCATTCATGCAATAAAGAATATCTACTATGGACTAGGCACTGCTCTAGTTAAACAAAGTATGTAAAAGTTTCTGTCCCTATAGGGTTTACCTTCTAACTGGGGCAGCAGAACGTAAGCAGAAATGTATAGCAATTTAGAGTATGGCAAAATGTAAGGGTAGGGAGGGTGAGAAATTCTACTTTCAAGAATGGTGGCCAAGTAAGACCTTGCTGAGAAGGGAGACATTTGAGTCAAGTCCTAAAAACAGTGATGGAGCAAGCCATGATGCTATCTGGGGGAAGAGCATTTCAGGGAGAGGAAACAGCACATATCAAGGTCCCGTCACAGTCTGGGAGCAGTAAGAAGGCCAGTGCATCCAGAATGAATAAAAAGGGTGGTAGGAAATCTGCTCATAGAGGTTAATGGAGGACCTTGTATGTCAAAGGAAGCATTTTGGCTTTTACTCTGAATGACATGGAAGCCACTAGGGATTTTTGAATAGAGGAGAGTTAAGGGTCTGATTTGGTTGTGCTCAAGGCAGTCACATACCTTGCAATGAAGCTGTCCAAAATTTTATTAACTATAATGTATTGGTCCCTCTTGGTTTCTCATATTATTTCTTTCTATTGGATTACCACACTTGCTTTTTTTTTTTTTTTTTCCAATAACAATAGTTATAGCTTTCCATCTTTTTCCATTGGGATAAGACATAAATATCTCGAGGTTATCTTGTTCATATTTATGTGTCTGGTGACATCACGTGTGATCTCTGTACAAGGTAGGTAATAGCCAAATATGTGTTGTCTTTATGTGACTTTTCAGCTTGTTTATGATGAATCCAATTATGAAATGTCACACAAGTGTAAAACTAGTGGTATTAACCATGATCTTTGACATGTCTGAATGAAACTTGTGAATCATTTGTTTGAAAAATTATGTCTGTATTTACATTTGATTTTTTGAAGCAATAAATTGATGTGTCATTCCATGGATGGCCAGAAACACTCAATCAACCATGTCACAGTTGGGATTTTATTTATAGGCATTTGAAACAATCCTGCAATTCCTTTGGAGTTCATTCGGTGAATTATAGCACTGGAATTAGTCCTACGAGTGTAATTTGAGGGTATTGAAAAGCCCCATTTGCCTGAAAAAATTTCTACTATAAAGGCTGCCTCCCCTCACCCCTCCCCAGAACCTTCAACCTTTAGTTTCCACCTCTGGAGCAATTCTTCTCTTACTTAACAAAAGTGTGTTGCTCTTAGGAAGCTTCTATAGAATGCACAACTGGCGCTAAGCCCTTGGAATCTCACAGAGCACAGCCTAGCATGGAATTGGTAAAAAAAAACAAAACAAAACCATGCTTCACTTACACCTCTCTTATCCAGCTAAAGACGTGACCATTATTTTACATTTTGTTTATTTTTGCCAGGTCGTCTAACTCTGCAGGCTGCTACTGACATAGGGAGTGTCCCTTTTCTGCATGAACATCTATTAGATAAAAGAATTTAATCAGCTTTGATGATCTGGAATAACAGGACTTTACCAAGGGACTGGCTATTCTGATGTGAAAGTAAATGTCTTAACCTCCCTCGCCATGACATTTATTTTCCAGTAATGGTGCTGGCTCTGCCTTGGCATCCTTTTAACAGCAGGAGACCATTATCCTGTGAGAATGTTCTCTCCCCTTTCACATTATCTCTTAATTATTGCCCTCTTTTCTATAGACAATGCCCGTAGGAATTTTCATGTAATTTCTCCCCTCCATTCCTCCTCTGACATGTACTGCCATGGGAGAGGATTTGGGTGTTAACCCCAGAAAGCCCAGAACAATGAATCTTGTAGACAGTTGGCTCAGTAACCAAGGAGTCCTTTGAGAGGTGGCTGAGATGCTGTGAGCAACGCACAAGGCAAATGCTTGGGAACTAAAAAATTTGCATTGAAGCCTTCCAGGGAAAGGGGAGGATGACAATGGAAATCGCAAGGTTGGCCGAGAGGGGGGTGGAAGTTTTAGTTTTTCCCACATGCTAGTCTCTCAAGAGCATCCATTTTATTTATTTATATTAGAGAAAAGGTTTCATCCCTCCCACTCACAAAAATAGACCTCACTATGTAAATCCCATCTCTGCCATTTTGTTGAGGCTGTAGCCAGCCAGACTAAAACAGTGCAAAAAACTGCAGAGAACTCCTCTGATGCATCTCAATGGCTGTTTGTTAACCTCAATGCTGACCATTTAAATGCTAACCCTATTAAGCAAGTAATCCCTACACGAGCACCCAGTTCGAGTCATGTAACATTTAATTATCTAACATTTTAAATTTTGTTTTTAATTTACAATACAGGGTAATCTCATACACACACACACCACACACACACACACACAGTGTATATGTATCTATACACATATACACTTTTAGTTTATTGACATTTTACTTTTTTTTAAAACTTTCGAGTAGATTTAAGGGGTACATGTGTAGGTTTGTTACCTGGATATATGGTGTGATGCTGAGGTTTGGGGTATAAATGATTCCTTCACCCAGGTACTGAACATAGTACCAAATAGTTTTTCAATCTTTGTGCCCCTCCCTCTTCTAGTAGTTCCCAGTTTCTTTGTTGCCATCTTCATGTCTCCGAGTGTCCACTGTTGGGCTCCTACTTATAGGTGAAAACATGTGATATTTGGTTTTCTGTTTCCACATTAATTCGCATAAGATAATGGTCTCTAACTGCATCCATGTTGCTGCAGCGGAGATGATTTCGTTCTTTTTTATGGCTGTGTGGTATTCCATGGTGTATATGTAACACATTTTCTTTACCCAATCTGTCGTTGATGGATACTTAGGTTGATTCCACGTCTTTGCCATTACAAATACGGTTGCAATGAACATGTAAGTGCATGTGTCTTTTTGGTTAGAAATATTTGTTTTCTTCTGGATATATATCCAATAATGGAATTGCTGGGTTGAATGGTAGTTCTGTTTTAAGTTTCTGAGTAATCTCCAAACTGCGTTCCACACTGGCTGAGTGGATAAGCAGTCCCTTTTCTCTTCAACCTTGCCAGCATCTGGCATTTTTTGACTTTCTAATAATGGCCATTTTGACTGTTGTGAGATAGTATCTCATTGTGGCTTTGATTTGCATTTCTTGATGATTGATGTGAAGCATTTTTACGTACGTTTTTTGGCTACTTTTGAGAAGTATCTGACCATGTCTTTTGTTCATTTTTAATGGGCAATTTATATTTTGCTTGTTCAACTGTTTAAGTTCTTTATATAATCTTAATATTAGACCTTTGTCAGATGCATAGTTTGTGAATACTTTCTCCGGTTCTGTAGGTTGTCTGTTTATTCTGTTCATAGTTTCTTTCGATGTTCAGATGCTCTTTAATTAGGTCATACTTGTCAATTTTTCTTTTTGCTGCATTTGCTTTGAGGACTTAGTCATAAATTCTTTCCCAAGGCTGATGTCCAGAGTGAGGTTTCCTATGTTTTCTTCTAGGATTCTTATAGTTCGAGGTCTTACATCTTTACAATACAGGGTAATCTCATACACACACACACACACACACACACACACACACACAGTGTATATGTATCTATACACATATACACTTTTAGTTTATTGACATTTTACTTTTTTTTAACTTTTATTTTAGAGTAGATTTAAGGGGTACATGATTAAATCTTTAATCATTTTTGAGTATACAGTGAAAGTTAGGGGCTCAGTTTCATTCTGTATGTGGCTAGCCAGTTTATCCCAGCACCCTTTATTAAATAGGGAGTCTTTTTTACCTCTGCTTCACATACACACTTTAAAGGAACACTTTAGAAAACAAGTTTATGAAGTTTACGTTCAGGCATAAATGTTTCTCGTGTATTATTTATGAATTCGTGGGACCCTGCATGAAGGTTACTATTTTCTGTAAAGGCACAAACAAAATCCATTGAGAAGTGCTCCCCAACCCCATTGCATTTGCATGTTAGCTAAAGCGATCCAGGGAATTCTCCGAAATTTGCTATTAATATTTATTGACTGTAATTATGCTGTCATATAATGGGGAATATAAGCTCTGATTGCAGGCATTTCTGGCAATGAAAGAGTAAGGCTTTAAGTCTTTTCCTATTTCTTGGACAATACAGGGAAAAAATTCCTGGTGCTTTTTCAACATAATATAAAGGTCACTGACAATAGCCCACCTATTGATGCTGATGTGTGACATTTAAACTGAATACAAAGAAAGCATGATAAGCATTAAAAAGAACTAGTTGCTTTCAAGATAATGCTGTTTACCAAATCATTTCTCTTTGAAAAAAATAGTAACATTCCAATTTATTTCTTAGACATTGCTTGAAAATATACACATATATTTTGAATAAACAACAGTATCTATCACTGATATTTAATCTACTACTACTACTACTAAATTTATCAATAATATATTTTAAATATGGCCTAGGCTGTGAAAACTAGAACCTGGGGAAATATTCTTTGGATGATATGATCAGTTGTTATGTTTTAGTTAAAAAAAAATTGGGCCATGTGTGGTGGTGCATACCTGTAATTGCAGCACTTTGAGAGGTTGTGGTGAGAGGATTGCTTCAGGCCGGGACTTTGAGACCAGTTTGGGCGACATAGTGAGACCCTGTTTCAAAAATAAAATAAATAGCTGGGTGTAGTAGCATGCATCTGTAGTCCTAGGTACTTGGGAGGCTGAGGTGGAAAGACTGCTTGAACCCAGAAGTTCGAGCCTTCCATAAGCTATGATCACTCCACTGTACCCCAGCCTGGGCAACAGAGCAAGACCCTGCCTCTAAAAAATAATTTTTTAAAAATCAAGGTGTTTATGTAATAGGATGCGGGCACATATGTGGTCAAAAAAAATACTAAGTCATTTAGAAAATTGTTGTATTTTTGCCATATAGATAAGATACCAATAAGGAGCTGAAGTGATCTGATTTGTCTCTGTGAAATGAAATGGTTTAGCTCAATTTATAAAATTAACCCCTGTTTTAGCATTTCGTTGTCTGAGCCTGGGTGAGGGGTTAATAGGGTATGTTTCACTGAAAGAACTCCCAGTGGACTCTCCCATCCAGCAACAAAGATAGCTTAAAACACATTGCTCAGACAGTTATGTTAGAAGAGTCTGAGGGATGAGTAGGAAGAAAAGGTAGGGAGCAGTAGCAGTAGCATGAGTCCATTCATCTGAATGAGGAACCACCTTGTAGTTTCAGATGTGGGATTCAAAGGTTCTTAGCCATCTGAATTAGTGGTTCTCAATGTTTGCTGCACATTGTAATCTCCTTTTAAACATTGATCAGGCCATACCTGAGACCAGTTAATCACCACCTCTCAGGCATGGATCCAGGCCTCAGCTATTTTCCCAAACTCCCTGAGTGGTTCCGATATGCAGTTAAGTTTGAGAACCACTACCGTAAATGTATGGGCCTTACACAAGAGAAGATTCAGCTTCTTGAGGTGAAAGTATTTGTTCCTCTAAAATGCATGATAGAACTTAAAGCCCAAGGCAATGGTATTAAGAGGTGAGGCATTTGAGGAAGTGATGAAGTCATGAGGGCTCTGCCCTCATGGTTGGATTAGTCCTCTTGTAAAAGAAGTTGAAGGAACCACCCTAGTGCCTTTTGCTCTTTCATCTCTTCTGCCAAGTGAGGACACAGGGTTTGTCCCCTCCAGGGGATGCAACAAGAAACCACCATCTTGGAAGCAGAGAGCAGCCCTCGCCAGACACCAAACCTGTTGGTGCCTTGATCCTGAACTTCCCAACCTCCAGAACTATGAGGAATAAATCTGTGTTATTTGTAGATTACCTAGTCTAAAGTGTCTAGTTATAGCCACACAGAGAGACAAAGACATAAGGTATGGGAAGAGGAAAAGCAAACTTAAATGCCACTTCCCATTTGCCAAAGGACCTGATGAAGAAGAAAGAGACGATTCATTCACTAAAGTGGGTCATGAACAAGCCCCATTTTCACCCTTGCAGGCAAAGTAAGTGCTCACTGAGTAGAAGTCGGGGGAATGGTAATTTAGGCAGCCGACTTCACTGGGTCAGGAGGGGAATAGTATTTCCATGAGTGGGTCTTGTATACAACACATTTGGATGCCATGTATATCATGGTTTCAGCCTTCTGTACTGCATAATTAATATATCTTCACTTAACTCTCACATATAACACGTAAGACTTTCCCCATTTTACAGACAAGGTCTTTGAGTTCTGAAATTAGACTAAACGAGAGGTCAGATGGGCAAGTTGAAAGTTTATCAGACAATATGAAATCAGAGTTGATTTGTAAACTAACTGAAAGGAAGTTGTTGATAGTAAACAATTGAGCTTCACTTTTGCTCTAGTATGATTCAACACAAAGTTGCTAATGGTATTTAATATTTTGGAAAACTGGCTTAAGATGAAGAACAGACTTGAGTTAGCCGGAATGATGGTTCCAGACCAGGAAAATAAAATTAATCCTATTTAAATAATTTGCCTACATGTATATTTTAAAAATCAACTGTTTTAAAGATAGAACTGAGAGAACCTGAAAGCACAATTTGTATTTAAAAACTCTAAGAATTCTAATAATATCGCTTGACTCACTTGTCCATCATGTGGCTGTCAAAAAAAAAATGGAATTTCAGGCAATTTTGAGGTGTAATGCATGTTAAAAATAGATTAAATGCAATGAAAGCACTTTGCAAGTGACTAGTACAAAGTAAATGCAGATTATTGTCAGCTAATGTTATTAGTATTATTACTGACTCTTATAAGGGGAGGAAAATATTTTTCTTCTTCAGCCATCATTAGATTCATGGCTGAGGTCTCTATAAAAAAAGACAAATTAACAAGAAAAAAAAATACAGATTTATTTAATATAGGTTGTATGTGACACGGGAGACTTCGTAAGGCAAAGAAGACCCAGAGAAACAGATGAAAACATGTGTATTTTTATGCTTAGCTTTGATGAAAAGGAGACAGTCATGGAGACATATGATTGGAGGACAAAAAAGTATGATCTAATGGGAGTAAATTGTGGGAAACTTAGCAAGGACTTCTTGTTCAGATTCTTTTCTGTTTCCCTGTGCCTCAGGGTTAAGAATGCTCCTTTCTTCTGGGCATAGGAGTTCTGAAATTAGAGTCCTATGCCTCTGGAATGATGGCCTTATGATCTGCTTCAGGAGAGAAAGGCAAGGGGAAGGTGAAGGTGACCTTCCTGCCTCAGCTGTTTTCTCAAATGCCAAAGTGCTATATTTTGAAGTAGCTTTCTTGAACCCTATCATTAATTAGCAGAAGTCCCTGCATTATATGAAAGACTCATAATCTGCTCCAAAATGTTCATTTTACACATGAAGAAAGTGAGGCTTACTGAGTGCATGTAACTGTCCAATGCCCTTAGATAATACCTGACTCCTTTTCTCCCAATTCCTATGTCATGACACTGCTCCCACGTGCTGGACATTTACTATGCTTTTTGTGTTAAATTTTATCTTAACAATAACTTAATTACAAGAGACATTAGCATTCCCGTTTTACAGGTGAGAAAACAGCTTCAGAGTTCTTAAAAAAAACATGTACCAAGTCATGTAGCTGTAAGTCAGCAGTCATGGGTTTCAAACCGGGGCATTTGGACCTCAGTGGTTAGTTGGTCCTTAAAGTTTTAAGACTTGGGTCATTTTGAATACTGAGGTTCCAGATATTTTTTATTTCTTTTTGCTAAGTTATGTACTCTAACCAAATATGTCTTCTATCTCATTCGTATGCATGTTTACTTACACTACTACTAACAACAATTAACATAATTATGAAAATATTTTAATGTTCTAATTTAGTGAATGGAACTGCAATGTACAAAAAGACTTAGTTTCTGGCCAGGCACAGTGGCTCAAACCTGTAATCCTAGTACTTTGGAAGGCCAAGGTGGGCAGATCACCTGAGTTCAGGAGTTTGAGACCAGCCTGGCCAACATGGTGAAACTCCGTCTCTACTAAAAATACAAAAAAATTAGCTGGGTGTGGTGACAGGCACCTGTAATCCCCACTACTTGGGAGGCTGAGGCAGGAGAATCGCTTGAACCCAAGAGACAGAAGTTACAGTGAGCCGAGATTGCCTGGGTAACAAGAGCAAAACTCCATCTCAAAAAAAAAAAAAAAGACTTAGTTTCCAAAGCTTTCATCATTTATCAATAAGTTTTTATCCAATAACACTTGGCCTGGTATTCAAAAACTTAGCCATCATAAAAACGAATGAGGTCATGTCCTTTGCAGGTACATGGATGGAGCTGGAAGCCATTATTCTCAGCAAACTAATGCAGGAACAGAAAACCTAACACCACACGGTCTCACTTATAAGTGGGAGCTGATTGATGAGAACACATAAACACAGGAGGGTAAACAACACACACTGGGCACCTGTTTGGGGTGGGGAGGCAGAGCCTCAGGAAGAATAGCTAATGGACACTGGGCTTAATACCTGGGTGATGGGATGATCTGTGCAGTAAAGCATGACTGCACATGTTTACCTATGTAACAAACCTGCACATCCTGCACATGTACCCCTGAACTTAAAAGTTCAGAAAGAAAATCTGTGCTATTCATCCTTGTTAACCAGCCCCATCTCAATCAACACACTACCTCTATCATGTAGAGGAATCTTGAGAATTTATCTCAACTTGTAGTTTCTAATCCCAAGCTTCAGTCTTGCCATCAGCAGAGAAACAAATTAAAAAAATACTTGGCCATATTTCAGTATGAAAATAACTTAACTCTCACATATAACACTGTAAGACTTAACTCTCAACTTTATTTTTTTTCTATTTAGAAATTTTACTATATACACACCATCCTTGAACTTTTTATGATAAATGCTTCTCTTATTGAATATGTTGCCAGTTTGCTCTTGCCATGTCTGTTAGAGTTTCAGAAGGATTTTAGTTTTGAATATTTTAAAATTTCCTAATGAAGTAAGCCTCTTGGGAACTCTGAGCCCTTCCTTATCTTACTTGATCCCGCTCCTTTCTTCCTGTAAATGTTTGCTGTGTGCCTCCCACGTCTCGGGCACTGCTGTGGGCATGGAGTTTCAGCTGTGAACAGAAGACAATTGTGCTTGCCCTTGTAGAGCTCAACTTCCCTTCCTCTCTGCTACCATTTTAAATGTTTACTACTCTCAGACCATATTTAGTGGTAAAGAAATGTTTGTTCTTGGCTATCATTTTTTCTTCCAGTGGACATACCTGTGAAATGTAATGTCATCTATTCTATTAATCATTTGGAAATATCTCGGTCTCTTCTGGTTTAAAACTCTTTAGATTTAATTTGGTCTCATTTAGAAAACTGTCTTTGGTGGATTTAAGCTCAGTCAAGTCTGTCTTCTCCCCTTTCATCCTTCTACTGGGATACTTCTAGCTTTCCAAATAGCTACTTACATCTAATCTGCTCTTGGAGAACTGGAACTGAAAGAGCCCAGGGAATTTCACCCCAAAATATGGCACCCTGCCATGCTGATTATTTGAAAATAAAGGATCTTGAAGGTCAGCAGATGCTGAAAGAGGCTCTGCCCTGATATTCTCTCATCGGCCCTAAGACTGGACCTGCCAGAGAAAAACAACTGCCTTCCATTCCTTCCCTGAAATCTCTTTATCTATGGCAGAAAAGAAGGCTGAGGACTGCCACCATACCTGGATGGACTTTTCCACAAGATAATGTCTGCCTCTTGGGCTTATTCAAACTCCACAGAGAATTGTTTGCAAATTAATTTCTGTCTCCTGGCTCCATTCATTCTCCCTAATAATCGTTTACTACCCCTCAAAAACATTTTTTACACTTCCCATATCCCCCCTCTCCTATGAAGAAGGTTATATAAACACCTGCACCTCATTGGGTTATAGGATAATCATTCTTCTGTAATTTCCCTGTGTATATGCATGTTAATAAAATTGTAGGGCTTTTACCTGTTAACCTGTCTATCATTAATTCACGTCAAACTTAAGACTGGAACCTTCAGAGGGAAAGTTTAAACTTCACTACAAAACTAACACACCAGGTGTGAGAAAAGTGAATAACTAGGGGCAAGAAATTCTAGATTCACATAGAGCATAGATTTAGCCCAAATGGAATTTAAATCCTCATCACAATGTTATATATTGTCTTTGAACTTGATGTCATTTTGTTGCCAAATCTTCCTAATAGTGTCTTGTCTGTATTATGGAGTTGTGCCAAAATCCACACTAATTGTAGAAGAAAAGCATAGTGAAATGTGACACAGACCTGACACTCAGAATGACTGCAGAGGAACAGTGGTCCACAACCTCTTTGACAGGAATCCCAAGTATAACTAATGCTGATAAAATGTAAATGTCTAAATCTAATAACATATGACAGAAATTTTAATATTTTATTGTATAATAAGAAAAGGTCTTTCTATTTCTATTTTTAAAGTCCTGATGCAACATTTTCTAAGTGACCTAGGTCTGATTTGAAAACAGTCTTTTTCACAGTGAACACTATTGAAGGCTGAAGCTTGCTTAAGAGAAGGCTGGAGTAACCACAGATTGAATTTTTATTAGTGTAGTAGGAATAAGGGTGAGAGAAAAGACAAAAAAGTTCAGAGCAGCCTGAGATACGTGAGGTTTGCAGGCTCAGAGGAAGTTGAGTATAGGACTTCACTCCTGGCTCGGTCCAAACCCCGCCCCCCACCTATGACTGGAGGCAATTGGTTAAAGGCATTTTGTTCCTAACTAGCTGCCTGGTCCATTATCTTCATGTTCCTAGAATTTGTGATACAAGAAACAACATATAGCCAATCAATAGCTAATGTAATTTCAATTTAAATTCTTGGTAAACAACTCAGGAACTGCCTCCTCTTTCCCTTTAAGGATCCTCTTGCAACTCTTAATTGAGGTTGTATTCAGGGCAGCTGGAATCTGCTCCTGGCTAGCCATCAGCAAGCCTGGCCCAGAGAAACTATTTATGTTAGTTTTGCCTCAGCTTCTTCCTTTTAGACCGACAAAGGTTAATGTATTTCGGTTTTTATTTTATTTATTCGATTTTGTTTTAGTGACAGATTCTTGCTCTGTCATCCAGGCTGGAGTGCGGTGGTATGATTATAACTCACTATAACTTTGAACTCCTGGGCCTAAGGGATCTTCCTGCCTCAGCCTCCCAAAGCACTGGGATTATAGGTGTAAGCCACTGAGCCTGGCCTCTATTTTCAAGTAATTGCTGTTGCATTTTCCCTTTTGATTTTTTCCTCTCATGCAACCCTTTAGCTTTAAGACTTGGTTATGGGATGGCAGTCGGCAAAAAAGCTCGACTGTGCTAGGTACGCTGTGAGAGACACATGTCAGAATTGTTCCACTAAGGGGTAAGAAAGGTGGAGTACTTACCTATTGATTTGGATTCCTTGTTGGTTGAGGGTTGCCCCAAAATCAGGAACTGTGACCTGCTCTGCTCATTCCTTGGCCTCAGGCAGAGGGCTGGGGGAAGCCATCAGCGTGTGGAAGCTCTCTGTAGATGACCTTGTAGTAGGCAAGAGCATACAGGCAGGACGCCGACAGTCAACTAGTCAAATTGATTATTCACTAAAATCAAATACTTATTAGCAACTGATAGAGACAGGAGACAGTCAAGGTCCCCAGCGATACCACGACTTCAAGCCTAAAACAGCCTGAAGGCTGAAAAACCGGACTGCTTGTCCTGGATGAAGCCCACCATTTCCTGACTGATTGTCTCTCAACAGTGCCCACCTGTGCACCGGGAGGATGGGGTGGAGCCTGGAAAAGTTCGTACTGTTTGCAGGTGGGAGGAATCTGGCCTCCTCCGTTCCTGGGGTAATCTGGGATTCAATCTGTGAGAAGGAAACCTGCCAGCAGGACACTCTCTCGCTTTGCTGAGAGTTATTCTTCCTTTTTTCCTTTTTTCCCAATAAATTTCATTTTCCTCAACCTTCTATGTGTCTGAGAACCTCATTGTTCCTGGTTGCGTGACAAGAGCCCAGTTTTAGCTGAGCTAAGGAGAAAGTTCTGCAACACAGCCTGTGTGTACATTTTAGGTACTGTATTGGTGTGCAAGGCCTGGCATAACAAAATGCCACAGACTGGGTGGGCTAAACCACAGAAATATTTTCTCATAGTTCTGGAGAATGGAAGTCCAAGATCAAGGTGTCAGCAGGGTTGATTTCTCCTGAGGCCTCTCCTTGGCTTAGAGATCACCATCTTCTCTCTGTGTTTTCCATGGTCTACTATCTCTGTGTTTCTATGTCCTAATCTCTTTTTATAAAGAAATCAATCAGATTGGATTAGGGCCCAGCTAATGGCCTCATTTTAACTTAATTACCTGTTTAAAGGCCCTCTTTCCACGTAGTCATGCACCACATAATGACCTTTTGGTCAATGAGGGACCACTTATATGACAGCAATTACATCAGATTATAATGGGTCTAAAAAATTCCTATCGGTATAAGGTCTTAGTGCAATGCATTACTCACATATTGTAGCGATGCTGGTGGAAACAAACCGACTGCACTGCTGGTTGTATAAAAGTACAGCAAATACAATTACAGCACATAATACTTGAAAATATTATTAAATGACTATTACTGGCTTATATATTTACTCTATCATACTTTTTAGTTATTTTAGAGTGTACTCATTCTACTTAAAGAAAAAAGTTAACTGTAAAACAGGCTCAGGTATGTCCTTCAGGAGATACTTCAGAAGAAGGCACTGTGATCATAGGAGATGACAGCTCCATGAATACTATTTCCCCTGAAGACCTTCCAGTGGAACAAGATATGGAGTTGGAAGACAGTGATATTGACAATCCTGACCCTGTGCAGGCCTAGGCTAATGTGTGTGTGTGTCTTAGTTTTTAACATAAATGTTTAAAAAGTTAAAAAAAATTAAATAGAAGAAAGTTTACAGAATGAGGATATAAAGGAATTATTTTGTACAGCTGTTTAATGTGTTTGTGCTTAAGCTAAATATTATTACAAAAGTCAACAAGTTAAAAAATTTAAAAGTTTATAAAATAAAAAATTTTCAGTAAAGTTACTTCGTTATTGAAGAAAGAAAAATACTTGTGTATAAATTTAGTGTAGCCTAGGTGTAGAGTGTTTATAAAGTCTATGTTAGCGTGCAGTGATGTTCTAATCCACTGCATTCACTCACCGCTCACTCACTGACATGCCCAGAACAATCTCCAATCCTGCAAGCTCAATTCATGGTAAATGTCCTATGTAGGTTGTATTAGTCCATTCTCACACTGCTATAAAGATACTATCTGAGACTGGGTCATATATAAAGGAAAGAGGCTTAATTGACTCACAGTTCTGCATGACTTGGAAGGCCTCAGGAAACCTAATCATGGCGGAAGGGGAAGCAGGCACATTTTATATGGCAGCAGATGAGAGTGAGCATGTGAGAGTGCAGGAAAAACTACCATTTATAAAACCATCAGATCTCAGGAGAACTCACTCACTATCATGAGAACAGCCTGAGGGAAACCACCCCCATGATCCAGTCACCTCCTTCCTTGACACACGGGGATTACAGGTCCCTCTCTCAACGTGTGGGGATCACAATTCGAGAAGAGATTTGGGTAAGGATGCAGAGCCAAACCATATCATAGGTGTACCACTTTTAATCTTCTGTACCATATTTTTACTGTGCCTTTTCTATGTTTACATATGTTTAGATATACAAATACCATCAGTCCCCTGGATTCATGGGTTCTGCATCTGTGTATTCAACCAATTGGAGATCACAAATGTTTGAAAAACATAAAATTTCATCTATACTGAACATGTACAAACATTTTTCTTGTCATTGTTCCCTAAATAACATAGTATAACAAGTATTTACACAGCATTTACATTTTGTTAGGTATTATAAGTAATCTAGAGATGATTTAAGTACTGTATACAAGAGGATATGCATAGGTTATATGCAACTGCTATGCCATTTTATATTAAAGACTCTAGCATCTGCAGATTTTGGTATCCATGGGAGGTCCTGAAACCAATCCCCCATGGATATCCAGGGATGACTGTATTTACTTTTGTGTTATAGTTGCCTATGGTATTCAGTACAGTCCCATACCATACAGGTTTATAGCCTAGGAACATTCCATATAGGCTATTCTATATAGCCCAGGTGTGTGGTAGACCATACCACTTAGGTTTGTGTAAGTGCATTCTATGATGTTTGCAGAATAATGAAATGGCTCAGTAATGCATTTCTCAGAAAGCATGCCCATCATTAAGCAACACATGACTATGCAATTATATTCTGAGAAGCTAGGGGTTAGACCTTCAACATATAAATTTTGGGGGGACAAAACTCAGTTCACAACAGGTACTATTGGATGCATAAGGAAAACAAAGATTATCCAAATCTTAAAGTAATTTGGGTAATGCGGGTCACTACGGAGAGATATTGGTCACTTTTCTGTGTGATGGACTATTTTATTGATGCCCCCTCTTGAGGGAACAGTTTGAGATTAAGTATAAATGTCTATACTGAATGGCAGCTTCTCCAACTTCCTTCATCTCCTGTTTCTGTAGTTCATACCCCTGGGTAGAAATTTGGAAGGTTTTTCTCATAAGAAACTCATCATCTATAGGAAATAGTAAATATGGACAGTTGGAGGTCTTCCAAAAGAAATCCAGTTCATATCCTGAGTGTCTTATAAGTAAAATAATCCATAGTCCAAAAAATTGGTCAAAAAAAAAAAAAAAAAAAAAAAGAAAAGAAGAAACCAGGACATCAAACCAGGTTTTCAGTGCCTCATTCTAAGGTATATACAGATACCAAAAAACCAGGATATATCTAAAGAAAACTTCCAAAATGAAAACTCACTAAAATAAATACAGGAGTAAATTGCAGGCAACAGAGACAATGAAGAGAATAATTTTTAAAAGTTTAAAAATTATAAAAATATTATCAGAGATAAGAAATCTGTGAAGATGCTCCAGTGATAAGAAGGGGAAAAATCAGAGAAAAAAAGCTGAAATAACAAAATTAAAGTTGAAATAGAAAACAACATAAAGAGAATTGTAACATAGAACAGGAACATAAGGTATTTATGGTATTGACTAGGACATCTAATATCTGACTAATAGGTTAAAAGAGAACAGAAAAAAAAAATGAGAGAAAATCAGCTAAAAAAAATTGAAGAAAATTTCCCAATAGTGAAGGACCCACAGAGCATGTGCTATAATGAATATAAAGAGACTTATATTAAGGAACTTCATTATATAATATTAAAAGATTAGGGATGAAAACTTACAGCAAGAAAACTACAAAAAGGCAAATACAGTAAGTGGAGAAAAATATGGCATCAACCTGGAGGTAGAAAGTATGAGTGATACCTTCAAATCCTGGTGAAAAATTATTTTTAAACTGAGAGTCTATTCACAACCAAACTGGTATCACATATTAGTCCATTTTCACACTACTATAAAGACATACCTAAGACTGGGTAATTTATAAAGAAAAGAGGTTTAATAGCTTCATGGTTTTATGGGCTGTTCAAGCTTCTGCTCCTGGGGAGGCCTCAGGAAACTTACAATCACGGCAGAAGGCGAAGGAGAAGCAAGCAAATCTTCACATGGCCAGCAGGAGAGAGAGAGAGAGAGAGAGAGAGAGAGAGGGAGGGAGAGAGAGAGTGAATGGAAAGTGGAAAGGTGCTATGCACTAGAGATCTAGATGTGCTAAACAACTAGATCTCTTAAGAACTCTACCTTGAGAACAACAAGGGGGAAGTCTGTCCCCATGATTCAATCACCTCCCACCAGTCCCCTGTTCCAACACTGGGAATGACAATTTGACGTGAGATTTTGGTGGGGATACAGAACCAAACCATATCATATCAAATATGAAAGGAAAGACATTTCAAACATGCAAGAACTCAAAACATTCACTTCCCCCATACCCTTTCTCAGGATACTGCAGAAAGATATACACATATACACAACCAGAATGAGCCGGTAAGACAAGAAAAAGACAACTTCAGGGTCAGGCAAGAGTGCATCCAACACAACCGAAGAATGTGGCTGGGCGGTTCCATACAGCGCTACTGCTAGGCAGGTTTTCTAAGGGTACCCCTAGTTCAAACTCTAGGAGGAAGTTCTCTATAAAAAAAAAAAAAGAGACAGTGAGAGAACTGTCATGCACATTTAGGAAGAGATTCTGTCATGTCTAGATCTGATGACTACGTAATTGCAGCATCACTTTTGTGCCCAGGAGAGAGCAATGATGAGGGCAAAACTGATGAATTGCAAACAATCGGGCAGAAAGATGAATTATTGGCGATGTCACGGAGCCACTTAATGAAGCAACCCTGGAACTGTCTACATCTGGATTTCATGGTATGTGAGAAAATATATTTTCTCACTATTTATGACAGCCAATGTAAGTACTTGCATCTGAGGGATCCTAAGTGATGGAAGTATAGGCAGGTGTATCTGAAAGAACTGGAGCCTCAGTGAAAGCTACACTGAGGTGTTCCTTAGGGAAAATCATGAGAGGGAATGAAGTTTAGCAGGGCAGGTCAGACTGAGAAGCAGACTATAGCTGAGGGAAGGGACAGTGTTTTCCACTAGATTTAATGCCCCCTTTCCCATTCCTCCCCACCACTGACATAGCTTCCCCTGGACTATCTGCACTCAGAAGAGGAGGAACATAAAATGATGTAATGTAATGCAATGTAATTTGATATAATACAGTACAATAGCATAATAATATAATGTAATACAATGCAGTATTATATTATAATATATTATTTTAATATGTTAATATACTATTACATATCACAGGAGATCCAAATATTTCTGCTATGTAGAGAGTTAATTGATCACAGAGCTAACCACTATGTGGACAATTGGTCATGGATAGAATATTGTATTAATAATGTACTGCTGTATAACAAACCATTACCAATTTTAATGGCTTAAAATAACAATCATTTATTGGGTTCAGGACTCTGGGGGTCAGCAATTTAGGCTGGGCCCAGCTGGGTGGTTCTGATATTGGCCAGGTTGCTTCATGCATCTGTGGGGAGCTACAGGCAGCCTTGCTTCTGGGAGCTGGCTGGCTATCCCCTGGGCTGGTGGGGGTGACTGACCCATATGGTCTCTTACCCTCCTGCAGGCTAGCTGGGTTTTTTATATCTTGATGGTTGTAGAAGTCTGAGAAGCCTATGTAGGTAAGGCATATGTCACTTCTGCTACATTCTGTTTGTCCAAGCTAATTGCACAGCTAGCCCATATTCAAGGGGGGAAACTGACTCCACTTCTTGAGGAAAATGTCATGGATAAAGGAAGTGGGGGTTGGAGAGTTGGTGCCATTTTTGCAAGCAATCTACCACACATATCCCAGTGGAAAATGGAACAGAGAGCCATCTGAAGCATCAGGCAATGAGGAGAGGGGTTGCAAATGTATGGGAAACAGCTCTAATTGTATGAGAGGCAAACACCCACTTGACCATACAGCAGAGTCAGTTCTGACCATCGACAGCATCTGGGAAGGGGCAGAAGCTTCTGTTAGTGCTGCATTCCAAGAGGTAGGGCAAGCAGCCCGGGATAAAACACCTTGTCAAGAAGTCAGGAGAGAACATGAGTGAACTTCTTTTTGAGTTATGTAACACTCTTGGTGATTTTCAGAAATAACAAAAGGAGACTGTGCCAAGACTGGTGTGATGGAGTTGAGGTGGGTTTGGGTGGCTGGAATCCAGAGTAATTTCAGTATTAATGTGTCACATTTGCACATGTCATTTATCTTGTAGAAGACAGAGTAATTGCTCATAGAATATATGCGGCATGGTTCTAATGCTAACGTCTAGTTCTTCATCAAATGAGTTTATTAGCCACAAGCAGCCAAGACCACCATTTCTGACCAGGACCTGCCTGGACATGCCTTTTTCATCATCCTAGGTCTCTCTAGGTTGTTACTCTCTTTGGGTAGATCAAGAGTCTGCTGTTTTATACCAGATCGAGAGTCTGCTCTGTTACAGCCTCATTTGCCTTGAAACAACAGTTACCCGGCATCAGATTCTTTGTACTGACTGTAGATTTCTCGGGCTCCTTGGCCTGAAGATTCTGAAATTCAGCTACTAAGTTAACATTTGATAGTTTCAGTGTTTTATTTTCTTTGTCTTTTTTCTTTTTCTTTTTCTTTTTTTTGATACAGGGTCTCTGTCACCCAAGCTGGAGTGTAGTGGTGCCATCATAGCTCACTGCAGTCTTGACCCCCTGGGTTCAAACTATCCTCCCACCTCCACCTCCCACATAGCTGGCACTATAGGCATTCACCACCACACCTGGTTAATTTTTAATTTTTTGTACAGATGGGGTCTCACTACGTTGTCCAACCTGGTCTTGAACTCATGGGTTCAAGCGATGCTCCTGCTTTGGCCTCCCAAATTGCTGGGATTACAGGTGTGAGCCACCACACCTGGCAAGTGGTCCCTATTCTTATAAGATAATGCATAGATTTTTGGAATTCTGGACCTGAAGGAGTTGTATTCTTTTACAATGCATATTCCAAATGATTTTATTTCTACATGAGAATAATGTCACTGCACTCTGGTCTCCATTCTGATTTTCCTGTATGCACGGCAGTTTTAGTAGTTGTGGGATTCATCTTATTGTTTGACATCTGGAAGGCAGTTTCCAAGTCTGTAGGCCTTGAATGCCTCCCTCACTGTGGAAAATCACTGAATTTTCATGTTATTTTGTCAAACATTATTTTACTCTTTCTTTTCTTCTCTGCTGCTTCTCCCCAGCTTATTTAAGAATCTGTTGTCCATTTGAGGTCACACTGACAATGTGTCCACGGTAACTAACTTACATGAACTAATAAAATAATTAAATGCCAAGGCTTGTCTTCTTGATGGAAAACAGGAAACGGGGATATCAAGGGAGTGATACTAGTTGGAGGAGACCAACCTATGCACAGTGTGTAGAAAAATTGAGGAGGGGGAGGCGGTCAGGGCGAACCGTCCTCTTTCCCTACAAATCCTCAATTTATACAAACTGATGAGAATAATGTATTTTGATTATATTCTTATGATGTATTAAATGTGTACATGTATTAAATGTAAAATGTATTTTAAAACCACAGATTTCTTATTATATATTTAATTATTTGTTAGTGTTATCTTTAGCCTGAAAGGTTTCTTATTCTATTTTTAGAGGAAAGGTAAATTGCAACACATGCAAAACAGCTTACTCTTAACGCATATGGAAGATGACTAATGCTTATTTGTAAAATTTTCCCCATCGTGTTAAAAGGTTCTGTGTATAACAGTTTTTCCAATAATAAATAATTTATTAAGCATCCATAAATATTCATTACTATTGTTGAAATTGATACAGTCTGTTACATTTTTTGATGGGATTAGTTTTGGGAGAGATGGCTTTTAAGAGCAACCTTCAATCAGTAAAGGTTTCCCTAATTTTAGATTTCACAGTGAATCAAATGAGTTCTGAGATACTATGTGTATCTTATTTATGTGTGTAGATTATTATGCGAAAATTACACAGTGGAAACGTATTTGTGATAGTTAGAATATACATTTAGATAGATGGATGGGTGGATAGATAGATGATACGTATATAGAGATATAAATTCATCTTTGCAAGCGTCTAGGATTGTGGCAGAAGAGGGTCCACCAAAAATGTTAAATCTCCCTTGTGGGCTGAGATAGTGACCAGAGAAAATTGTCTATTTTCCTAAGTAAGGTTCATATATCAAGGCAGGTTGCCCAAGTGTGAGAAATCTGAGCAGGGTGGCCCCACAGAGAGATGGAAAAGAAGGCTTAATCCAGGCAGAAGTTTTAACAGCTGGGACCAAAATACCAGACTTCTGGTTTTATTCCATATGATACCAGGAGATCCCATTGTTGGGTAAAGCTTGCAGATGACCAAAGGAGAACCATTTCTGTCATGAGGCGCTTCCATGGGTCTCCTTGTCCACTCATGACTCCAGCTTTCCTGTCTGTCTAGAGCTTCCCCTCTATCAACTTTCTTCTTCTTCCCGTATCATTTTGTCTTCCGGTAAGTTAGGGAGGAGGGAATAACCATAAATACCATTTTAAAAAGCCACAAATCTCTGCCTTTCTCTTAGTCCGATCCTAAAAACAAACAAACAAGCAAAAAAATGGTGAGTTTTTGCTAGGGAGAAAGTTAAGACACTTTAATTAAAGTTTTAAAATTTAAATCAAAGTCTTCAATATGCAAAACATGGCATAAAAGTTAGAAAAATCATAAGAAATAATGTACCATAGAATTTTCATTGTAGTAACCCTTGTACTTGTGTTTATCTGCTTCTTTTTATCTAAACATAGCCATATTTTAACAGCTTAGACTCCAATTATTATCCCTAATGTTGAGATCATTCTTGTTCATTAAAAGTTACATTTCTCATGTCTTTATAAGCCTTTTTCAATCTTGCTATGAATAAATTGGCATTTATTTTCTCTGAATGTGTTGGTTTTAAGTATTTTACTCATTTAAAGACTGCAAAAGATTTGTGATATTACCCAGAGGTTTATATTTGTCATGAAGTATTACTATAGGAAAATTCACCTATTTTGAATTTAAGAAAGTTTTATTTATAGCTTTCATGTTTTCTTCAGTTTTGTTTGCTGTTTTTTAAATTTTATGATTAGGGATCTTGAGTGTGAAGTCTTTCTAAACATGAATCACAGAGTATTTGCCATTATTTTGGGGACGTTACATTTGCAACTCTGTTACTCTCCTCAAAGAAATGACTCACATTAGATTGCATTCTAAGATACTAAATTATGAATCATTTCTGAGGATTCACACTTCCTTTTTTTCTTATTATCTTTGACTTGAGTCCCCTACAGCTGAGTAAATGTAGTTTTTGATGGTAATGAAATTATAGGTTCACAATCCCCTAATTGCCCACCAAAATCCAACAAGTGCTGAAAACTGACAAATTTTTCATAATTAATTTGGTAGCATGTTGACCTATTCTGAATATGTTCAGAATAATGTGGTAAAACCAAACCTAAAACGACATGCAACTCATTAATTGATGAGGAAACCAGTTAGATGGCAAGTCTGGTTCGAAGGATAATTTAAGTATATAAGTTTATATAGTAAGGCAGTCAAATAAATGCTGTAAGAAAATTTTGTGAATAGATTTTAAAAATGGTTAATGACATACAAAGTAAAGAACTTGGTTATCTTTTCTACCCCACAGGAATCTATAAATTATCGTGTAATTTCAGAGTCTTTGGACTCTAATTAAAAAACATTAAATAACAAAATCAAATATAGGTGCATTCTCCTTGATATTTATATAATCTATAATTAAACACTGATACTGAAAGAACATGTAACTATTGTATTAGTCCATTTTCACACTGCTATAAAGAACTTCCTTGAGACTGAGTAATTTATAAAGGAAAGAGGTTTAATTGACAGTTCTGCATGGCTGGGGAGGTCTCAGAAATTATGAGACCACAATTATGGCAGAAGGGGAAGCAGGCACCCTCTTCACAAGGTGGCAGGAGAGAAGAACAAAGAAGGAACTTTCGAAGACTTATAAAACCATCAGATCTATGACAACTCACTCGCTATCATGAGAAGAGCATGTGGGAAACTACCCTCATGATCCAATCACCTCCCTCCCTCGACATGTGGGAATTATAAATCAAGGTGAGATTTGAGTGGGGACACAGAGCCAAACCGTAATCGTTATCGTTAGACTTTATTTCTAATTTTGAACAAGTTTCTCAACTGCACCCCTACCTCCACCATGATCATAACTAAGCTCAAAAGTTTATTCTTTTTTATGGAGGTAAAATACATGTATACAATTTATTGCCTTTACCATTTTCAAGTGCACAGTTCAGTGGCAATAAATATTTACATTCTTTTTTTCCCTTGCATCCCTTCCCTTTCCCCTTCCATTCATAGCCTCTGGTAACCATCAGTCTGCTCTTTATTGTTGTGAGATCCACTTTTTTAGCTCCTCCATATGAATGAGAACATAGATATTTGTCTTTCTGTGGTTGGCTTAATTTATGTAACATAATGACCTCCAGTTCCATCCATGTTACTGCAAATGGTAGGATGTCATTTTTTTATGGCTGAATAATATTTCATTGTGTATATATACCACATTTTCTTTATCCATTCATCCTTTGGTAGGAACTTAAGTTAATTTCATGTTTTGGCTATTGTGAATACTGCTGCAATAAACATGGGATTATAGATAACTTTTGATATGTTGATTTCCTTTCTTTTAGCATATACCCAATAGTGAGATTTCTAGATCACCTTAGCCAACTTGAGTATGAGATGCTTCATTCCTTGAATTTTATTTTTTTATTTTTATTTTTTTTGAGACAGAGTCTCACTCTGTCACCCAGGCTGGAGTGCAGTGGTACAATTATGGCTTACTGCAGCCTTGAACTCCTGGGCTCAAGCGATCCTCCCACCTCAGTTTCCTGAGTAGCTAGGATAACACACATGCATCACTGGGCCTGGTTAATTTTTAAAATTTTTTGTAGAGACAGGATCACACTATGTTACCCAGGCTGGTCTCAAACTCCTGAGCTCAAGTGATCCTCTGACCTCAGCCTCCCAAAGTGCTGGGATTACAGATATGAGCAACTATGCCAGCCTGTATGTCTTCTTTTGAGAAATGTCTGTTTCAATCTTTTGCACACTTTTAAACCAGATTATTTCTTTCTTTGCTTTTGAGTTACTTGAGCTCCTTATATATTCTGGTTATTAATCTTTTGTGATGAACAGTTTGCAATTATTTTCTCTCATTCTGTGGGTTATCTGTTCACTTTGTTGATTGTTTTGTTTGCTGTGCAGAAGCTGTTTAGCTTGATGTGATTCCAGTTGTTTATTTTTGCTTTGGTTACCTGTGCTTTTGAGGTCTTACACAGGAAATCTTCACATAGAGCAATGTCCTAGAGTATTTCCCCAATGTTTTCTTCTAGTAGTTTTATAGTTTCAGGTTCCAAATTCAAGTCTTTAATCCATTTTTATTTGACTTTTGTGTGTGGTAATAGATAGGCATCTAGTTTCATTCTTCTACATATAGTTGCCCCTCTAAAATTATTCCTGACAACAACATAAAAAGGCTAGCATCATTTAATTTTGACCTGATTATTTACGTAGGTACAGCAAGAGGCATAAATTCACAATATGAGGCTCTTCAAGCATACTGTATTTCATAAACTAAGATAAGAAAATTAACTTCTACATGAACGTTTTCTAGAAAAATCTTGGCTTGGACTTTTAAAAGCCTCTATTATTTGTTCTTTTATCCCAAGTGTAGAAAACCAAGATCAAGAAACACCTTCTGTGAAATTTCACATGTGGTACTGCAAGTCAGAGTGAAATCTTACCTCATAAATATTCCCAGTGTTGTATAAGATTCTGAATACCAATAAATAACATTCCTCGCCCCTTTGAGTCTGGAACCTTCCAGACATTGAAACAAGTTCCAGGCCAATTTTCCTAGGAGGGCCTTGTAGGTATTGGCTCCACACATCATGTGCAATCTTTATTCTTTAATGGTGAGCTTGTGAAACCATATCAAATAAGACTCATTCTCAAATACAAAACTCCAGTTATGGTCCCTGGTTGCACAATTAATTTGTACAGTGATACTCTAGTAAGAAGGTGGACAGACTCTCATTGAAAATATGCAAATAACCACATTTTCATTAAAAATAAGAAGACTCTGTAAAAGTATTTGAATTCCTAGGGTAATCAGATGTCATGTACCAAATGTTTCATTTCAACTGGCAAAAGCATAGTCTACTAAATTATGAGTTAGAAATAGATCTAAAAAAAGAAAAAGAGCTTTCAGATTAAATAATAGAACTTTAAACATAATACTAAATGTATTCCAAAATAAATAACTACCTTTAAATTTTTTCCATTGTTTCATTTAGTTTGATGTAATTAATTTTTGTTTTACTTTCAAGAAATTGTCTGCTTCTGGAGTTAAAAAAACATGTTTTGCAAATCCTGGCTTTTTCTTCAGAAGTTAGTTGCTTAAGTAACGTCATCTTTAAGTTCTAAACCCTGACCCTTAAGTCTTTGCCTTAAAATCACTGGTATAGACCTTCCAATGAGTTATCGAGACTGTCTTTTGTCAAAGATACAAATTCAAGCCTGTAGTTGATAGAAGAGTCTTCAGGCAAGCATCCAGGTTAGGACAGAAAAACCTGATTGGTAATGAATCTAAATGCTATAATAGATTTATCACAGTAACCAATAATATAAAAATTCAAGAGTATAAAATTCTCTATTTCAGTAAAATACATAACATTTTCACGAGAATTTGACCAAAGTTTCTCCCGAGGATAAGAAAACATAATGGACACTAAGGATATTAACAAATTTCCAGGGCTTTCCATGTATTCTGTAAGGCAGAGGTTTTTACCCTTTATCAGGCATCAGTATCACTTGAAAGACTTATCAAAACACAGATTGCTGGATCCCATCTTCATAATTTCTCATTTGGTAAGCCTGGGATGGGGCTCTATAATTTGCATTTTTATCAAGGTCCTGGGTGATGAGGTTTAAGAACCTTATTTTGAGAAACACTGCTATAAAGAGTATAATCCCGGAAACTGTTTTATTAATAATAATTAACCACATACATTTATCCTTTGATTTGACACCAATAATATAGAGCTTACTGAGAAATACGGAGCATACCTATGCTTTCTAGCATCCCTCTTTTTATGAGGCAACAGAAGACATATTTGTGATTATCCAGGGGCCAAATATAAAACCTCAAAGTTAGTTTTAGATAATAATAAAAAGTATCATAAAAATTTGTCCTTTTCTAAATTTGAGTTCTGATCTTGAGAAGGTTAACTCAAGAGTTTTTACAAGAGATTTCTTACTTGATTAGACAGGATCCAGGGATTCCTGAGATAGAATAGTTGGCTACTTATTGAATCCAGGTAACAGTACAATATTTTTAAATAAACATAGCAGAAGGTAAGGTGACTGTAGGAGATCGTGGTGGGCATGAAAGTGAACTGTCCAGATTCCAGTTCATGAAAGCACTTGGTGACCAGCTGTCAGCAGGCTGCCTTAAACTATCAACTCCCTCAGGGCTGTGCTCAGCTAACAGCTCCCAGGGTGGCCCATAACCAGTGACACATCAGGTCTTGAGTATAAAGCCCCTGGCCATTTTGGTCCAATGCTGGACACTCTGATGAGCCATTTGTGTTCCCGAGCTGCCCTAGGGCTGGGGACTGCAACGTTGTTCGACTTCTGCCAATTCTTTACCTTGCTTCTGCCCTGCCCTGTCCCTGGAGATGCTGAGTCCTGCCCACCAAACTATTTCAGCATCTGCTATTGCAGAATCCGTTCTCTGACCTTAGCACTGTTACGAGAACAAACTTTTATTTGTTTTAATGATAATCAAAGACATTGTAAAGCAACACAAACCACAGAAAATTATTCTGGTGTATGGAATACTATTTGGACAGGTTACACAGACGTAAAACTAAAAATACAAAAAAATTAGCCAGGAGTGGTGGTTGGCGCCTGTAGTCCCAGCTACTTGGGAGGCTGAGGCAGGAGAATGGCATGAACCCGGGAGGCGGAGCTTGTAGTGAGCCGAGATCGCACCACTGCACTCGAGCCTGGGCAACAGAGCGAGACTCCATCTCAAAAAAAAAAAAAAAAAAAAAAAAAATAATCGTTTATTACCCATTGTTCAGACTAAATATTTCAAGATCAGTTGTCATTTCAACAGACGGAAACTGACTTTCTGGTGTGCATGAATACTTGTTTGTGTTAATTTCTAGCTGGCAGTAAAGCGTTCTCACACTTCTTTACAAATTAACAAGAATAAGTCTATCAAGACTGTGCAAACTTTTTCAAAATTTTAACGTAATTCATTTTTTTCAGACTTGGGTGTTATAAAGCAAGGTAAATAAAGTTCAGTTCTCTCAAAATGTCTACAACTTGCTAGACAAACTTAAATGTTGTTCTTTGCTATGATATTTTATAGTTTAGAACAAGATGACACTTTCCTTTAGGTCAACGCTGCTCTCATTTTCCTAGGAAAACAAAAATCTATCTCATTACTTTACATACAGAATTGTATTCCTCTGATGCTCTGTTTCTGGTATAATCTCAGTTATCCATACTAAATGTACCTTCCACCAAATAAACTAGCTTCGATTTTGGCAAGAGGTAGGTCATTAATAATTTTCTGTCACATAAGCAGTTTAGCAAACTAATCAGCAAAGCTCAGTCCCTATAGCCACATGCATCCGTTTTATGTGTTCTTAAAATGTCAAGAATGAGCAAATTAAATAATATTACTTAAAACTGTAGCCACTCTATAATATATTAAAGAAGCAAAAGTACATATATTAAACCTGTGCTTGGGTTTCAGTATTCTCTTTTACTTAGAAATTATCTGGGTGTCTGAAGATTATCTAATAATTAAATCTATTCAAAATTAGTCCAACTTTTTATAGTTAACTAAGGATTTTGAAAATCATGTTGAGGTTTCAACCCTACAGAACATCAGAACATAATTGCTGTTTACATCCAAAAGCTTATCAAATTTATAATTAATTTTAGTTGAACACAGTTTTACATTTTTTAAATTTAAAAACAATGTAGGAATAGGGTTAGCTTATTTGATCAATAAACCTGTATAAGAAGTTTTGCAAATTTATTTTAAAAAATTATTATACTGAAGTCTAATTATAAGAAAGATGTAACTATCAATCAAAATTATCAACCCATCTTATTTGTCCAATGGTTCATCTTGATTATGTGAATTTAGATTATTATATACAACATGTTTCTGGGCTAGAAGTTAATTTGTTTTGTCTTAAAATGCTATCATATTTAAATTTCAGTTTATTTTCTGGGGGATTTTAAAGAATGTTCTACTTACATAAGCATTTATTACATCAATATGATACAAAGCTTCTTTATTTTGAGGGACTTTATCTTCAGATTTATTAATACTCCTCAGAATTAGGAAAATTCTCAAATTCACACAATGAGAGGTTAAGGCTTTTCTCAATTATAGACACACAGACACATTTCACTTATATAATCTGAGCCAAAGGTTTTGCAAAGTCAACAGAAACACAAAAAACTCACCAATTTCTATCTCAAAGAGTTGTTTTCCTTTTTAGTGGGTACAAAATATATTCTTAATTGATTTGGGGACATAAACAGATATACAGAAAAAAAAAATTCTCTTTGGTCTCTCCCCTGATAGAGGGCAGATGTCCATCATCCTGATACAGATAGCCACACTGTCAAGCCATGAAAACAAGTCCGCGTCACGACCTCCAGTGGGAAATAATGCATTGGCTGTGCACAAACTAGAATCAGAACTGAATGTGGCCAAGAACCAGAAACAAAACAAAAACACAGACAGGAAACTAAAAAGAGAAACAGAGAGTCAGCAAGAGAGTCTACTGCTGCTTGAGATTCACTCAGAGAGCCAAGAAAAGATGTGCCTGGGTTTAAACAAAGCAAGAACTTATACTTCTTGGCCAACATGGATTAATTGGCCTTGGCAGGTAAGTGCAGCTGAGATCTCAGTGGTACTCCAAAACAGTCAAAGCACAATTCTCAAAAAAATTCAAAAACATGACTCTCATACAAATATAAAACGAATACATGTCAATTCTTTCATTCAACCCATTGCTTAATGAAAGAGTAAGATGGATTCAAAGGAGAATTTGACAAATTCATATATAGTCAGGCACACAAAAGAACACTGAAATAAATTTGCTCATCAATACAAACCTGATTAATGTTTTATAGAGCAACACAACTCTTACTTTTGGGATTAGATACAAGTTTACATGTAACTTCACGATGTCTGGTCTCCAAACTAAATATTAAATAGCAGATACTCTCCCTTATTAATTAATATTATTTGAGAGTGTTAAACCATAGGATTGAAATATAATAATACGCAGTCATTTGCTTGCTTTAATTAACAAAAAGTTCCCTGATAAGAGAGCATACATGGATCTGTATTTACTTTGGCAACTTGATTATATAATTACTCAACTAATTTCCATAATGTTTACGGTTTGTGACATGTTCTGTGAAATTATACTTCTCCCCACCATGATACCATGGTCATCAAAATAAAATGAGCTCATACTGCCAGTAAGCATGAGTTGATCCAATTCAGTACTTAGAGACAGTCGTGGTTCCAATATGGCATCTCTTTAAAGCCGTTCTATTAAACAATTGCATTGAAATCACCTAAGATACTTCTTAAAAGTACAGATTCCTAGTGAGATATCAGATCTACTGACTTGAAATCTTTAGGGATGTGGCTTGGAAATCTAAATTTTATAAATGTTTCTAAATGATTCTCACACATATTAAAGCTTAGAGTTATTTGTCTATGGGAAAGAAAAGAAGCCTGCCTAAGATAAGTTAATACCAAGAAATGCTCAGGAAAAACAGATCTAAATCATTTAGGCCTCCAGAGATCAAGTACTGTTTGAGGAAAAAGGGATATTGTTGACAGACTATTCCAGGGTTAAAATCCTATATGTACTTACAGGAACTTGTATTTCAGTAAAGTATTGGTGCTACTGACCACTATTTACGTAATTTTAAGTGTGATATTGAAAACTCTTGTTGGTTTACAATCTTTAATTTAACCTTCATGTAAAGTTAATAGCGATCTTTGCTGCTGAATAAAACCCTGGCCTCAAAGTAAAGGAGGTCAATTTGTCATAAAAAACACGTGTGCTCTGGGAGAAACTGAGAGGCATTTTCTCTAAGGAAGGTACTGGCAGATTTCCCTTTTTACTTTACCTGCTGTGTTGCTTGTCTACATAAAATCCAGACCATTGAATTTTGTGTTTTAATAAAGAATTTCTAGAAGCTACACTAGAATAACATTTTAATATTTTAATAAAAGTAAGTTAATTGTATCTGGGCATTTATTACTTTAGAAGTGTATGTATTTCTTACATGATTTGTACCAAAAATATGTATTTGCTAAGCTTATTATTTATTAATAGTTAAATATAGTGTTTAAACAAAAGGGAGCTATTACAATTCTCATCAGCTCTTGGTTTATTAGTGTTGGTATGCATATATATGTATTGAAGGGCATAGAAAAAGGGAGGGAGTAGGTAAAGAGTGAAGGATATGCATGTTAAGGTTTGAACAAATAGAATTATGAAAAGGAAAAAATCATAGTAGCAAATCTTATTCCTTATCCTAAGTCATTTTAAAAACAATTTCTTCCTGGCCAAAACCTTTAGGCAATAGTATCAAGACTGCAAGTAGTAGTTTGAGTTACATTTGTATTACTCCTTAAAAAATTCATTTTCTTTGAAATAGATCTCAAATGTCTCAAATTCCCTTGCTTTATTTTAAAATTCCTTTATCAACAGACATAGAAAAAAAGGCTGAGGAATGTGTTTTCAGCAGGAATTGGGATTTGGAGCAAGCAAAGATACAGGGAATCTATAATCTTTTCATTGAACTGTCAGAATAGTCCTGAATTAATAGGAGCTAAATTTTATTGGCTTTGACCTGATTTGCCTGGTGGAGCTAATCAGCAGAATGTTGGTAGCCAGAGTTCTAAAGGCTTAGTGGTTTTCTGTTAGCCATTATTAGCTATACGTCTGCTTATTCTCATGTGGGATCCCCAAAGCTCACACAGTAACAGCAAAGCTTGCTTTCCCGTTTCTCTCAGCTTCATCAGAGCCCAAGGCCCCAGGCATGCAGATCTTTAAAATAAGACTGAAAGAGCAGAAATGGTCATGTGATTGTCAGGGTTGCTCTTAGACCTGGATAAGAGGAAGCCCCTTTTGGAAGTCCTTGGTCAGGTCCTCCTGAGGCTGGGCCCTTCCCCATGCTGGGTGGGTCTGTGGGCAAAGGGCTGTGTCCCTCCGGATTTTCTCCTCCTCCCCATTCTAGGCAGAGCTTTTCTACCCATTTATGGGTAAAACTCCAACCCCAGCTTTAAAAGTTTCCTATCCTTGGCCCACCAATATATATTTTTTAAATATAAAACCCTGCCCTTGGATGTTGCAGCAAATGTTAGATTGTTCTGAAAAGCTCTAGATGCGTACTTTTACTTTCTGTACTTTTCTTGATGCAGACTAGTAATAAACAGTTCAAGGACCAAGACAGGTTTAAAGACAGTACTTTGGATATCACTTTATAGACCACACTTGGGTTCCCAGGATCTCCTGTCCAGAGGAACCTGAGCTTGCTTCTAGGACTTGTGTGGGACTTCTCCCTAAATCTATACTCTGGAGGTGGATCACATAACCAGTGGCTAAGGGACAGCTGTGTGGGGGTTGTGGATGGAGCTCGGCAATGTGGGGTGGGGTGACGGCATACATGCATGCCAGGTCCCTTGTAGTGTGGGACAGAGCCAGAACTTGAAAGTGTGTGTGTGTGTGGGAGTTGGAGGGGGTGGACTTGGGGAGACAAGGTGCCGTGTTTTGAGCCAAGGGATGCTAAATTTGAACCTGACCTTCCAGTCATTATAAAATGTATTTATCAAGGCAAGGGTATAGAATATATTTTATTTAACAGATTTTCGATTGATTTATTACTTTTAATATTGAGACATATGGCATGTGGATTTTCATTTGTATTCTTGTACGAGCCTTACAAATGATGTTACAGGCAGGCCTGGTTATGGTCCAGAAGTCTACTTCCCAGATAACAAGTCCCCTTTCATAATCTCAGACACTGTTAATAAATGTCATCATTTAAAAGTCCTTGGAGGGAGCTCTATTTTTCTCTGGATGTTGTATACTTTTTAGACCACAAGCTTTAGGACTGATAAATATGTATTTGAATCCAAATTCTTCTACTTACAACATATGACAATTTAGGCAATTTACTTAGTCTCCCTGATTCTTAATTTATTTATCTGTAAAGTAGATGTGATAATTTACTATCTGTCACATAAGGTTTTGTTTTTTTTAAGTGCCTAATACATAGTAAGTAGTAAATGAATGGTAGCTGTCATGTTTATGAAGAATTCTTCATTGTTGGCAGCTCTGATTACAATCTCATTTTTTTCAGATGTAATTTTAGAATTAGGATAGGCTGGGGACATATGTGCCAACAAGTAGAATCTATTCACAACAACCCATCTCACCAAGACTGATGAAAATCTAGTCCTCTGTTGAATATGGCAACCAATCCCAAGAAGAGATTGCCTTCTGTCCACTTAAAAATTTACCCATTTTGGGAAACGGTCATTTTAATGTTTTGAGTTTGAGGGTCTTTTCTAACTTTTACTTGAATAAGATGCTACTGATGAAAATCCTTTCCCTATTCTCGTGTTGACCCTGTCTGCCTAGCTTTTAAATTGGGATTAAATTTTAACAAACTCTCAATTGTGTGTGCTTATGTTATCACAGAATGTTATATCAGGCATTATAAATAATTCCTAGGCAATATTTAGAATGGCTGCAAGCCATTTTTAGAATTGGCTGAGAATTATTTACAATACCCTGCTCCCACATTTTGCCTGTCATATGTTCACTATGCATTTTTCTTAAAATCCTTCAAGGCAGTGAGGATATCGCTGCTACTGAGGGGTGTATTCCCGAGCCAAGTTAAGGATGGTGGAGAGTATATTTTTCTCCCCAAAAGCCTAAGTGAACTACTCGCAGTTCCTTAAATTCACCGTGGTTTAGTTTGCCTCCAGGTTATGGCTCATACCATTTCTTCTACTGGGGCCCCTTTTTTCTTACTCCCTTCGTATCTGTCCATCCCAATCTCTTTGCTAATTGCTACTGTTGCTCCAGAAAGCCTGTCCTGACCTTAAAAGTTAGATTTAGTGCCTCCCTCTACAAGTATCTTGTGCTTATCTCTGCTCTGTTTACTGGTCTTTCTCATTGTACTAAGAGCTCATCAAGGACAGAGACTTTTTCTCTATTGTGTACAGGAGGGATAGTAAACATATTTAACAAGCAGTGGTAAATATTAACAAGCCTGGAAAACTGATAGAATGGGGTTCCGAAGGCTCCCTGCTGTGTCAGGGTATAAGAAGACAATGTGGAAGACTTTTAAATGAACCCAAAGTTCAGTAGGTGTCTTCAATAGAAAAATAGCACATGACATTGAGTGCTTTCTCCTAGACTATTTGATTTTATGGAGTTTAGACCTTTCATTATCTTGAGCTATCCTATTGCTCTGTAGACAGAGAAGTTAGCTTACAGAAAACTGATAGTAATGTAATTAATTATTGTCTATAGGCGCGTGAAAAATATTGTCTGGTAGATGTTCAATTGATTCTGCCCTGCCAATACCCAGCTCCCCGCAACATCCCCATCCACACCTATTGTGGAAGAAACCAGTGTTACCTCTATTAAGTAAATTCATTTCAACGTATCTGAAGGGCCTGTATTTTTCTGGTCTTTGAATTCTCCTTTGAACTGATTGTAACAACTTTTCCACTTCCTTTATTCATTGATTAATGAGTTAAATAAAATCTTTGACACATGTTCATTTTATGTCTGTATAAGAGTCATGATTTTACCTTTTTTCTTTATAAAAATTATCTTAAAGGGATGTAGAGATTTTCTACTGAGATTCTTTAGGGGAAAAAACTCTAACAAAGAACAAAGCTTCCTCTTTCATGATAGGCTAAGGTTCTTTTTAGTTGTGTTACCTTTATGTTTACTTTTAAATGCTTTGTTGTCTCTTTGATTAAATGAACAATCATGCATTATCTCTCAGGCACCCACAGGAGGTTCTATCTTAATCACATGTCTAAATTTCCTCTGACATCCTTTTTGAATTTTGCCTTCAGAAAATCAAATTCTAAAAAAAGAAAAAATAAAACTTTCAGAATATCTTTTATACCAAAAACGATCCTTGAGATTTCCCAGAAGATCTCTGGAAAATTAACCATTAGTTTGTATTAAATGATGCTGGAAATAATTAGGTTTGTTTAACGAATTGGCACAGCAGAAGACATGCTCAGATTTCCCAAGGTTAAATTTCAATATATAAGATGTATTAATATAAATATTTCAGAAATTGTGTGTTGTTTTCATGGGAAATTCTTAGAGGTCTATCAATTCTCACATTATCTAAAATATGTTCCTATTGATCAGAATTCTGGGGGTAGTTTGCCTGATAATATTCCACAAAATAGTATAGTGTGAGCAGTCAATTTCAGCTATTTTTTTTAAATGCCTACTTGGAAGAAATCTACTTTTATAATTTGAATCTAGCATCATCTGGCCAGTGATTCTAAATTAGAGAGGCACATCAGACTTACCCATAGAGTTTTATAAAAATACAAACGTCTAGTCACTACTCCAGAGTTACCAAATTTCTTTACTTGATATTCCTGGTATAGTCTTGATATATTATGTATACAACATCTCAGAAATATTGTATATTATATCTCAGGTTTTTTCTCTATAAAAATTATATTCATGCATTTATAAGTTAGATATAACATTTGTATATAGATTTAGTATTATCCTTAGAGACATTTTGTCTAAACTTTTTCCAGAACGGTAATATGATTTTATTTTGTATCCCACAGAAGAAACCAAATTTCAGTTGCTTTATTCTGAACTAATATAAGATTTTTCATATTTGAAAATTATCAGTAATAAATAACCATACCTATTTCACATTTCTGTAATGTGCACATAGCTTTTACTTTACTCTGATTCTCACCTGAATAAGCAGAATTGTATCAACATTTGTGTTGCCAATGATCAATAAGAATCATCTAAGAATAAATTCTTGTGTAAAGATGGCATTGCTTACCAATGGGCCGAGTCAGGATTTTCAAACTCTTTTTAGCCAAGAGGCATAAGGCTTCTTTAATCTAAGATCTGGTGGAACATAGTTTAATTTCATAGGACTGAATGAACTGATGAGGAAATTTTTATTACGGATCTTTGTTTAGGATACTTTTGGTGTTCTTTTAATGTACTCTCTTCTTTATCTGTAAACAAGCCCTCCTTTTTTATTCTTAACCTATCTGTAACCAATAACAGTTTAGTAGATGCTGCTATTGGAAACCAAAATGAAGCATTTTCAAATGATATCCAATTCTCACTAACCCGTTTCCCTTTCCCTTCCCCTCCTGCCTCCCATAACCCAAAATCAGAAATTCCTACTAAATCTCCTTATTGTTCATGGCAAAATAGTTATTTCAACAGGCTCAATAAGAATCTGTCCTCCTTTATACCATGATATAATTGGAAAAATCAGGTATGCAACTAAGTTCTTGCCTGGAATGTCATATTTGAGAATAATTCTCATTAATCAGGTGTGACAGCCACTGTGAAGCCAATAAAATTGAATGTTTTGCGTATGACTTTCTTCTGGAACCAATGCCCATAAAGGCCTCTTAGAAAGACTGACCTGGAACCTGGCTTACAGGGGCCCTGCCTGACACATACTGAGAAAAGCTACCTTTCGCTAGATCAGGGACATTGAGAAGAGAGGAATTCACCCACATTTGTAGGTACTGCAGGTAAAATTAGGTCAAGAGAGTTTTTTGGGCTTAGTTTCCTAGCTTTGGGATAACAAATAACAGCAACTTTGAAAAGCCCAGACTGAAATTCTTTATGGAAACTTCCCAACAGAGGTCAATTTTGTGATTGTTCAATACTGCAGAGCTGTAGATTTCCAAAGCAAACCTTAGAAGTCCTCTCACTGCAGCTGTGCAAACGATGAGGCCAATTCTAATGAGACTGGCCTTAAGATAATTTTTCCTTATCCTTATTCTTGATCAAGGTGGGGGAGATAGTAACAAAAAATTTGAAAGGTTTTTAATTGGGCCAAAAGATTGCCAGGTGTCATCAGTGGAAGACTGTGCCTTGTTAGAAGCCCACCGTTCAGTTCAGGATTAGCTGATTCTATGGGGTTTGTGCTTTTAATTGTCTGAGTTATTTTATAATTCTATAGAGATAACTAGATATAATTAACTCTATAGAAGTAAATTGTACAACACTGATATAAGGCAAATAATTCTTGTCTATAGACATGCAAAGAGTTGTTGTGCTGTAGAGATTCAGTTAACTTCCCTCTCTGCTGTGGAGGAAGCCAGTTTTGCATTGCTGAACCAAGTTTGTTTCAACATTCCCTCCTGATGGGCTTATATATTTGTCTGGTCTTTGGATTCTCACTGAGGTTTTTGTGACAGCTTTTCCGGTTATCTCATCAATTAATAAGTTAAATAAATTGTTGACATGTGTTTATATCTGTATAAGAGCTGTGATGATACCTTATTTTGAAAAAGAATTTCCTTGAACTAGGTATAAACCTTTCTACTGCTGGATGACAAAGTATCCCTGGAAGTTTGGGGAAGAGAGTCACTGGGGAGCTTAAGATAGCCACTAAAACTAGTGAAATTATTTTAACACCTGAAGAACTGGTTTGTCTTCATGTTGTCTGAACACTAGCCTGGTCATGTCCTAGTATTTGCATAGTACCTACCAGGAGCAGGCACACCAAAAGCCACATCCACCCCCACCATCACATTGAATCATAGATTTTTAAAAAACACCTGTATAGATGGTTGGATGGAGACACGGTTCGGATATTTGTCAACTCCAAATCTCATGTTGAAATGTGGTTCCCAATGTTGGAAGTGGAGCCTGGTGGCTTAGTACCATCCCCTTGGTGATAAGTGAGTTCTTGCTCAGTTAGTTCATGGGAGATATTTGTGTTCAAATTTTCTCATGATTCCACAAAAATTCCAGACAATTTCTAGAATAAAAACACAAAAATAATAAAGCATTTTTTTTTATGTAGAGTTAGTAGCTCAGGTAAGGAAGTTTTAAGAAACTTCCTAGAGCTACTTCTCTGATTAATAATAATTAACATTTAATAAACAACATTTAATAAACATGTGCTATGCATATGCCTGGCACCGTTGTAAGAATGTTACTCATATTCCCTAATTTAATCCTAAAGAGACCTAAGACCAACATATTTCTATTAGATCCATTTTTTATATGAAAAAAATGGGGCACAGAGTTATTAACTTGCTCAGATTACATAGCTAGTTGCATTCTCAGGATGCTAACACAGACATTCCTAACTGTTCTCCTGTATCGCTTATCATGAAATGTGAGTTTAAAAAGCTTACAACGGGCTGGGTGCGGTGGCTCATGCCTGTAATTCCAGCACTTTGGGAGGCCAAGGTGAGTGGATCACATGAGGTCAGGAGTTCAAGACCAGCCTGGCCAACATGGTGAAACGCTGTCTCTACTAATAATCCAAAAAAAATTAGCCAGGCATGGTGGCGCATGCCTGTAATCCCAGCTACTCAGGAGGCTGAGGCAGGAGGATTGCTTGAACCCAGGATGTGGAGGTTGCAGTGAGCCGAGATCGCACCACTGCACTCCTGCCTGGGCAACAAGAGTAAAATTCCATTTCCAAAGCGAATAAATAAAAGCTTACAACTGTTTACATAGTTCTCTTTTAAGATTAGAGTCAATTTACTCAGGTGATCTTCTGATCAAAATTTTATTTTCCTGCAGTTCTCACAACAGTCCTTTAAGAGAGGTGGTCTTATTCCCATTTTGCAGATAAGAAAACTGAGGCTAAACTGTCATAATATTTAAATTTATCCCCACAATGTAACATTTGCTGTGAAACGTTTTCTGCTGAATTAGCCCATATTCTTTTCTACTGTGCCTACACATGCTTTGCCTGGTTTTAATTTGTATAATTGCTTGAACCTGCATTTCTTTTGTTAAAGGCATGTGATTTCAGACCTTTGGACTCTGCACCTGTTAAAGTCTGGAGTGCTTGGCTCTGTCCCTCATGGAGTAGGTGCACCCCTCTCTAAGAGGAGCCTGTTTAAGCTTTTGGGGGCACTTGGGAAACTGCTGTTTCAGGAGGTTATTGTCCCTGCTGGTGGAAAATGTAAAGAATGTAGCTAACCAAGTGAAAGGATTACAAGGGTAAGCCCAGAGATAAGCACATCTTCGAGGGGAGACGTCCCTTCTTTTTCTTTGTCTTGCCATCCTATGTGCTGTATTCACTAGCTTTAAGTGAGTACTTTTTTTGCCTCTTTATTAGCAGTTTTCCTGCATGCTCTGTCCATCTCCTCTGATCTGGACTTCTGTCAGAGTAAGAATCACAGCCCTGCTGCTCCCGTGACAATCCTAGTATTGCTCTGTAATGACTTCAGTGGTGTGTTCTTGGCTGCCTCTAGCTTGATTTCAGCTGGTTTTTGTTCACTCAGTGGCAGATTGTTAAATAACACGTGTTTCTTATGTACCAAGTTCCTCATCCATGTGGCATCTGACATTTTCATTATTGCGTGTAACAAACCTCACAGCATCTACAGTTGCAGTCCTCATCTCTTAGTTCAGCATTTACTTACGATCGGTCTTTGCTCTCTAACACACAGAGACATTGCCAGCTGTTGAGGTGTTAGATCAGTCAATGTGAAAAATAGATTTGTTGTTTATTTCTTGTAGCCACTGTGTGTGTTAAAGCTGGGGCTTAGTTCCTCTTTCTGGCATGGGAACACAGAAAACCTGCACCTCTGCCGCTGTAGGGATGGGTGGAGACGAGAAGCCAAACTCCCTCAGGAGCTCTGGCTTCCGTTTCTAAGTGCTGGTGAATGTCATGCAGATGCTCCTGTTTCAGCATGTTTAAAATGGGACTCACTCACCTCTCTTCTCTTATCTCTGAATCTTCTCTCTTCTTCTCTGTATTAATGCAATGGCCATTTCCCCATTCATTCCTTCTCATACCTGAAACTGCTGTCTCTATCTCTTTTCATGCTTGTTGTCTACCTGGTTGCAAGTCTTGCTACTCTACCTCTTGTACCTCACTGCTATCATCCCTCTTCAAATTCTGTATGTTCAGTTCCTCAGTATTATTTGCTGTTTCTTCAAGAATTACATTTGGGCAGGACTCCATATCCCTACATTGTCATACAGTTGCCTATCACCTTCCACCATATTAGGTCCTAGAGAGATCTTTGCACAATGGGGAGGGGGTGTCCCAGACAAAAGTGTCTTCCTTATTACTAATTAGGTTTTGAGTTTCAAAACACTTTCAGCTCTGCTCCAGTGAAGGGGGCCTGGGCTGTATTTGAGATTCGAAACCACTTTCTCTCCAACTCCCATACTCTTTACTGCCGAGAGAAGGAGAGAAGATATCCTTTCGACCACGTGTTCCAGCTTTTCCTTACCAGCACCTTACTGAATTTGGCTGGAAAAGGGAAGTTTGCCTTCCAAACAGGAGGGATGCCAGACATTGCTCTACTAATCAGATAAATTCAAATATGAGCCAAATTATTTAAAAAGTAATTTCGGCTTTTCTTGCCTCCCACCAATCCTTCAAGCTACTAAGGCAACCCCATCCTCCACGCTTCTGGATCCCATTCTGGCCTTGACATCCCTCCACAGAGGTTAGACTGGAGAAGCAACAAAGGACCAGTTAACTTCAGTTGGATGCAGCCTTCCTACCTTGTGCTCATCTTTGCCTGTGTGTCCTGCGCACACACAGCTTCTTAAAACGTCAAGTCACTGCACCTACTTCAATCGCTTCAGAAACGGCTTAGTACATGCAGAACAATGGCCACACTTCCTGTCTCTCCTCTCTGACTCTTCTGCCCCATCCCCCACTTGTCCCGGTTCCTCGCCAGCCCAGCTGGACTGCACTGGCACCTGCTGCTCGTTACCGGAGACGTGGCCACTGCATTATTCAGTAGCTCCTCTTAGGATGTATACTTTAGTGTTCAGTGAAGTGGTTCTGCACTCCGTGGGGTGCGAGCATGAAAAGGTTTTATTTTTATTCAATCATCACTTTAAACTGTGTTCTGTTGACTCACTCTTTTGTCCCCTGAGCTCGGGAACAGCAGTCTATTCACTTTCAGTTATTAAAATCTGGATCAATCTGGCTGAGACCTCAAGTGTCATGCCTTCCTTGGCCAGTGCAGGGCTAAGCCCTGCCCTGAGGTATCCTCACCTGCTGTCGGCAATCGGGGGGAGGTCTGCTTTGTCACCTACACACCTTCCTTCCTCAGGGTCTTAAGCTTCACTGGGGTGGGAGACACTGGGAGGAGAAAAGAAGAGGGGAGCGATGGCAGGGATGGTTCTCTGTGTGGTCTTTTTGAGGTGGTATTCCATGCTGCAGTCCTCCAGCAGGCCCTCCACACTGCATAATTCCTGGGTGGGGTGGGGGAGAGCAGGGGGAGGGGAGGAAGTCCCTTCCAGATGTTCCAGAAAGTGTGAGGAAAGACTCACCTTTGAAGTGAACCTTAATTGGCAGGCAGAAGTCCAAGTATATTCTTGAAATTATTGGACACTTACTGGAATCATCTTTTTATTTGGCATAGCAACCAAGAGAAGAATTTTCTTTACTTAGGAATAGATTCTGGAGATACGCTTTGGGCTACACAGCCAGCAATGCATTTGACTGCTTTTTTCTTCATCTCCGGCTATGGTAAGTGAGTTGAGAGGACTAAAGAAGGGAGTGACTTGGCATGTAGGAGCTCTGTCTTTTTACCAGTGAGAAAATGGTCCTTTCTTCTGCTGTAAAGCATCAAACAGGGAAAATCAAGAACTGGGTTTCTGATGACTGCCTTCTTACATTTCAGAAGAATTTTCTCAAATTCCTAAATTTTTTTTTTATCTTAAAGATGAATATTCTCTTTCTCTCTTTAAAAGCTAGTTTTTAAACCTCTTTTTCTTTATAAATTACCCAGTCTTTATATCTTTGTCAGCAGCTTAAAAACAAACTAATACACATTGTTTCAATTATAAAGTTTGTGCTAGAATGTGAGCATTGTAATTCCTACTAGGACTCCTGTGGAAAAGCATTTTTACCTATTAAAATTAGTTATTATTATTATTACTCTAAAATGGAGTACTCTAAAGAGAAAAAGCTCTTTAAAAGCTAGTTTAGGCTAGGTATGGTGGCTCACGCCTGTAATCCCAACACTTTGGGAGGCCGAGGTGGGTGGATCACCTGAGGTCAGGGATTCAAGACCAGCCTGGCCAACATGATGAAACCCTGTCCTTACTAAAAATACAAAAAATTACCTGGGTGTGGTGATGCACCCCTGTAATCCCAGCTACTGGGGAGGCTGAGGCAGGAGAATCACTTGAACCTGGGAGGCAGAGGTTGCAGTGAGCCAAGATTACACCATTGCACTACAGCCTGGGCAATAAGAGCAAAACTTTGTCTCAAAATAAAATAAAATAAAATAAAACAAAGTAAAATAAAACAAAGTAAAATAAAATAAAATAAAATAAAATAAAATAAAATAAAATAAAATAAAAGGTAGCTTTGCCTTTTTCTTATACGGACACAATTTCCTTCTACCTACCCTGCAACATCTTGCCGATTACTGAAGTTAACTCCAGGTGGGCTAAGGTCCCAGTAGAGTACAATTAAGTAGCCTTGGTGCCCTTCTGGGGCCCCTCTAAGCCCCGCTGTGCTGTCATCTCTCTGGGGCTGGATCATGGTTTCCTCTGAATTCAGCATTAACTGTGCTCAGTGATAGTTGCTACTGGTCCCAGTTGGGAACATCTTATTACCAACTGCTAGTTCTGCCTTATCTTCATTGGAGGAGCAAGTATTATAGCCATTAAGTGTTTTCATCCCTTTTCTTTCTGTAGTTTTCCTTGCAACTGGAAGTGATTTTTCCTCTTTCAAGTTTAACACTTCCCTTGACCCGAGGACTGAGAGGAAGTTCTCAAGGAACTGGGCTAGAGAGTGCATGTGAGGCTGCCTCTCTGACACTTGATGGGACCTTTTAGGGCTTAGAAGTGCATTATATTTCACGGAGTCTTTGCAGTTTAGGGCAATGGCTCTGAATTACAGAGCAGTGAGAGTTAAGACATAACCCCCCATATCCCACAGAACTCTAACCCATCCCGAGTTCTCTTCCTGGGCTCCTGGGGGGGGGTCTCAAAAACCTCTAAGGTGTGGCTCTTTTGCGCCTTTTATGTCATGCCCAAGGTGCTGGTGACCATAGAATAGTAAAATGTAGAGTGGTCTCTATGGTAAAAGTAGTTTGTTTCTAGTCTCATGTAATTGTTATTACAACATTGTGATGCAGGGAGAGATACTGGAACTAACATTTACTCCGGGCCAAGCGTGTACCAGGCACTTTACATATATCATTTTATTTAATGCTCTCAGGACTTTACGGAGGTTTATTCTCACTTTCCAGATGAGTAACCTACAGCTTGGAGATGTTAAGTGAATCGCTTAAAGACCACTAGTAAGTGGTGGCATCAGGATTCAAACTCAGTTTTATGAAACTCCTTCCACGATGCCCTCTCTAAAAACAGAAAGGGATCTAATAAGGCAGTTGTCAGGAATCCAGTCCTTGATTTGTCCCTGTTTAAGTGCTTCTTGAATGCCTGTATTAATTTCTTAGGGCCCCTATCACAATGTACCGTAAACTGGGTGGCTTAAAACAGAAATGTATTGCCTCTCAGTTCTGGAGGCTAGAAGTCTGAAATCAAAGTGTTGGCAGAGCCATATTCCCGCTGAAAGCTGTAGGAGAATTTTTCCTTGTTTCTTTCAGCTTCTGGTGGTTAGTTGCTAATCTTTGGCATTCCTTGACTGGCAGTTGCTCATTCCAATCTCTGCTTTTGTTGTGACAAGACAAAACACACACACTCCCTGTCCTCACATGGCCAGTTTCTTATGTAAGAGCCACAGTCATATTGGAGTAGGGGTCCACCCTTCTCTAGTATGACCTCATTTTAATTCAGCTAATTACTTGTGCAACAGCTCTATTTCTAAATATGGTCCATTCTGAGATACAAGCAATTAGAACTTCAATATATGCTTTTTTGGGGGGTGGAGGGGTGGGGGTGGAGACAGAATTCCACACATAATAGTTCCTTTTGTGTACTAGGGCTGTATTAGACATAAGGACAATAACTTGATGGAAGTAATTATTATTCTTACCCCAAATACATCTTTCACTCAAATTTGGCTCATTTTCTCTTTAGAGTACTCCATTTTAGAGTAATAATAATAACAAATTTTAATATGTAAACATGCTTTTCCACAGGAGTCCTAGGAGGAATTACAATGTTCACATTCTGGTACAAACTTGATAATTGAAACAATGTGTATTAGTCTGTTTTCAAGCTGCTGATAAAGATATAAACAAGACTGGGTAATTTATAAAGAAACAGAGGTTTAATGGACTCGCAGTTCCATGTGGCTGGGGAGGCCTCACAATCATGGTGGAAGGTGAAAGGCGCGTCTTATGTGGCTGCAGGCAAGAGAGCATGAGAGCCAAGCGAAAGGGGTTTCCCCTTATGAAACCATCAGATCTCCTAAGACTTATTCACTACCATAACAGTATGGAGGAACTGCCCCCGTGATTCAATTATCTCCCACTGGCTCCCTCCCACAACACATGGGCATTATGGGAGCTACAATTCAAGATGAGATTTAGGTGGAGACACAGTCAAACCATATCACAACAGTTGACTTGACAAGTCCATTCTCCTATGATTTTATGTATCACTTTGAAAGAGTCATATTCATATCTTGGATTTTCTATTAACCATATCAGATGAATTCTTAATAAACTTCAGTATAGTCTTCAGCAATATTCTTAGAAATGATGATTTATAGCTGGTACAATCAAATTCATGGCAAAGAAAGGATTAAAATCTGTAGTTCTCACAGTCTGTTGTTTATACCTCTGCACTGCTTTGTTGTTTTTTCTTCTTCTTCTTTTTTCTTTGAGAAGGATCATCTTTCTTGAGGGCACACTTTGGGATTCTTGATCAGGAAGGCTCAAACTGGCAGTTAGTAAATTGTGTCTGCTGTTCTTTTCCTTTATTTTTCTACAACATTCACATTAACCCAATTTAGCATTTTTAAAATTTTCTTTAAATGAGAATATGAGGGAGAAGACTCACATGGAAACTTCTTATCACATCTCTTGATTGTCCGCTGAGATTTTATTTAAATCCACTTTCTATGACACAATGCTAGCTTAAACATGTTTCCCCCACCCCGCCCCCACAAATCGTGTTATGGCATTCTCTGTGTAAAAGAAAGTTTGTTGGTTATTGCCTTTCAAAATTCTGCTTTCCTCTAAACACATTGTATAAACTATCCCATGTGACTAGTTGCCATGTTGAGTTTGAAATTCCAGCTTACTGGACAGGATGGTGTCTAATACACTTGGTTCACCTGTCACTCTCAATGAATATTTGATCATTGCGCACAGCTATACATTTTATACCTCCCATGCCTAACTACTTATTCCCATTTCTGTACAGAACCAGTTACAAACCCTCATTTCTAAAGATATTGCTGAAGACTATACTCAAGTTTATTAAGAATTCATCCGGTATGTTTAACAGAAAACCCAATATGTGAATATGACTCTTCCAAAGTGATGCATAAAATCTTTAAAGCGTTACATTTAATTGATGGAACTACTTTAAGATAATAATTACCTAATGCTTTTTATTGTTATGTGTGTACTGCTTATTCTCCTTCTCACCCTTATAGCATTGAAATCATTGGAAGCAGATGTAGGCTATTTTACATCAAACCAATTTTATGACCATTCTCTTCTCCCTGGTTTCAACCAAATCTTCTCCTAATGTGGTAATGGAGTATCATAGTGCATTACAAGATTATCTCTAGGAACACTGGAAATGAAGATATTGACATTTAAATACTTTTAAGTGGTTTGAAGCAAGACTGCTATTTCCTGAAGAGGAAGTCAAGAGAATGGCATAGAAATAAGAATTCTAGCATCCTAAGATTTTATATTATTTTATTACTTGCAGAGCCACTGGAAATTCAATGTTTTTTTTGTTTTGTTTTGTTTTTTAACTATTGTCACTCCATGGCTATTTGTACTATGCAACATTGAGCCAGAATCCTGACATTGAGCCTCCGTATTTCTTTTATTCATCCAGCAGCTACTAGAGAGAGTAGAGGGAGCATGAGGTGGTGATTGAGAGCACAGGCTCTGAAACCATACTGCTGACCACCAATCACGTGACTTTGGGCCTCAGTTTCCCCTCTTGAGAATTACATTGGGTCTGTGAAATTCTTAGAACTCTGCCTCTGTACACGTGTATACTCACTATACTAATTTAATTGTTATTCCTCTAACCTGAAGTTACTATTAGCTTTGTGATTTTGAGCAAATCCCTTAAACTTTCTTATGTGAAATGTGAATAATAAAACCTAACTAACACACAGACTTTTCATGGGGATTATGCTAAATATTTTATATAGAAATCCATGGTGCATGTAGCTTATTTCTATCAACTATGCCAGGTCATATATATATATATATATATATATATATACACTTTATTAGTGTATTATTCAAGGCATCCTGGTGACCAAAACAACAACTAATGTCTTCAAAGTCTCTTAAAACCCATAATTTTCTGAAAATGATTTAGACATTGGGAGTATCTAGATCATTACAACTTGTTTGACATGTTGCTTGATATACTCCATATGTAATATTGCAGTATATGTAATATTGAAATATATCCAACTACTTTGTTATTGTAATTCAAGCCATAATCGTCAAGTAGTAGCTTATCAAACCATAAAGTACCAAAGTATCTTGAGTAAAAATAAACCAAGTGGAAGAAAATGTTATTTGCCACCTTCTATCTCATCTTCCCAAGACTCATGGCTCATGAAAGCAGTTGCTGCTAGAAAAATAACAATTTGGCTATATAAATCCCAACCATGACTATGACTAAAAGTCTAGAGCTTTCAACTTAAAAGTATTGTACGTCATCATGTCTTCATATTTTTACTGTGGGTGGGAAAGTAATAGAGTGAGTCAAAAGTATAGCCTGAAGTTTTATTGAAAAGAAAAGGTTAAACATTTTTTTTGCAGTTTTATTTGAAGTTCATGAGAACTACCTACATCCTTAGGGATAATATGGGGACATTGTAAGACTTACTGATGGAGCTGATAAGATCAAGTTTGGGAGGTAGTACTTTTTACCATTTATGAGTATAGTAATTTCAAAAGAGTACTATAACCTTGCTTTGTGTTTCTAAGCAGCCTGACTCATTCAGTTTTTGGTTTCCTGGTTCATTATGTGATCATCATTCCATATGGTGCTGTTATCTTCCAGCTCATATTTTCATCAACCAGAGCTAGCTTGTTGCCCATTTAATGATGCAGAAATTTAAATTCATGGATGGCAGTTTCAGATGTTAAAATATCATTGCAAATTTACCTAAGGAAAATGAGTAGAAGAGCATTTTTGAATTCAGAGGAAAATGGGTGTTTGTGCTAAGGGAGAATTCTTGATCTCTTCAGTTCTCATACCACACAAAAATATCGCCCAATTAGAGAGTGCCGAAAGTAAAAACTTTAGGTTGCTTAGCTTACTATGAATTGAGATGAAATAGGGAGAAATGTATTTTAGCTCCAATCATGTGTGTGAAGTTTACCAAACTGCCATACGCCTCCATTTGTCAAAATGATTCATTTCAGAAAGAGAAAAAAACATATTTTTCCTCAGGTATCCCTGAGCTTGCCTTCATTTTTTTTTTTTGTTAAGCCTCAAAGCTAAGTTCTCTTAGATCCATTCATAATTTCCATGCTTTAAACATCTAGCACATGCTAGATGGTCTCCTTACATGTGGATGGCTGAATCCAGCACATGAGTTTAGTTATTTCTGTGGGTTGATAACAGTCCAGCTCCATATCAGCTGTGGCAGTCAGAGTCACTGAACAAAATTCATAAAGTCCATGAATCTTGAGATAAGGAGCCTAGATGGAGACCTGGGGCCACATGACTGCTGCTCATTGTCTTTGAAACAATTACCAAGCCACACGGCTGTGAAAATTAGCATCTTTCACAGATAGAGGAAGGTTGCCCAGGTTTTTTTTTTTTTTTTTGTGGGATGGTGAGATAATCTGATGACTTCTCAGTGGGTGCCTTTTCAGGAACAGGTGAAGAGGGTTTCTGTAAATTGGTTTCCTAGCTTTGCTTTCTCATTACTTCTATCAGGGAATTAGTCTTCACACAGTAGGTTGCAATACTTGCATATTTTAGTGTTTGCGGTGGTTCTTTTGTAGTAGTGAAAACAAATTCTTACTACTTACTACTTACACCTTCTTCTCTTTAGGATAGCCAAGGAATGCCAAACTTTCTGAAAAGAGGTGTTAGCAACTGATGAAGTAGACTAGCCACTGCATAAATGGAGAGTGTGTTTTCTTCTGAAGCTAATAGCCAACCTTGTTTACTTGAATGATTAGGTTTCAGATGCTTTACAATGGCTATTTTCAAAAGTGAGTTGATGGCAAACAATAACAACAAAAAGCTCACATTCTGAAATTAATTTGAATAGGCTATTGGGGCCATTCATGATTCTTTTTCTGTTTTTATTGCACCTCTTACAGACAGCCCATGTCCTATACTAAGATTTATAATTTTTATTCATGATACAAAAACATGCTCTAGGTATTTGCAGATGCTTAAATATTTTCCAATGTATAAAATAATATGTGCTTATTTGTCTAAAATATTTTAAAAATTTGTGTATTTCTTGTCTTCTGGGGTATGTGTACATAAGCAGGAAAATTAGCATTGCCTCTCATTGGTCAGCTGCTATGTCGTCTGAAGGCTAAAATTAAATCTAGTGGCTGAGAGAAGGAACTGGGTATCACAGTGCTTACTTTCTGCCTCTAGCACCAACTTGTGGAAGTTTCTGATATTGATCACAAATCTCTACTCCACTCTCTGGATTTCAAGCACATATCCCTCTCTTTGCAGGTTTAATTAAACCTGGGGAAGTCACTGGATGGTTGGCGTTAAGCCACTAAGCAAGGAAGAACACCAATTTACCCACCAAACACCAAATGTCAAATGGCATTACTTTGCTCTCTCCCCCTTGTCTCATTATTTTCCCATCTAAATTTTAAAAACTTGTATTGAATGGAAGACAGAAAAATGCTTCCTTTTTTACAAAATGTACGAGACTACTACTTGTGTATATGAATATAATTTGTTCCTCAAGGTTATGGTCTAACATCTTGGAAGGAATGTCTAAAGAATAAGTAGGACCAATATAAAGAATATGTTCATTTAGAATACAAGCAAATAATTTTGAGGGGATGGTGGGGGAGCAATAATGGATTAAGAGCTCTGAGTGTGGTTTTTCATAGCTTTGTGAGAACTGAATGCATAGTGACAAGGATTACATAGCAGTCCGTGATGATACTCTCATTGTGCACTGGGCAAGGGCATTTTATTTCACGTATTATATGTAAACTCTCTGCTATGATGTCATGAAGTCCCTCCAAACAGAAATTAAGCAAAAAGAAATGCAAGGAGACAAGTTTACTTTTTTTTTTTTTTTTTTTTTTTTTTTTTTTGCTTGTTGCCTGCTGACATTCAGAGTCATCTAGGATCTGGATGGAGAGAGAGAAAAGGGCCCCTCACAGCAGTGGTGAGAATGACTCAGCATTTGGTTTTTGAATGTTCCATTGTGCAGTTGGTGTGCTTCACAGTCTTCACCCAAGCCCCATTCAGAATAGTTTCTCCTTCTACTCTTTTCACAGTAAAAGGCAAGCAGGGGATTTTGTATTTCCAAAAGTGTATGTGAGTAAAGACTATTTTGTTGTCTTTCTGGTTAAATGTGTGAACCTGATTCAGCAGCATATTCTCAAATATCTCAGTATCATTTGGGATGTATGTCTGAAGGCCTCCCCACTGAATCCTCTGTGAGCGTAGACTTATTTCAGGTTTGCAGATCATTGCATAGGCTTCTTCCAAGTGCTAACGTTCACACTAACTTTCTTGTGCTTTTTCAGTCATTTTCCTGTGAAAGTTATGCTTCTTTGCTTACTTCTAAGGTTTAAAATAACCAATTGTTTAAAAAACACACCTCTTTCTTGATCTTTGATTACTTCCTTTCCAAATCATCTCATGTGCTCTGTAATACTCTGAATTACTTTCTAACCTCAAGGTTTCTTAATGATCCTTAAGTTCAATAGTTGTTATTCATACCAAAAAATCAAAACCTCTTTACATTAATTCTGCCACAACTAATTAGCTCATGTTTAAGTATGTAGTCAATACAGAATGATGGAGCTATGAAAGTGAGCGACAGTGTGGCCAGAAAACACTCTCTACTTAGGAGCTACTCAACATGCCTTTATGTTGGGATATTACTGTAGCCCATGATCAGCCTCTCTATTTTGTTGTGCAGTGTTGTATAGACTTGGAGAGGCTGACCGATGCTAATCAAAATGTTATCAAAGTATATATACCAAAATAAGTGTTTAGATTGGGGTTACATTTTTGTATATTTTATATTTTTATATTTTTTCCATGAAGAAGATGAGTATAAGGTACCAGAATATCTGGAAAGTGGACTTAATCTGAATTGTTTGGGAGTGCAGTGGAGAAGGCAGCCTTGAGGGATGTTTCACTAAGTCTATCTTGAACTTGTTGAATCCATCTCTATAGATTACATCACTATGTGAACCACGAAGTTTATGTCTTTTATGGAATTTGATAAACAAGGTCAGCTTCACATTCCTGGTCTTGATGCTCTATTTTTGAGGCTGACTGTCCTTGTCTTCACACAATTTTTCTCCAAATTGGTTACAGTTATGTTCCTGCTTTCAAGATGATAAAACAAAACTTCCAAATCTACTTTTCCTCTATTATATTCAGGTATTTCTAGTTTCTAGAGAGACAAATATAAAGATAACCTCCTGGCTTAGTCCTGCAAAGGAAAATTCCATCCATTTTGCATGGATTTTACTAGTTTACTTACTAATTCTCAATTCCTAGTTGGGTAGCTGACCTTTTCTTGACATCTCTGTGGCCACTAACATGTAGTAAAATACTTATTATCATGATACTTTCATGATTTGCAAACTGACAAAGCGTGTGTGCCTTTCAACTAACTTCTCCATGCATAGTACATTAGAAAACAAAACAAAACAAAATGCTAGTATTTAATGAAAATACTTCACTGTAGGGAAACTGAGGAGTAAGTAAAGAAGCCCAGCTGGTATTATATAAATCGATCACAAATCATTAATCAAATAAACTTGCATTTTATGGAAATTATTTCCAATGTATCCTAACTGCTAACGGCGCAATGGGAATCTACACTGACAAGAAATTCACCGTTTCGTGGAATAATCTAATGTATGTTAGAATGACTCTAAACTGTCAGAAAGTCCTTCACTGTTATTGAGATTATTGGTAAAAGCTTGATTCTTTTATTATGAGAGCAGTTTTCCATGCTTCTCATAATCATTGTTCTCTTCCTCTTACCACTTTAATATTTTCCAGTGTTTTTAGATATTAATGTCTAGAATTGAACAAATCTATGGATTTGGTCTGGAGGGACTATCTTTTAATTTAAAAACTCTGATGATTTTTATTGCCAATGTCAGACTACTGGCTCAAAACAAGATTATGATAAAATAAAACCCAAAGTGTTTTTTTATAAATCCTGATGACAAATGATGTCTCTGCATTGTGTGATAACACAAAAACACTCTTTGATTCTAAGTGCAGAACTTTTCATGTCTCCTTGTTTAATGACATTTTGTTGTAAGGGTTGGTCTTTCACTCCTTCAAGGCCCCGTTGAATTCTTTTTTTTTGTTTGTTTTTTTTTTTTGTTTTTTTTTTTTTTGAGACGGAGTCTCGCTCTGTCGCCCAGGCTGGAGCGCAGTGGCCAGATCTCAGCTCACTGCAAGCTCCGCCTCCCGGGTTCACGCCATTCTCCTGCCTCAGCCTCCCTAGTAGCTGGGACTACAGGCGCCGCTACCTCGCCTGGCTAGTTTTTTGTATTTTAAAGTAGAGACGGGGTTTCACCGTGTTAGCCAGGCTGGTCTCGATCTCCTGACCTCGTGATCCGCCCGCCTCGGCCTCCCAAAGTGCTGGGATTACAGGCGTAAGCCACTGCGCCCGGCCCTGAATTCTTATTTCATCATGCAGTGTATTTATTCAGTATAACGTCATGAGAAAAATTAAAACAAAACAAACATCCAGACCTTCTGTATCTCCATATAAGACATGGATAAAAATATTATATTTTAAAAGACCAACTAGAAGATATTATATCATTACTTAGGGTTGTATTTTATTAATTCATTCACTAATTTATTGAAAATTCATGGAAGCCTAGTGCATGCCAGGTATTGGGTTAGGCCTTAAAGATACTCAGTGAATAAACAAAGAAGGTCTTAGCCTTGGTGCGCTGATATTGTAGTGGGAGAGATGGAAAATAAACAGAATCTAATAGGTAATAAACAGAGGGATAGGATATAGAGTAACAGGGTTGATTAGGTGGCTGTGTAATTTGAAGACAATGTCTGCATAGGTGACATTTAAACTAATGCCTACAGTTTCATAAGGATCCAACTATTCAAAGAGCTGGGTGAAGAGTATCCCAGACAGAGGGAGCAGCAAATGCAAGCAGGAAAGAATGAGTGTGGCCTGGTTAAGAATAGCGTCATCGGCATGAGTGGAGCTTGGTGAACAGGAGAGAAGTAGGTGGAGCAAATCATGTAGGAGGCTGTGGATCATCACATAGAGATCAGGTTTCCTTTTTACTCTCTGGATTGCCAATAGCTTTTCTTCAGTTAGTAAACAAGCCATCGAACGGTACTATTATCCAACCCACATTTCACCGTGCTGTTATAAGAATGTATTGAGACACTCTTTCAGATATGTTAGCAAAATTCTGGTTTACTATAAAGAATATTTTTCCTTTGCAAAATTCAAAACAAGCAACTGGGTTAGCTTGTTTGTTCAGTTTTTCTAGACCTCATGTTGATGGATCCATTGTAGAATTTTATCAGATATTAGAATCAAGTTGAACAATGTATAATTTATAGAATTTAGGGTTTTAAAATTTGGGTCAAGATTTTCCCTATCTTCAATCTACTTAAATTTTTTCCATTTTTCCTTATTGGACAAAGATGATCATAAATGGTTCCTGGTAATTTACAAGATGGTTTAATATTAGGCAATATGATTTACTTTGTTTACAGCAACAAGGTTCTTTTTTCCTCTCCACAAGTATAGCAGGCTTTGCTCTGGTTCATTATGGCTTAAGTGTGGAGGCCCTTTTCCCTAATAAATAAGGGGATAGCAGAATAGCACTTACATGGTTCTGTTCCTTCTCTGTCACCTGGCAACTTTAATTCTTGTGTCTCCATAGGTGGGCTACCATGCCCAGGTCAACCCTTTTTCTCTATACCTTGCTTTAAGCATGGCTAACATATGACACCAAACAAGAGTCCTTTTTAAAATAGCAGTTAGCATTTTTTAACAGGTATGTTTTACTTAAACAAATAGAATTTATAATTAATTCTACTGTCAGCAGAGAGCCCTTTGTTTGCTTCTGCTGACAACAGGAGCCCATGATGTAGAGAAATTAAAAAGGAGAGAAAAGATACTGCATTGCCTTTTCAAAATCAGAAGCAAAGAGGTGGAGAAGGGAGCCATCTAAACCCATGGAGTCTATCTGAAATGTGACCACGGGCCCTAGAATCTACTTTGCTATCACTGTTAACTTTCTAGTTGTGGGTACTACACAAAAGTGCATACTCTTTCTTACTTTTTGGTTCGTATGAGTGAAGCACATCTTCAATACAAATATTAGATTTGAATGTTTAAGATAGCTCATAGAAAGCTTAAGAATGAAGATGATCGTAATACGTTACTTAAATTGTCTCCCCAGTTCTCTCAGCAGTAAAGATAACAGGTAAGGAAGATAATCTCTAAGGCTCCTTTCAGCTATAATACTGTATGACTGTAAAAAAAATGTTCTTCCTCTTGAATGGAAAGTTTCATGTTCTTTGTGGTAATTTAAGCAGAGCTAAGATTTACTTTTTCTATTTTGCAACAATTTTATGTGTAACTTTTACATAAGCTGTTAGAAAATTGTATCAGTTTTTCCTGGGATTTTTAAAGAACTCTAGAAATACATTCCATGTATCAGTTAATATCCCCTCTCTGCCATGTGAGCCAACACTCTGCTGGATGTTTAAAGTGGCCAAAACTTAGGTAGTCAGTCCTAGGTCATTTTCCAAATTGAACAATTTTTATCATACCACATGGAGTTTCTTGTAGCCAAATACTGTTTGTGAGAAGATGTTTATTAAATGTTCCATTTTTCCCAGTTTGAATAAACAATGCATTTTATCACAGCAACTTACAGTATGTGATTTTAAGCCTTGTAACATTTCAGGAACATCTTTGAAGAAAGACTTAGTGCTAACGCCTTTTTAGATGTTGATTTCTTCTTTAAGTTGAAATAACCTCATTTTAGCCAGAAACTTTATCCAGAAATTGCCACCAACATTAGTTCCAGGGAAACTTTATATAATCTTCTAATCTAGAGACTTAGAAAGAAAAAACAGTCATAGAACATGTATGTGTCTCTCCCAGACATGAAAGGTAAGAGTATTTCTTTCAATGATGTTTTCTTTCAGCCTGCTCAATTTTATGGGATATTTGCTTAAACATCATTTGCCACGCAGGCTATTCCTGATATGGAACAAATATTAAGATTAAATTTCCTAAAGATATTCACTTTTATAATTTGTGCCAAGGCATGAAGAAATGGTATGAGATAGAGAAGTTAAATATCGTGAGAGGCTATATTCTTATTTGAGAGTGAAAAAGGGGGATGGAGGAGAAGAGAGAGATATGTTAAAACTTATTTCCTCTTTTTCTTTATTATATTCATCAAATCCCATCTTCATTTCAGTTTATGGATACTTGTTTCTTATTAGTCCCAATAAATCAATCAACTTCTATACTGTCTGGATACTGAAAAGTAATCTGCAGGTGTTTCATAAATCTTGACCACAGAACCTGATTCCTGATGATCAAGTGATACTGAAACAGATGTAAAGGTTATTGCAATACATTTAATTAAATAAGTTGATCAATGCGTTAACTCCACTAATTGTTTAGAATGCAAATCAAAGTTCATACAGACTCAGATCTGTGCTTTCACTCCTAGGAACAGGTAAAGTAAAGGGAGAAAGTTGTCTCTTTCTTTATTATTCTTCATTAAAAAAAGAATGGGGAATATATAAAATTATATTAAAAAGCAGAGGTGCAACACACATGTTTGTTTCTGGTGTGAAATAACGTGCACTGGGCTTCTCCAAGTGTGGGTGCACATGCAAACATCATTATATGTGGTGTGGGTGCATACACATGCTATCGCCACCATGACCACTCTGAAGCACTTTTTATGACCATATTTCCTCCAAGGCGGGTAAAAATGCTGAAAAATGAGAGAAGAATTTGGGCCCTAGCATTAAGCCCACAGCATTTCCTATTCTAACACAGACACACGTTGTTGAACTTTCTCCTCTTTAGCTGGCTGTGAACACAATGTGCTATTTGTTATTCTGCTTAATTCCCCAAGAAGTAAAAAGAGATGCCCTTGGCCAGTTTAATAGGGAACAATCCACATCTGTTAAGGAAGAGTAGTTAGGAGTGTTTCTTGCATGCCATCAGTCTCTGCATGCTGCCAAAATGTAACATCCCTGGCACCATTCTGAATGAAGGGTGCGCCACCAGCCCTTCATGGTCACAGTCTATGATTCTAATAGGGAAATGATTCTTTTTTTCTGATAAATAAAACTATTTTATACGTTTCTTCTATGTGAACTGATGCTTTTTCTTTACCATCTCACATTTAATTGTTGTGAAAACGTAGCTCAAGGATTCTCCATATCTAATTTTCACATTTTCTCCCAGAAAGCATTTGTTGCATGCAGGTGCTTTTGAACATGTTACTTTTTTCCTTCTTTTTATCCAGAAACAGTTAGTGTTACACTTACTGGGGGCATCAGTGTTACATTTTTGTGGTATGACAGTGTGGTATGTTGCCAAAGTGAGAAAATTCGGGGTCACCTAATGTAGCTGTGTAGCACTCTCTGGTATTCCTGCTAGTGCCTGTGAAGTTCTGACGGGAGTTGTAATGTATACACTCAGCAGTAAAGAAGGCTATGAATAAAACGGGTTCCTGAAAAGTCTTCTGAACATGGCGTGTTTCCCATGATTTTCTACAATTATAAAAAGTCCAGTCCTGGTCAAATAATATGACATATTCTAAAATGAATAATTATAAAAGGATTAACAATAAATGCAACACAACACTTGCTTTCTCTTCTCTCTGTTGTATAGCACAGAAGAAAATGTGACATTTGAGGCTTCTGTTCTTTAATGAGGGAGGAGTCAAATAACATACAAGATTTAGTGGAAATATTTCAGATTGGGAAGCAAGGGACAACTTGTCAGGAAGAAAGAAGGGTAGTTCCTCCTGGAGATGCCAGCCTTGACGTATTCTTGAGTTGGTGGTATGTTGACATCACAGTAGCTACAGCAGAGCTGACCAACGCAGGATATCACTTTCTCAAATAATAAAGAATTAACCCTAAGGGATCAGCATTAAGCAAATCAGGAATAATGGCAAGAAAATCCTCAAAAAGCCTGAGATCTCTAGTTTCTCTTAACTAAATAAATCATATGCGTATTAACAAATGAATAAATGATAGCTATTATCCACCATAGGAATAAAGGATATAACTGAGGAGACTCATTAGGAAACATGGGGTCACTGTCCTAAATAAGGACAGTTACTCTCAAACCCGCCTGCATATCACAATCACCCAAGAAGGAGAGCTTTAAAAATGTGGAGGCTGTAAACCTCAAAATTTTTGGGGGGTCTATGTAGATGCTCAAGAATTTGTATTTATAAAAGTTAGAAAAGTTCTTCCCATCTGGACTCTGATGGGAAGTAAGGTTAAAGAAACTCCGCTCTATGGCAGCAGGATGCCAGAGGGAAGGTACTCAGCCCTGAGAGGTACCAATTCTCCCCATTGTTCTGTAGAAGGTCCGTTTACTAACCTTTCCTTGGGCATATACCAAAAACAGCATCAGAGGTGATTCTATGAAATCCTGCAAACAATGGACTTCCTTTCTGTGTTTACGAATGCAAAGAAAATATTTCAACTCCCAAACAAAACAAAGTCAAAAGGAAACCAAAAGCCTTAAGTTTTATGCATATTTCTGAAGACACAGTGGCTTTATTTGGTTGAATTATCTAATTATTAGATGTGTTTTTTTTTTACTCTGCATGCATAGAAGTAATTTTTATTAAAAAATAACAATACAAATTGCAAACATTATAAATTATAAATATGCAAGCAGATCTAAATGGGGTTAAGGGTTCCGACATGCAAGTGCTTTGGGTATAATTGGGAGGTGATTAATTTTCTACCAAGTCTTAGCAGGTAAGTGTGACTGCTACTTTATCATCTCCCTATGTGGAATGTGAAGGCTATTGAAGTCCATTGTGTAGAACAAGACCTCTCTTTTGTAAGGATGGAGAAATAAAATAAGGAAATGGTAAGGATAATTTCTCCCATCCAAGTGCATTTTGCTCTTCCCTGCAGTCTAATCATATACATGTTAAACATATTGCCCTCTACGGCTTTCTCATATTTGAGGTTTGAAAATGTTGCACCCACCCTGGTCCAATAAAACAAATAAATAAAAACCAGGGCACAATCCAATGAGGAGAGAAGGAGCTATGAAAAGTAGACACTGGCAAGGTGCTCTGGAATAGAAAGTATCTTCTTGCTGCGCTGGAGAGTCACAAATATATCAAGGAGAAATAACTCACAAATATAAAAGGACATGTTTTAAACTTGATTATTTTAAGTCCTAATTCAAAATTAATTTTTTTTTTAGATCATAGTTCTTTCTTAGGTAAAAGAGAGACTCTATTGCCTAATAGAAGGTTCAAAAGAGGGAAAAAGAAGTAATTGCTTTGCTGAGTTTTGAATACTCAGAAAATGCTAAGTTTTGGTGTTCTGAACTGTTGTTGTAAAGCTGAAAATTACAGGAACTGATTCTAACTAGGAAGCACCTGGTTAAAATTGCTGCTGGATTTGTGTGTGTTTATTTTTAGTCAACAATAAAGGACAGGTTCACATTAATATAGGCTGACGTTGGTCCTCTAACTTTTTTTTTGTTAAAAACTAAAATAAAATCCTATCTCATCTTAGTTGTTTGGTTGAGATTATAAGTACAGCATAAAAACAAAAAAATTCCTGTTCTACTTAAAGCATTATGCACAGGCATAGATTTTTGCACATTCCTTAACTAGTGCCATGTACCTGCTACCATTTTGCATTCTTAGTGCTTCTGCTAAGAATAAATGGTCATTGAATGAAGAATGAAGGCTGTTAGGTGGTCTGGGTTTACTTGAGAAACTTAAAGACCAGTGACTCAGAGAAGCAGGTGGCAGAGAACAGGAAGTAGCCTCACTGGCTGTATGAGAAGTGGGTGGTGGAGGCGTCTATCCAGAGCTAAACTCCAAAGCAGAACCCCAGGGGACGGACATGCAGGACTTCCTTCTATGTAGGCAGACACAACTGTGCTTATAAAGGAAGGCTCCTTTGTCTTGTGCAAATTTTGAGAGTGGGAAAGCTACAGATACCCAGGAAAGCCTGCCTGCCTCTTCTATTTTTTCCAACCTTAGCTCCCTTTTTGGTAGTAATGATACTGCTGGAGGATGCCCCTGTTAGCTTGTCCTGCTGTCCCCAGTCCACAGTCACTGCCAATGCTTTGTGCATAGCAGAAGCAGCCCTGGGAATCTAAGACCTTTCTCTGTCATGGTGAGGAGAAAGGGAGGGAGGGAGGGAGGTGGGAGATGGGTTGAGGAGAGAGATGTGATTCTCGATCTGGAACTAGAATTGGAAAGAGAGAAGTGTGATTCACTGAAGAGCCAATGATGGCCAGGAGTGGTGGCTCATGTCTGTAATCTCAACACTCGGGGAGGCTGACGCAGGCAGATTACTTGAGCACAGGAGTTTGGACTGGCCTGAGCAACAGGGTGAAACCCTGTCTCTTCAAAAAATACAAAACATTAGCCGTGGTGGTGGTGCACACCTGTAGTTCCAGGAGGCTGAGGAAGGAGGATCCTGGAGTCTAGGAGCTCGAGGCTGCATTGAGCTGTGATTGTACCACTGCACTCCAGCCTGGGTGACAGAGTGAGACCCTGTCTCAAGCGCGCGCGCGCACACACACACACACACACGCATGCACAAAATAGTCACTGTTTGATTAGCCAGGCAGGAGGATCGCTTGAACTCAGGAGTTCAAGGCTACTGTGAGCTATGGTCCAGCCGTTGCACACCAGCCTAAGTGACAGAGCGAGACCCTGTCTCAAACATACACACACACGTACGCACGCACACACGTGCAAAATAGTCACTGTTTGATTAGCCAGGCATGAGGCAGGAGGATTGCTTGAACTCAGGAGTTCAAGGCTGCTGTGAGCTATGGTCTAGCCATTGCGCTCCAGCCTGGGTGACAGAGTGAGACCCTGTCTCTAAAGAAAGGAAAAAGAGTCAATGACATCCCCCATCAGAGTTCCAGGTGCTGTGTCAAGCACTGGGGACACAGAGTAAACTTGGCAAAGACAGTCCTTGCCCTCAGGGAGCTTACAGATGGCTTTTGTGCAGAAGAGTTAAGCTGGAGTCTCAGCTTTAGTGACTTAATCTATATAAAACTGGCCCAATAATGACAATGCCACATGGTGGTGCACAAATGTATAAAAAGCATCTAGTCCAGTGCCTGGCTCATAGCAAACAATCAGTAAATGTTTTCTTTTTCTTTTCCTCTTCCTCCCTGCTGAGACTGAAACTTGATAGTCTATGTAGAAACTTTTGAAAAACAATAGACAGATGGTCAGCGGCAGATTCCTTGTACAAATACTCAGCACTCCAACACCTTTCTCAGCTGGCATCCCCCCTTTATTCCACCACATGTTTCCTTTTGATAATGATTTCATTTCTCCTTCAAGGTTGTCCTTGATGTTCTTTTTAACCTCATTCCACCCACATACCATATGCTGGAGGGTGTTGGTATAGAGGAGAGGCACTGAGATTTGTTCTGCATCCTGCACCTGCCTGGGGCCGGACCTGCCTATATATAGATAGAAATGTGCAGTAGGAATCTCTGAAATGTCAAGCCAAAGGAACAGGCAGGTCTCTTCGCTCTGTTGGGGAGTGTGCAGAGTGATAGCGATCGATTGGCATGGAAGTGCTTTTAAATCCCTAAGCACAGATGGAGGGGCTCCAGTCCTTCTCTTCTCATCTATGTTCATCCTGAGGTGTGCAGGCTTCTAAGGGCTAGGTCCAAAGCAAGTTTGGCAGGTACTGAGGGGCCCTTAGCTGCCTTTATGATTGAGTGTAGGGGCTTCAGTCTACTGACTTCGTTCAAAACTACTCTCCACCATGTACACGCTGTGCTACCTGCAGCAAGCCCATAATTAATGGGATCCTGTGTAGTCTAATTTTTAAAATGGAATGCAAAGAATAACCATCTCACATAATAATGCTCAACTCAATAAATAATGTCCAGCTTCACTTTTTCTTTTACTTAGGCCAAAAGCTTTGGTGTCACCCATAATTTCTTTTTTTCCGTCCTACTCCAACCTGGCTATCAACATCTCCTGTTGACTCTACCTTCAAAATAAATGAAGAGTCCAAACCCAACCACGTTCCTCACGTCCTTGTGTTCATAGGGTGTCTTTTCTGTATGGCCTGTTCTGGCCACTGTGTATTATGTCCACCTGTCTTTCCCTTTCTCCCAGGTTGTATTGTTCATTGAACTTTTTTTCCATTCAATGTAATGTATATTTCTGTTTTCTGTCTCCCTGTTATAGTCTGAATGTTTGTGTGGCCCCAAATATATATGGTAAAAATCTTAACCCCCAAAGCGAGGTTGGGTATTAGGAGGCTCTGCCCTCTTGAATGAGATCAGTGCCCTTATAAAAGAAGTCCACGGGAGATTGTCCAACCTTCTGTCATCTGAGGTTAGGGTTGAAAGATGACAGTCAAGGACGCAGGTCCTCACCAGACACTGAGTCTGCCAGCACCTTGATCTTGGAGTTCTCAGCCTCTAGAACTATTAGCATAAATTCCTGTTGTTGTTTACAGGCTACTTAGTTAATTATATTTTGAAACAGCAGCCTGAATGGACTCACACACCCTCACTAGATGATAAATTCCATGATAATAGGGCTTTTGTGTGTTTTGTTCACTGTTGTATCCTTGTCAACTAGTGCATTGTTTAGCACAAAATTGTTATTGTGAGGATATATGTCAAGTAAAGCATTTAGCCCTCCGATTAAGCCGGAAAATATATGTAAATCATTTAGCAGAGTACCTTTGTATTTCTCCTTATGCATTTTGAATCATAGGGAGCTTTTCTTTTGATGCCATTCAGCAGCTACACAAGTCAACTTGAGATTCCAGGACATTACTCTGTGAGAATCTCCCAAAGGACAAGTTGCTAAATCCCTTTTAGAAGGAAAAAATAATATCAAGCTTACAGTATCAAAAACAATGTACAAATCTTGCATATGAAGTTATGATGATGACGTTGCTTCTCTACAGCAATGGTCCTGGATGCCTGGCTCCCAATCACCAGCATCAGAATAATGTGGGATGCATTTTTAAGTATAGATACCCAGGATTCAAGCCTCATTCTCTGTTGGAGAACTACTTTGTAGCCATGCTTTGTGAATTGCTCTTGTTAGAGCATTTGCATCATCATCATCATCAACAGTAGCAGCAGCCCATGTCACCATCTGTCAGAGGCATCTACTGAGTGTCCAGTAAATGGTCCAGGGCGCCAGATGTTGGACCGAGACAAATCACAAATCGTTGTACCAGCTATCATCTAAGATGCATAGATTGATTGAACACACAGGTACTGGCTAAATCAAAATAAAAATGCTAAACCTCCACCTAAACATGAGATCAGGTATTTTAATACTTTGAGCAGATTCAGATGGTTGGGGTGTGGGGTGTGTATGTATTCTGGTTCACTGTTAAAAAAAATAGATAGTAGACCTTTAACTAGGTTTGTCTAGCATGAAAGAGGCAAAGGGTCATGATGGAAGATTAGAAACTTTTATTTTTGCCAAATTCAGCTTGATTATGCTTCTAGTTTCATCTCATAAGCATAGATCCACGTGTGAAGTTCTTCATTTCAAAGAAGAATGCAGAACAGTATGGTTTTAAATGTATAAATTATCCAAATGTGCAGAATTTTATTTAATTCACAAAATATAATAGAGTCTGACTCCTTATGACTCCTGGAACCCAACATGATTGACTTGTATAATGCATTTCATTTTAAGGATAGAAAAGAATTAACATTATTAATTTCTACTTTTCCCTAGGACTTAGAGTTCAAAAACTTTTCATTGTGTGAATGAAACATAAGAAAGAAGGGTATTGTCAAATTGCAACTTGATATTTTAATTTACTAAAACTTACCAGGAGTTACCTAGGTGAGTAAAGGCCTCAGCTAAGGTCGTTAAAATCCATAGTTCCAAGCAAGACTTATAGTCACAACTACCGTGGATTCCGTTTTTTGATGATGAAATAAAATAAGATTGTTGAAAACAATAAACTGCTTTTCCAAGAATGAGTTTAAGTTCATATGTGTTATTTGAGTAATTTCTAATAAAAGAATGTATTCTGAGAAGTGAAAGATTGAATTGCTTTTACACTTTTGCTAAATATATTAAGCCAGGGTAACATTTTCACAGTCCTTTCCACTCACCTATATCAGAAGCACTGTGCTTGTTATATGCTTCCAGAATGGAATCTAAACCATGCACTTAAAACCTTCTTATTTCAAATTCATGAAATATAGCCTATCATTTTCTCTTTTCATCATCAATTCAAACTCAGCTGTATATGATAGTGATTGATAAATTCTTTTATCTGTCACAGTCTTGTGGGAGTCCCTACCTAATTCCCTGAGGTATTTGGATCCTCTGACAATGAATTCTAATAATTTGATCTGAAAGGAATGGATATATGTATGGTGTTTTGTTAGCTGAACATAAGAATGAACCCACGAATTTTGTGGATCTCTTTTCTTTATTCCTATGCCCTATGATTAAAATTTTAAAAAGGTTATGACCCCCAAGTAAGGATAGCTTCAGTATTCCTTTCTGGAGGGGTTAAGGAGCAGTGCTATGATTGAAAAGGAGGGAGAACTGTCCTAAAACTGCATTTAAATAGCAAATACGTGTTTTTTACTTAGTATATATGTTAATAGACAATCAAAAGTATAAAGTTTTTCAAAGATGGTGTTATCCACATCTTATATAAGATTGAGAAAACATGAACTGTCAATCCATATTAAAGAGCTAAATCACCAAGGGTGGTGGAGGCTGGCCTATGGAGATTACAGGGAGCTAGAACCTTATAAGTCACAATTTGTTTATGTGATTCCTGTTGAAAACTACTGAAACAAATCAGAGCAAAAACATACCTACATTACTTAACTTAGTAAATATTAGTTGACATGCCAATGGTTGGTGCTTTCTGGTAGAACCAGATACTGTCATTGGCAGAAGGGAACTAGGAGATGGTGTCTGGCATAGGGACTAGTGTATGATCCTCACCTTTCTTTGTTTGGGGAACTATAGGCAAAATAAAAAGAGCCATCATTTGATATCTTTCTCAATGTGGCACGTGGGTCTTGTTTCCACAACGTTTCCTACATCTTTTGGTTTGAGTATGTATTAACAAAATGTCCTGCCAATGGGGGTTCTTGAAAATTGTTGAGAAGACCCCCACCGTGGGATGTTCAGAGAAGCAACTGTTCCATCTGCTCCTTTGAGTGGAATGATTAAGTCATTTCATGGAGTGAGGATTTTTATTTCACGGGGATTTACTCATTCCTGAATAGTTTTGTTTTTTTTTTTTTTTCTCTGAGACAAAGTTAAATTTATGAATCACAGAAGTCTCTCTCCTTTTCAAACATATAATTGTCTGTTAGTGAGGAATTTGTTTGTGAGAATGTAAGTTTTGAGATTGATTTGCAGCATACTATGTTTAGATCTGATGATAACAAGATCTCTTGGCCAATATGGTTGTCTAAGAACACTAATCAGAGCTTTCACTACACTGTTGTAGTGGTATTGAGAACACAGAAATGAACCACACATGTATGTACATGCCTGAAAATGTGAAATCATTGAATAGCAGAATATAAAGAAGGACTTAAAAATTGTTATAGAGTTGAACCACTGGGGTATACAGTGGGTCAATACTCTAAGTTAGTATCATTTTAGAATTTAGTATCCTACCAATTAGAAATGAGAAATCTGATGCTTCCACATCAGATTAGTGGAAATCAGATTAATAGATGAATGGAAATTAATGATTTCCACTAATGTCTTCATTGTTAGAATTGTGTGGCTTATATAAGTATAGAAAAAAGAATTCAGTTATTTAGCTTAAGTCATATTTGATGGCCTTTTGGGGAACTACCTAATGATTCAAGAATCTTAGTACATTCTCTGGCCAAAAAAGTTACAGCCCAAGTGCCAATGTTAACAATATCAGTGGAACAATGGGTAAAATACTTCAGACTTCTTGAAGCATGATGTTTACGCACAAACTTATTCCCAACTAAAGTGGGGACTTCTTGGATTCAGAGTCAATTTTATCTATCCTATATCTATCATATGTTGTGGATGGTATATTTTATTGCAAATTTTGTTTTTCAATGCTATTAGATAATTTTGGCTTACTTAGCAATATGTCATTTATTTAAAAAAACCACATTTTTTTCATTTCTCACCATATTGTGACCCTGTAATACTGTTTTTCGTATTGGAAAAATAAGACTTTGTTCATCAAACTGTTGAAGATATGTGTCAGCAAGAGAATATTCCCTGAACCATGAAGAAAGATGTCAAAATTCACACCATTGCCTAATTACGCATTTTCTCCAAACATATTCCCCAAAGCTCTACAGTGTTTGTAAATTGTCTGTTACATATTAATAGGAGAACACATAGAAATTAACTCTTTAACATAATTATGATAAATAAATATGGGGGATATAATTATAAAAGTATCATTATTTTAGTTTCTCAATGAAGTCGCGTTCCTAATGCAAATATTAACTGCTGCAAGGCAAAAGTATACCTTGAAAAGAATACTGAATAAACACATGAGGAAGGGAAAGGTCAACAGTTTCATTATTATACTATGTGTATTTTGAAGTTTTAACAGTAAACCATATTTTAAATGCCATAGACTAGCTTATAATTTAAAGAAACTGAAAATCAAAGAATATAGTGAAATATTTTTCTGTACAATATGACTACCATTTCTATTATTCTAAATTGTCTGTGATTTTCTATTTTTTTTTTATTTTTTGGTATTCTTACGTCTTGTATTTGAGTTCTTTTCAAAGCCCAGCATATTTGTGGGCATGTATCTTAAAGTTCAATATAGTATTTAGCTTAATAGGATGCAAAATCCTCTTTAGTATACCTGTACTGTTGCCATGGTGTCCAAGTCTTTAAAAAATGGTAATTTCTTGGAGTTAATTATCCTTTACATTGATAATCATTATACTGAAAAAAGCTATTAAGCTTATATTAGGAAAACAATAGATACTCAAAAGCTTGTGAGTTTAGGACCAGAAATGTATTATGAGGACCCGAAGGCTAAAAGAAACACAGGAGGATAGGACAGAGAGAGGTTTGAGCTACAGATTAATTAATTCTCGAATGACTCTATTTACACAAAGGGAATTTTGTGGAAATCATTAGGGACTTGGTGGTTGCTTTCTAAGCTATGAAGATACTCAAACCTGAAAATCTCCTCCTGTAACTTTCTCCTTCACTTGACACTCTTGAAAGGAATGCCTGGTATGACGGAAAAAGGCAATGAGCTGACTGTAATTATCTTTTAAATCAGAATAGACTCTGCTTCCCTAAGCTTGTAATTGACCTTTTTAATATTCTTTTACTGTGTGAGAGGCTTCACGAGTTTCTTGTTTTCCTCCCCAACTTTAGCCTGTTTACTATGCTGTTTAATTACTGTGTATTTGCTATAGAACCTAAAGTAAATAAATATGTACAATCATGTAATTAAATTAGAATCTGCAATTATGATGTTATTGTGACACATAACTTTCTATTAAGCTTTGTCAAATGGGTTGTCCCAAGCATATACATTACGTTCAAAATCTCAATAGCTGACTTCTCCAATTTGTTCTTTTTCAAAACAATTGAATGATTGCTATACTTCCTGTGTTTCAAAGAAATGACCTTGTATGTAATTTGTAAGTGAGTTGCATGTGTTCTCATTGGCTCCCTCTGGAATTCTACATGGTGAATGTTCAGCTCTGGCCATTTGTAGAGTAGAATGGTCAAAAGAATATGGTGGATGGCACTGCAAGTGACAGCTCAGCTGTGTGATAGGCTTCCTGGGGAATAATAAGGGATAGATTTATCAGGATATTAATGAAGGCAAACTCAAGATGTGCGAACACCTTCAATCCTGGGGGAGGGTCCCACCATGGGCTTAGCATAGTTACAGAGTCAGTGAAATTTCCTGTCTCTTTCCAATTGGGCTTTCCTCCCAATACCTCTTCTCACATTGGGTGGTATTGGGTGGTTATGAGTTATCTTTGGTATCTGGCTAAGGCATAACTGAGCTGAGAATGCATGTGTTGGGTTTGATGGTACATATTTATATGGTTTTTAGTCACTTCCATATAGAAGTACACGAGTGCTAACTCTCCTGGCACAGCAATGACTTCCTGGATACTCTCACTGTCCTTTGTGCCAACTGACCGGGCACCTTGACCGAAAGGTGTCAGGTGATTTGAAAAGGGGTTTTGGAATGTTTTAATAAAATAAAAAATTATTAGACTCAAGTTTGATGTATATGATAGGTCCTTTCTTTAAAGAACTGAGAGAAATTTTAGATTAAAAATGCATAAAACTGAAACAAGTCATCAAAGTGATGAAATCAACAGAAATTATGCTAACATTGACATATAATTATAACCAGAATTTTTCAGAGCATCGCATAAGCAATAGTTGAGAGGGAGTGATCAATTTCTAATGGAAGTAGTGTATAAGTTCCTGGATTGAACCATATGACTGAATGATATAAGCACATTGGGCAAATACTAAAATTTCTTGATGATTTAATGTAAAATACTAATAATATAGCTACAATAATAAGATACATATTATTCCTTTATATTGAGGTTATCAATGACAAACTGGTTAACCAATATCATTAATGTAAAAACATTTAGTCACAGTGAAAAAGACAATCACAATGCTTAAAAATAAAAAGATTTATTTTTCAAATGTGATGTCTATTATGAAATATACTTATTAACAATGATTTGAGAAGTTTAAAGTTAACTTTTATAAAGTGTCGATAATACAAAACTTTTATCAACCAAGGTAGAACAAGTGTCGTGAAACGATAGTCTACATTTTTGTATGGTTCACGTGCCAAGAATGATCTTCATTTTTAGATTACTGGGGGGGAAAGAGATATATGACATGTGCAAATTATATACAATTCAAAATTCAGGCTCCATAAATAAGTTTTATTGGAACACAGCCATGCTCATTCATTTACGTTTTGTCTATTGCTGCTTTTGTGTTGCGATGACAGAGATTAAGTAGCTACAACAGCGACTGTATAACCCCTTATAGAACAAGTTGGCCAGACTCTGATGGTAGAGCAAAGACTGAATTTTCTCCATAATAAATGGTATTATCAAAATGTTTGTTGCAGACCGGGCATGGTGGCTCATGCCTGTAAACCTAGCTCTTTGGGAGGTTGAGGTGGGTGGGTTGCCTGAGTTCAGGAGTTCGAGACCAGCCTGGGCAATATGGCGAAACCCTGTCTCTACTAAAAATACAGTTAGCCAGGTGTGGTGGCGCATGCTTGTAGTCCCAGTTACTGGGGAGGCTGAGGCACGAGAAGCACTTGAACCCAGGAGGCAGAGGTTGCAGTGAGCTGAGATCGGGCTACTGCACTGCAGCCTGGGCAACAGAGTAAGACTCTGTCTCCAAAAACAAACAAACAAACAAAAACACACCAAAAAAACCACTTTGTTATATAAAGAGGTGACTAATGAGTATCAGCCAAAATATGTAAGAAAAAGGGTATGACAGTATTGAAACAGCTAATTTCATAAGCATAACTTGTTATCATTTTATAATTTATATTTGTAATATTTATACACCCTTTCAAACTTTTCTCATTCTAAATATTCACTTTCATATCTAATTTTGTATTTGTAGTTTTGTCTTTTTCTTAAACATCACCCTTCTAAATTATTTAAGTTCTAAGTCCAACAAAACTAGATGCACCACTTTATTATTAACTCTACTTTCTGATTGAACTGTAGATTGAATGCAGTTTTCATGATACGTGTCTGTCCTATTTATAAACATCACACATTAGATTGAAATTAGTTTTCAGAAGGCAAACAAGCATCAAGGGTGAAATTTAAAAAAAGAATTCTGCTAAATGTTTTACCTCATTAGAACTTGACCCCCTGCTAAAACTTTGACAAATATTGTTCCTAAACAGTGGAAACTACTGGTTTGAGTCTTGGAATGGCACATTATTGCTCAGAGGGATTTTTATGACTAGGTTTCAAATGGAAATGCCAACAGGTTTAATTATGGTACTGCTGTAGAGGGTATAGCACATTAACATTATTGCATGAAAAAATGTCAATCTGCTCTGGGAATATATTGAGCACCTTTAATATTTTCATTTGCATTTACAAAAATTCACATTTAAAATTTTCATGAAAGCTAAATAAGATTTGGCTGAGAAATGCCCTCTCAAGGTCTTTCAGTCTGAAATTCCTTACTTTAGAAAAGATGATAAGAGAATTAGAAAAATTATGATTATTGATACAAATCAAATGGGCTTGTCATTCTTCACTATGGCTCTCCAGAGTATCACACTTGATGCATTTTTCTGGGGGGCAAATAGTGTTATAATGAGCTGAACATTCAATTTAGGCATTTAAGAGAAATGCAGCCATAGATATTTAAATGACTCAGGATAGTGCTGTAATAAAGCTAGATGGAGCCATTGGCTAAGGTATCTTGGGCCAAGTTGTTTTCTTTTTCCTTTTTTAAAAGTCAATCTATATGGCAGAAAACAACTGTTATATAAGTAGACTCTTCTTGTATCTGCTACAATTTTGATTCCATGCTACTGTAGAAAGTATTCTCATCTGAGTTTTAGCATTCTCCAAGACACCAGGTGGTTATGAACGTCCTGGACTGGCCCATTGCTACTGACAAAGACTCTGATTGACCACACTCTAGCATGGCTTCTAGAAGCTTAAGGCCATGTCCCTAGGATGATCCAGGCATCCCCCCTCTTACAATGTTCACCTGAAAAAGTTTACAATTATCAATTATTTCTCTGTTCTTTGAGATATAAATGTTCTACCACACAAAAGTGGCTCCTCAAAGGCCTGGGAGCCCTCTCTTTGAAATGCAAACATCCCAGGAGGTAAGCCCTACTCTCTTGTCTCTGAGTCCCCATGGGAGGGAAACGGTGGGCACCTTGCTCTAATTCTCACCACTTACTCCTTTCATAAAGATACAAAAAGCTTGTTTCTCCTCCAGATAAATGCCAATTAGCAAACTCCGATGGCCTGGTCAATTCTTCTCTCACTGCTTGCTCTTTCGTGCTTACGCTGGTTTCTCTCCCATATTGCAATAGCTATTACAGAACAAAATCTGTCTTTACCACTTTTAACTAATGTCTGGCTTTATCTCTGACACTGCATTAATTCAAATGTGCTAATGATGATTCTGTATAACTTTTTATTTCTTAAGAGTCATAGCAAGAAGCGACTTGGAGCCCATTTTTTTCCACTCTTTCTCTGTTACAACAAAGACATTGAAGCTTAAAAAGATTATTGACGCATGAGTCAGTAACTGTGGACCTGAGATTAGAAGACCGTGTTTCTGACCCTCCCCTCATGCTCTTTCCATTGCCAAGTCCATGGTTTTGGTGCAGAATTTTACTCTCCACAAAATCACTTTTATGCTATAAGGAGGGATATGGTCTTGATAAATTCTTTAAAATAGCTTCTGAGATTTTTCTTAAAAGCTTTATTTTTTAAGTTAAATGCACAATCTTACAGAGGGTATATGAAACAGGACCTATACTTATGCTAAACAACAAAAATAATTTGAAATTTCTTAAATTAGGTAATGAAATTCAAGAATTGTATCAATATAATGTTCACTGAATTAGAGATTCCTCCCCCACACCCACTGGGCCAACACTTAGGGCCAAGATAAAGATTTAGCTCAAAATTATAGCGAATGTTAGAGTGTATTAGAACTCTTTTGATGCATAACTAATTTCAGAGCTAAAACGCAATTGTTCTGTTTTCTCATGTATTTTTTCTTTTATGATTTTTATATCCCTTCAGAATAAGACTTAGTTTTGACATATTTAGCATCAGCAGTGGGACAGATCTAAAATTCTTTGATTCTCTTAAATCCATCATAAATATGAGTAAGCAAACTAAATTAAGTTACCAAAAAAGACCTTTAGGGAAAAAAGAAAAGAAATAAGAAAATGAGTTTTTAAAATAGAGATGTCTGCACTTTCATTCTTACTCTAAATATGTGAAAATAGCAAATAATAGTCTACTAGGCAATTTATGCCATTCACTGCATCTAACTGTGCTTTAAACAACTCTGTCTTGGCCATACAGTGCATTTCTGCAGGCATGGGAGTGATTAGGAAGAAAATGGTACAATTGCAGTGAAAGGCAAAAAACAGCTGTTCTAATGGTTTAGAATTGAGATCAATGATGACACAGTTCAATTACAGCATTAGTTCCTGATGTCAGAGAGGGGTTAAAAATGGATCATAATGACTCTTTAGTAGATAAATTTGGAGCAATTAGAGTTCTGAAAATGTCTCTTTATGTAACAACAACAACAAAAAAATTGCTCTTAAATGATCTGGGCTGCAGAACCTGTTTCTTTTGCATGACAGAAGCTAATCTATTGCTTCTCAATGTGGACTTAATCAAATGAACTTCTAAACCCCAAATCTCAAGTAAGAACAGACTAGATTTTAAGTTAGTCCAAACTGCAAGCATTTTAAAAGGTTAGTAGGTAAATATGTAATGGAAAGAAAAACAAAAGCAAAGGTAAACTTCATTAAATAACCTAGTACAGTTCCTTGCACACAGTAGGCATTACATGAATGCTTGTTGAATTAAATTTTTTATTTCTTTCTTAGACATGCCTGAAGTATACATATTAGTTAAATGTCAGACATGCCAAACAATTATTGTAGGTCAACTGTATTATCCCCAAATATTACCATTTATCTTTTGTTTGATACAAACATAAGTGGAATAAGTTTAACTGAACTAAACCGGCACAATTTTTATTATAGATTTGGTGGGCTAAAACTGTTATTTTCTAAACCCAAATCTGCAACTTGTTGCTGAGTTCCTAGCCTGGTAGCAGTGCTGAAGCCAAAACAGTTATCACCTTTTTGCTACGTCTACTGCTAGAATTATTGAACTGACATCTTTATTGCTTCATTTCAATCCATAGATAAATTTTAGAGAGAAAATTTAAACTAACTTGGTTATTTTTTGAGTTGCACAAATGAACATAAAGCAGCTTTGAATTACAGTCATTTCATACAAATTAGCAAAGCTTTCATCTTACTACTATGAAGCACATCTAGATCTTGAATATGCAAAAAGAAAAACAATGTTGTATTTCCTCGTTCTTCCCTTTGCATTAACCTGGTCATTTAGTTCTGTGTTTCTTACTCTCTTGCTCCTTTTGGATCTTTGTTTCTGTGCAGTCTCATTCTACCAGTTTTTCACAGAATTTAAATTAATGTCAATATGGAGAAAGTATAAAAGAAGAACACATATTTCTTGTAGCATTATTGTTTGTTGATGCTATATGCCATGTAAAATTCTCTGTGTTTTCTCTAACGGATGTAGGAGTTTTCTCTTGCTCTTAAAAGTTTGAAATCCCAGGGTGTGGTGGCTCATGCCTGTAATCCCAGCACTTTGGGAGACCGAGGCAGGCAGATCACGAGGTCAGGAGTTCGAGATCAGCCTGACCAACATGGTGAAACCCCATCTCTACTAAAAATACAAAAATTAGATGGGTGCACGCCTGTAATCCCAGCTACTTAGGAGGCTGAAGCAGGAGAACTGCTTGAACTCAGGAGGTGGAGGTTGCAGTGAGCCGAGATTGCACCACTGCACTCTAGCCTGGGTGACACAGTGAGACTCCGTCTCAAAAAAAAAAAAAAAGAGTTTTGAAACTGTGTATATCATTGTATTGCAATGGCAGAGGTAAATTAGCAGAACTTATATTTAATGATGAATTGAATGTTTCTGACATGTTCATAATCTCATTGTAGACACATAACAGTACTTAGAGGTAGATATTATTACTCTTTGTTTACAGACGAGGAAACTGAGGCTCAGAAAATTTAACCAAGTTGCTCATTTTTGCACAGTTGATATTTTACAGTTGGCTAGACAACTTAAAGAGGTAAAGTAGGGGTAGCTTTCATAAATTTTAAACACTACTGATATGCTAAGAACAAAATACAGATTCCTAATGCTTTGACATTTACATAATATTTCAAGAGAAAAAATATTTAATTTTAAGAAAATAGTTTTTCTATGAATTTTATTTTTGAAGGGTTTTAGAAAAGTTATGCATTGTCCATCTCCCTGTATTTATAACAAACACATGCGTCTAGCCTATTTTTAAAGACTTTATATTGTTACTACTTGAGAGACTCCTGAGATTGAGTTTATACACAGCCAGAGGATCTCAGTTCTTTCTTAGGTCCTGGTTCACCCATAGTATATAATGTAATGACATGAATTTCAGAGCCAAGATACATTGCAACCAAATATTGTGAAACTTAATGGACTAACTCAGATTTGTCTTTTATCTTCAGAATGATATTTTTCAAAAGAGTAAATTTCCTTTTTCAAGACTTGGAACCAACCCAAATGCCCATCAATGCCTGACTGGATAAAGAAAATGTGGCACATATACTCCATGGAACACTATGCAGCCATAAAAAAACAATGAGTTCATGTCCTTTCCAGGGACATGGATGAAGCGGGAAACTATCATTCTCAGCAAACTAACACAAGAACAGAAAACCAAACACTGCATGTTCTCACTCATAAGTGGGAGTTGAACAATGAGAACACATGGATATGGGGAGGGGAACATCACACACCAGGGCCTGTCGGGGGCTTGTGGGCAAGGGAGTGATAGCATTAGGAGAAATACCTAATGTGGGTGATGGGATGATAGGTGCAGCAAACCACCATGACACGTGTATAGCTATGTAACAAACCTGCATGTTCTGCATATGTATCTCAGAACTTAAAGTATAATTCAAAAAAAAAAAAGAAAAAGAAAAACAGGACAAAGATGCCTCTACCTGCACTCTTATGATTCAATATTATAGAGGTCAGGAAAGACAAAAATTAAGATGTGATCATTTACCAAGGGGGGACTTAATTTTTTTACCTGTGGGTTTAAGGCTACTTTCTAACATAAGTAAAACTGGTCCTTTTAGTTAATTTTAGTTTCTGTATCTACATTCATACATGAAATTTTCCCTTGTTAGACTCACAATACTTTGAATGTTTGACTGCTTTTCGGTTGTCAAGAGTTAAGGAGAAAGTCATTTAGATTTATGGTGATTATTATAACTATGATTTGGGAACAGGCACACAATGTAGGATATATGATGTTAGTTCAGTTAAGCAATCACTTAGAGGGAAGCTGGTATGTTCCAGGTACTCTGCTAGGACATAGAGCTATAAAAATGGAAAAGACACATTTCCTGCTCTCAAAGATCTCTCAAGGTAGTGGAGAGTTAGACATACTAAAATCATAAGAGTCAGATGAGCGGAGAGGGAATTTAAGAAGAACATTGATACCTAACACGGTGGCATATGGCCCATCAACCTTTCCAGCCTTGCTCTCCAGGTGTTCCTCCAGAGCTGTGGACTCTTCTTCATAAACTCTGAACACTTTAAAAAGGACACGCACATCTGCAAGAGTTACGTGAAAAAGCTTCAGTGACATTTTGGTTGCTCAGCTCCCCAAGGCTAGAAATGCTGATTCTTTTTGTCTGGGAAATCTTTCCTCTTCAGCCATCCCTGTAGCTTTGTACAGAAAGAGGAGGAACTGTCAGATCAGTTAGATCGACAGGGTGGTATTTTGCTGTCAAATTAACTTCATACCTTTGTGCTACAAGGCATTTCCTTGACTGGCCCAGGAGAGTCCATGAGCAGAGATGACTGGATCTCCTAAAGCGTTCATTCTCACATCTGGCTCCATCTTCTTTGAGAGTCCATACTGTGAGCCAGTGTATGAGAAGAGAAGGAGGGATTGGATTGATGAAGTAGCTGGATTCCATGCATTATTGCACATGGGTCTGCCCGCCAGCCTGGCAGCAATTCCACGCAAATCACCTTGCTATGATAGGTTATGACCTCTATAGCATCTACAGATATAGGTATAAAATCCATATAGGATCTCAGAGCAAGCTTTGAAGAGTAAGGGATAAAATAAGTAAAACCATCAATAAAAAAACACTAACAGAGGGTTTCAGAGCCATATTCTAAGATTAATGGAGGAAATAAATGAAGTAATGGATGGAAAATATTTGCTCTATTGTCTAGCTTTTTATGCCCATCATTTTCCAGGTCTTTCTCTTTATCCCGCCAACACGTTTAACAGATATAACATTTATCTAAGTATGAAACAGCTGTCTGTGAGGATATAACACCCTCACCTCCCACATTATGCCACCAAAGATGCAGCTCATATTCCTAAGGGAAGCTGAATTCGAAGAGATAGAGTGTGTGTGCCACCCCCATGATTTTCTATGGGACACAGGGACGTGCAGAATCCTAGAAATGTGTCAGCTAAATAGTCTGGTTGAACACCCTGACTGAGAGTCTGGGTAGCACAAGTGGTTAGTTAGCTCAGTAACTCAGCACAGCTGAAAATAAGTATGTGAGCTGATGATGCAAATAATATTTGCTTCAATTATAGCAGCTGTCTCAGTACTAGTCAATTTTAGTAGTTCCAGGTAATAATGCCTTTTTAATATACCAATTGTATGCCTTGAGTTTCCTTCTCCTTTTCCCTTCTCTTAGATCCTAGTCCAGTTAGAATCCTCTCCTTTGGCAGCATGGGCTCCAGAGGTTAAGTAACAATTGAACTCTATCTCATCCTTCTCAGAATGTCTTGCTATTCTGAGAAACTATAGATGGTTCTTCAAAGTTGATCAAATATAATCCCAGTGGAAAGCTACTGGAATTGTGAGTTCAGCCTTTATGATAAGTGGCTACTCTGTCTTTATAGCAATAGTGTATATAAAAAAATCCCTGTTGCATTTCCCATATGTATGATTCAATAGGAATTGAGTTGACTCTGTAGGGGAGAATTGTCTTGAAATCTTTTGAATTAGATATGATCCAAAAATCAATGTAGTAACATGGGTTTATTCCACTGGAACATCTCTGTGCACTACAAGTTCTTTGAGGCAGAGACCCTGCCTTATAAATCTTTGAACCGCCCACAGAGTCTGGTACCCGACTTTTAACAGGAAAGATTCTCAATAAATAATTGCTGGTAAAACATATGTGCTTTTGAAGCAATGTTTTCTTACTTTGAAGAATGAGTTATCTCAGTAATTTTAGAAGAGTGAAATACAATACTTATTTTATTATAATCTCTTGCACCAACTGCTTCAAATTAGTTTCATCAGCATCTTTTTAAAAAATGTTTGTAAAAACCCATTAATAAATCCAGCCTCAAACTTCCCTTCAGAGTTAATGCAATCTGTTTGGGGAAGATAAGGAGGATATTTTGCAATTTGTAAAGTGAAAACTCACTCAATCTGGATTTGGCCCTTGTCAACCATATACACACTGGTTCTTCCTACATCCTAGAATAGAATTATTAAGGACAGAACTGCTGTGTCGTCTAATGTGAAGAAGTGTGCCATGTGCATTCCTCCTCACCCCCAGAAGTCATTATTTCTGAAATGATTGAATTATAATACTTTTCTTCTCCCTCCTGCTATCTAATGCAGTTTTACCTCCTTTGAATGTCTTAATGTTACTGAAAATTCTGTTTGTGTGTGTGAGTTGAATTTTTTTTTTTGAGATGGAGTTTCACTCTTGTTGCTCAGTTTGGAGGGCAAAGATATGATCTCAGCTCACTGCAACCTCCACCTCCTGGGTTCAAGTGATTCCCCTGTCTCAGCCTCCTGAGTAGCTTGGATTACAGGCATGTGCCACCAGGCCCAGCTAATTTTGTATTTTTGGTAGAGACGGGGTTTCTCCATGTTGGTCAGGCTGGTGTTGAACTCCCAAGCTCAGGTGATCCACCCACCTCAGCCTCCCAAAATGTTGGGATTACAGGCGTGAGCCACCGCACCCGGCCAGATCTTTTAAAACTATTCAAAATACACTTCTGTGATGCTGTGCTAGCAGTGCTATCACACTCTGACATTTGGCTTTTCCCTTTCTCTGTATTTTTCCCTTTACTATAATCCCAATTTCTTAGCTAGAAGAAAGTTCACAAGTTTAGGATTAAAGCCAGTGCTTTAACCTAGACCATTCACCTGGAGAAGATGAAGGAACAATTGAAGTAACTTCTGCTCTCTCTCTTCTGTAGGAGATTCCGCCCCCCACACACACACATGCATACACACATACGTGTAATATGGCCTGCCCCGTCTTCTTCAACCTAACAGGAATTTGGGATTCCCCATCTGATGGGCGCTCACACAATGATCTCTTTCATACACAGGGTGGTAATTTCACTCTAAACACTTCAATTATTTATAAATGGATCTCAGAGACAGCAACTAGCAGCTGGGCTATAGAAGCGGCTCTGACTGAGGCGTGGCCAATAGAACCACATGTCACTTTAAACAGTGTTATTAATATTTATGTGACTTGATCAGCTAGTTTAGATGCAGGTCTTCCCCGGGCTGTGTGGAAGAAGCTTTCCTATTTTCGCTCGCCTGTAATTACAGGCTGATTCTTTTCTTTGTCAAACTTGAGGGGTAATCGAAGGTCAGGTTCCTGGGATGAAAAGTGTGCCAAACACATCCAAGCTATAATGCTTTCACCACTCTTCCGTCAGCTCTTTGAAGTCAATTAAAACTTAGGTCTGGAAGTAGAAAATCTAGAAGCCCAGACTGTCAATCTTGGACAAAGATTCTGGTTTTAACTTTTAACAGGGCGAAATTGATTATGTAAACAGCACTAAATAATCTGGCATAAGGTAAACTACCAAAACAGATTAAGATATTCAGGTAAATGAATTTACAGCTTTAAAAGAGAAACACATACATTGATACATACCTACAGACATAGATAGATATGCATGTGGTAGATCATCAGTGTACCTAAAGGGCACTGCTGCACACTTCAGGTCTCTCTTGCCTCCTGAAAAATGTCTTCTTTGCTCTCAAGAACAATACATTTGTATAACAATCTAAAGCAAGATCCTTCCTGCTCCATAATCTATTCATGAAAAAGCATATGGCATTAGTTTCTGAGAGCGCCGTAATTTCTCAAGTCAAATGTTGAAAAGGTCCAAGTCTAGCCCTGGTGAAACAATGGTGATTCCTTTGGAAAAGATGATGCGCATTTGGTTCAGAATCTGTCTTCTGCATTTCCTATCTGGTGATGTTCCTGACAATGGTGGTTCATCAGCTCAACGCTGGCAACCTTGAGCTTGTGGGGTGACAGCCATTAGAGGGCAGCACAGCTACATTTTCTTAGTCGTGAACCTGAGGAAACAGATGACGTGTGCATTCCTTGCACGATTCTTCATGATTGAAATAATGGTCTCAGCCACAAGGCATTTTTTTCTCCCTCCGCATTTGGCCTGATTGACAGTAGAAGCTCATAGTAACAAATGAAGCTGTATCAGTAAAATGTCAGTGGAGGAACAGAATTTAACTTTTGTGTAAAGGTGTATTTCCTTATATTAAAATGACTGCATTTAGTACCTTATTCTTCCTTAACCAAACATTTGACCTTTCTAATACAGTTTTCTCATTATTATATGTCCCTTTGTGAGAGAGAGAGTGTGTGTGTGTGTATGTGTGTGTGTGTGTGTGTGTGTGTAGTTTAGAAATTTTAAGCAAACAAATTATTTCCCACCTAACAAAGTCCAAATTCCCAAATCTTCCATGACCCAGCACTATAGCAAAAAGAGCACTTGTGAAAAGACAGGTTTAAACACTTAAGAACTAATGATCTGAAATAATGACAAATCACCTTGCATGTTATCTCATTATGTTAGCAATGGACGTCTTAGCTATAGCTGCCAGGGAGATGAGCTCTGGGTAAATAATCCGTAATTACAGTAGAGTAGATGAAGATTGATTGATAAAGGGAAGTTTTTATCCTTTGGGATCAAAGAACTTTTCCTTTGACTTTGCTGATGAATTAATTGTTACAGGATAAAAAAAAATATGGACAGTATTAATGCTGCACAATTAAAATACTCTCTACCTGAGAACTTGACTCAGTAGATCAAAGACTGTCTCAGGAGTAGGAATGAACTCAGCAGCTGACGGGGTGGAGCACAGAGCACAGTCAGTGCCCCAGAACCCAGAGCGACCCAGGAGTGTTCATTCCACAGGCCAGCGGGCCAGAAACTGGAGTAATGAGATAATCAGCTTAGTCTTTAAACAACCAAAGCCAACATTTTCCCCAATTCTTGCTCTTTTCCCTTCCTTTACTCTGACCTCCCAAGGATCTGCTTTCTGCTGAGGCGAGGCTTGACAGAAATAATTCAAGATGCTGAATTTGAAAATAGAAACAAATTTTACATGTAGAAAGATAAAAAGAATCAAGTTAAGCTGGAGAGTGGTTGCAGATAATTAGCATATATGCAGGTTCCTCACACTGAACATAGACAGGTATTTGCTTTCCTTTTTTGTGGAGTGGGAATAAGGGGTAATAGGTGGCGAGTTCTGATTGGGTGCCGGAGGCTTGAATATGTACCACCAAGGGAAATATAAAAGGTCAAGGAAATATTCAGTGCACATTCTAGAGACTGAATAAAAGCTTGTATTACTGGATTAACTTTTCAATCAACCAATCTAACTGTTAGTCAGGACCAATGTTCTCATTTTCTTCCTACTTACTTTGACATCATTTTTGACTCAAGTACTAAGAGCTTTGGCAGAATTGTGCTTTAGGGAGCTTGACAGACAGTGAGAAACAGAAACACAGACACATGCACACACGCACAACTTGACTCACTGTAATTTTCACTGCCACTTTCAATCAGCACCACGATTTTTAATCATTAAGTTGCATAGTCTATGATCTTAAAGCAGATTATACCTTTGCATTACTCTATATTAACAGCACCATGATTTATGCTAATAGCTCTGATTAACTGGGTAGGGTAGCCTGTGTCTGAACACAAGGTCAGGTGCATTCGAGTGATGCCAGACATCTGAGCACAATTCTTAGGGGTGGGGAGTTTGGCTATGATGTGTGACAGTGATGAGTGACTTAGGAGGAAGAGAGGGAGGGTTTGGTGAGCAACTTGGGCATCAGAGCACTGTCCCAAGACTCTTTTTACCAAGCAAGCCACAGATTGGTACCTACGTGGGAATAATGCTAGACACCTTACCCATTGCATCATTTGTGACATTTACTGTTTGCTTTTCTTTCCCGTTAGGCTAAAATCTCTTTGTGGCCAGAGGCAATATATTAGTTTTCTAGGGCTGTCATAACAAATACCACAAACTGGGTGGTGTTTGTGTGGCTTAAACACAAACATTTGTTGTCAATTGTAGTATCGATATTGGAGGCTAGAAGTCTGAGATCGATATGGCAGCAGGGTTGGTTCCTTCTGAGGAGTGGGAAGAATAATCGGTCCCATGCCTCTCCTCTAGCATCTTGTGGTTTGCTGGCAATATTTGGTGGTCTGGCTTTCAGAAGGATCACTCCAGTCTTAGCTTTGATCTTCACCTGGAGTTCTCCTTGTGTGTTAACATTGTCCTCTCTGTATGCATCTGCCCCCAAATTTCCGCTTTTCATAAAAACACCAGTCATATTGGATTAGTGGTGCACCACTTCAATCTGGTCTCATTCTGATATAAGTAATGACATCTGCAATGACCTATTTCCAAGTAAGTTCACATTCTGAGGTACTGGGGCTTATGACTTCAAGTGAGTTTTTTTGCAGGGAGGATACAATTCAACCCGTAACAGGCAGAATCATGTTCAATATTGTATATTTAATTTATTTAAATATAGCCTTGCAGTTGGCCCTTTATCTGCTCAGAGTTAAACATAATATTATTTTAAAAGGTATAATGGAAATACTTTTATGATGGTTTATGCGTTTTTAAAATTTCTAATTGGAATAGTGTAATTTTCTAAATAGTGTAGCTCTAAACAGTGTAGGTCTTGGAATTAACATAACAATCAATTGAGACAATCAGGGAATATTACTTTCCTTCCCTATCTTTGACATAAGAGCTCTTCAGTAAATCCAAACCTCCACGGCATCCCCACCAAGCAGATTATAAGGCTTAATAATCCTCAGTATCACCAAGTTCTCTTTGTCTTTAAATCCCCCAGGCTTCAGATTAAGTTGCTTCCTTTTGTATCTGCCTTCATGGAAACAAAGAGCAGTTGGCCAATGTGTTTAGTAGAAGAACTTTTATCTACCTGATAAACATTATTAGGTTTCCTCTTTACATTTTATCCACTAAATGATCATCTAACATTCACACAGGTTCTATTTGCACTCTTCATTGTCTTTGTGGCTTTTGCAAAACTTTTCCAGGATCTTCTGACACTCTTAGTTATCTCAGTACTAGAGACCATTTCCAAGCAGGATGTAAGAAAATAAATTGATTGGAGTTCAAGGAACAAGATGAATACAGAACTTCAAACAGTGGAGTAATTACTTATATTTGGGACACACGTGCCATATACATTTGCCCAAGTAGAAAACATAATATTGATTACAAAGTGTGCATGTGGGATGGGTGTGCCAAAGCCATCCACAGAGGCACTCTACTGGCTTCCTGCTTGCTGTTTTGTCTTTCATTCTTTTTTTCTTTTTCTTTTTTTTTCTTAGACGGAGTCTCACTCTGTTGCCAGGCTGGAGTGCGATGGCGTGATCTCGGCTCACTGCAACCTCTGCCTCCTGGGTTCAAGCGATTCTCCTGCCTCAGTCTCCTGAGTAGCTGGGACTACAGGCACACGTGACCACGCTCGGCTAATTTTTGTAATCTTAGTAGAGACGGGGTTTCACCATATTGACCAGGATGATCTCAAGCTCTTGACCTCCTGATCTGCCCACCTCAGCCTCCCAAAGTGCTGGGATTACAGGCGTGAGCAACCACGCCCACCCTTTGTCTTTCATTCTTATTTCCCCTCTGTCCAGTCATCATGGTCTCATTACTTGCTCACTTAATCAATTGTGTAACTGGATAGTCAGAAAACAAATGCCTCCTTCCAGTATCTCATTCCCCACATTCAACCCTTGGAATGAGAAGGGCAGAGTTTCTAAAAGGCCATTTGGGTGGTGTATTAGTCAGGGTTCTCTAGATGAACAGAACTAATGGGATAGATCTATATGTGAAGGGGGAGTTTATTAGGAGAACTGACTCACACGATCACAAGGTGAAGTCCCATAATAGGCCGTCTGCAAGCTGCGGAGCCAGGAAGCCAGTCCGAGTCCCAAAACCTCGAAAGTTGAGAAAGCTCTGATAGTGCAGCCTTCAGTCTGTGGCCAAAGGCTGGAAAGTCCCTGGCAAATCACTGGTGTAAGTCCAAGAGTCCAAAAGCTGAAACACTTGTAGTCTAATGTTCGAGGGAAGGAAGCATCCAGCACAGGAGAAAGATGGAGGCCAGAAGACTTATCCAGTCTAGTCTTTTCCTCATTCTTCTGTCTGCTTCCACCTGGCCGTGCTGACAGCTGATTAGATGGTGCACACCCAGATTGAGGGTGGGTCTGCCTTTCCCAGCCCACTGACTCAAATGTTAATCTCTTTTATCAACAGGCTCACAGACACACCCAGGAACAATAGTCTGCATCCTTCAATCCAATCAAGTTGACACTCAATATTAACCATCACAGGTGGGATCGTAAGAAATTGAACTGATAGAAGGGCATTAGGAGCCAACATGTTTCAGGAGATTTGGGATATCCAGACACTAGGAAGAAGAAATGGGTTTATGGGTCTCAGGAGTAGCTGAGACCAGTCTCCAGTTACCCAGCTTCTGTGTGAAGGTCCCTGAGAAGCCGAGGGTTGGGGGGTGTAATAGGAATGGAAGTGGTGGTAGTGGTAGCAAAACACTAAAATTTGTATCCTAGAGAGGTGAGGGGAATTTGCATGAAAGTAATACAGCCACCCATCTTCAAGCACCATGGATAAGAAAAGATGGCCTTTCTGCAGATATTCTGGACCATGTGCGCACCACAGGAAATGCAAACATTTGTTAGATGGGGAAAGACCAGTCTCAAAAATAGCTAAGAAAGAACTTACTGCCATCCTAGTGGGATGGTTTCTTTATTTTTTAACTTTTCTTTACTTTCTTCTTTTTTTTTTTTTTTCAGATCCTCTATTGCCTAGGCAGGAGTGCACTGGCATTATTATAGCTCACTGCAGCCTCAACTTCCCAGGCTCAAGGTAATCTCCCACCTCAGCCTCTTGAGTAGCTGGGACTACAAGTGTGCACCACCATGCCCAGCTAATTTAAAAAAAAATTTTTTTTTTCTAGAGATGAGGTCTTACTATGTCGACGAGGCTGGTCTTGAACTCCTGGCCTCACCTTTGAGAGGCCTCTTACCTTGGCCTCCCAAAGTGCTGAATTACAGGCATGAGCCACCATGTCTGGCTCCCCTACTGAGATGGTTTCTAAACATATAGCATTTGATTTAAGGAGAGAGGAGAAAGTAACTTTTCTTTTTCTTCTTTTTTTTTTTAACATCTAACATTGCAGGATAAAATTCTTGTCTATTAGTCAGCATTTTCTTTTCCATTACCATGGTTACCAATGATGATGATGATGATAATAGCTGGTATTCATCAAACTATTGCTGTGTAACAGACACTAAGCTAAAGCTAAATGCTTTACATGGATCAATTTCACTTTCACAGTAGTTACTATTATTAATCCCTTTTTACAGGTAGAAAATTGAGGCTGGAGAGTTTATGTAATTTCTTCACGTTTACAAAGCAATTAAACACAAGAGCTGCATGAACTTGGACTCCCCATTCACCTCACCCTGTTCTGATGAAACTCTATATGCTATGCTGCCTTTATATTGATCAAGTGTTGACAAATGAATGAGTATGCATCCAGAAGTAGGGCTGGACAATAATTTATCTCTTTTTTTTTTCACCCTAACCCTTAATTTATGATTCTTGATTAATGGATACTTAATGAATCGAAAGAGAATTGGAAACAATTTTGCAAGGAAAAGAGAAAATAGCTTTAAGATATATGAGAAGAGGGACACCTAAAGAGATTGTGCTGATAAAACAAGATATCTGTACGTACATGCTGATAAATTATAGATTGCATTATAACTCTTGTTATTCCTTGTATCCCTCCCTCTTTTCTAAGACATCATGTAATTTTCTCCTATTGCATTTCAGATTTCTACATATTATACCAGGAAATCTTAACACTGTGGTGGAATGAGCTAGTGAGGACTGCTCCCTGCAAAGGAATAAAGCCAAAATTAAAATCTCTCTTTTTTATGTTTCTTTCTCTCTCTCTCTCTCTCTTTCTCTCTCTCTCTCTTTCTCTCTCTCTCTCTCAAACTTGACACAAAAATAAAAATCACCAGGTGCCAGAAACGAAATGGAAACTCAAAAACGATGCCATTCTGATCTAGTAGAGGAGTAGTTAGTGAATATTTTCTGTAAAGGACCAGATAGCAAATACCTTAGGTTTTTGAGGTCATATGGTCTATGTTATAACTATTATAGCCCAGAAGAAGTAACAGATAATATGTATATGAATGAATGTAGCTGTGTAGCAATAAAACTTTATTTACAGAAATAGGCAGCAGGCCATAGAGTGCTGACCACTGTAATAAAATATCACAATCAACATAAGCCCAGAGTATGGTCTGGGGATTGGGATATCAATGCCCACTGATATGGTTTGGCTCTGTGTCCCCACCCAAATCTCATCTCGAATTGTAATTCCCCACATGCTGAGGGAGGGACCTAGTGGGAGGTGACTGGATCATGGGGGCGGTTTGTCCCATGCTATTCTCTTGATGGTTTGGCTCTGTGTCCCCACCCAAATCTCATCTCGAATTATAATTCCCCACATGCTGAGGGAAGGACCTGGTGGGAGGTGACTGGATCATGGAGGCGGTTTGTCCCATGCTGTTCTCTTGATAGTGAGGGAGTTCTCATGAGATCCGATAGTTTAAAAGTGGCAGTTTCCCTGCTCTCTCTCTCTCTCCTGCCACCTTCTGAAGAAGGTACTTGCTTCTCTTTCACCTTCTGCCATGATTAAGTTTCCTGAGGCTTCCCCAGCCATGTGGAACTGTGGGTCAATTAAATATCTTTCCTTACAAATTACCCAGTCTCAGGCAGTTCTTTATAGCAGTATAAAAATGGACTAAATTACACCCACATGGGGATGGGATACTGAGCTTTGGGCCAAGATGAAGTCTGGAACAAGAACTGAGACAGTTGCCTAAATCTGAGTCATCTAAAGTCCTAAACCATTAAGTAAAAGAAAAACACACTTTTTCTTTTTTTCTTTTTCTTTCTTTCTTTTTTTTTTTTTTTTTTGTGACAGGGTCTTTCTTTGTCACTCAGGCTGGAGTGCAGTGGTGCATTCTTTGCTCACTGCAGCCTCCACCTCCAGACTCAAGCCATCCTTCCACCTTAGCCTCCCGAGTAGCTGGAGGTACAGGTACACACCACCACATCCAGCTAATTTTTCTATTTTTTGTGGAGGTGGGGTTCCATCATCTTGGCCAGGCTGGTCTCAAACTCCTGAGCTCAAGTGATGTGTCCACCTTGGCCTCCCATAGTGCTGGGATTGTAATCATGAGCCATTGTGCCTGGCCCTTTCTTTCTTTCTTTTTTTAAATTGCATTGATTTGTTTGAAAAATCAGCTAATTGCATGGGAAACTAAAATAATTCACTGACTGGCCTAGGGAAATAGAAAAGAGGCTCTGGGTGACTGACACTCAAGGGCCTTGGTTGCAAACAATATTAATAACCTATACACTTCAAGCAGAAAAAAATATCAAAGAGGCCCAGAAAACTGGAATCTGGAGCTCCCAGCCAGGTATAATGACCAACCCACTATAGGATGTCACTATGATCCTCAATACTGGATACCAGAAGCTCCACCTCTGTCTCTTCTCCTGGGGCCTCTGCTATCATGTTTGCCAGAATATTTATCCTCCTCTCACAGTGACTTCCCATCTCTCCTTCCCAGAGTTAAAATATCTCATTATTTGAATCCTCACTACTGGTAGTCTAGAGATACGAATTTTGTTTTTCTACCTTGTAAAGGAGGAACTTTAAATGTGAGGAATTAATGCAAGGTACAGAGGTTTTTCAAAGATGTTGGTTAGCCACAAATAATTAAAATCTATGAGGGTGAAGATTTTTGGTGTATGTCTGTGAGAAATTTTAAAATTCTAGCTTCTGCCACATTTGGGGGAGCACTCTGTTATTCTTCTTAAGGAAAAAAAATGTATTTAAACTTTTAGCCCATGGGTAAAGGTTGAAAAACTCCCCAAGTGTCTAAATACGTCTTTTAGGTATTAATATATTTGAAATAATAAAAACTCCCCAATTGTCTAAATGTGTCTTTTAGGTATTAATATATTAATATATATGAATATTTGAATTCAAACAAGATCCACATCTTGCATTTGGTTCCTTTTTAAGTCTCTCTCATTCTATAACCATCATCCCCTTTCACTTTTTTTTTCATTTCTTTGATTTGCTCTAGAAAGCACTTCACATAGGAATACTGTATTTTGGATTCCAGTGAGCATTTTCTTCCAATGTTCTTTAACTTATTTATCTTCTATATTCCCTGTAAGTTGGTAGTACGATCTAGAAAATCATTTTATTCACATTCAGTTTTTGTTTAGATAAGAGCCCTCCATTCCTGCTGTGTTACAAAACAAGGCACGGAAGATCTGGCTCTTCCCCTTTCAGTAATGCCAAGATGAATTACTGGGTTCAGGTTGTCTTGGCTCATTCATCCATTATCAATTTACCAATCATCATTTCACATGATAGTTTTAATATTTATGACAATCATTGTCTGTATCCATTATTTATTTCATTATGGGTTTCAAAATAGTGATTTTCTAAGTCTACAATTCTTTGTGCATTTTAAAGAACATTCTATTACCAACTATGTGAAATATAATTTATACAGAAAGGTAGGTCTTTGATTGATTTTGTCACTTTCATAGTGAGTGGGTGCCCTAGTGAACTCCTGTGATAACTGTTTTAGTCCACTTGGGCAGCTATAATGAAATACTTTAGACTGGTAGTTTATAAACAACAGAAACATATTAATCACAGTTCTGAAGGCTAAGAAATCCAAGGTTAAGATGCTGGAAGATTCGGTGTCTGTTGGGTGCTTACTCTCTGCTTCATAACTAATGGCTTGCTGTAACTTCACAAGGTGGAAAGAACAAAAGAGGATAGGAGCTCCCTTGAGCCTCTTTCATGAGGGTGCTAATCTAATTCATAAGCATGGAACCCTGATGTCATCATCACTTTCCAAAGGCTCCAACTATTAATACTATCCAATTGAAATCTGATGAGACATACACATTCAGGCCATAGTGATGACCAGTGTGTGTGTTTTTTTAAAAAAAATTAGTATCATTATAATTTAACAAATTTTTAATATTACTCTAACTGCATGGATTTCTAACAAAGTATTTAATTTGCTCCAATGTGTCTATTCTGTCTTTGCTCAAATTGTGCCAGCTTTTGACTGGTGAACACTCCTCTATATTGACTCCTATAATCTTGTTACTCTTTGATAGCTTCCTTTGGTAGCCTACTAAGATATCTCCAGCTCATTTTGTACATTTTCTTTGGAAGACCTAGAATAAGGAATTTTTCCAAGAAGCTCTGGTTCTTTGTAGTGGAAAATGAAATTTAGGGTCTTGGGTGATGGCTAAGTTCATTACTACTGGGATATCATTCCTTCTTGGTCTTTTCAATGAACAGAGCAACAAAACACAATTTTTTGAAGGAAAAGTAATGCATTTATATTGATATTTCTAATTAAAAAAATTTTTTTTTGGCCAGGTGCGGTGGCTCATGCCTGTAATCCCAGCACTTTGGGAGGCCAAGGCAGGTGGATCATGAGGTCAGGAAATCGAGACTATCCTGGCCAACATGGTGAAACCTCGTCCCTACTAAAATACAAAAAATTAGCTGGGTGTGGTGTCACATGTCTGTAGTCCCAACCACTCTAGAGGCTAGGCTGAGACAGGGGAATCACTTGAACCTGGGAGGTGGAGATTGCAGTGAGCCAAGATAGCACCCCTGCACTCTAGCCTTTGTGACAGAGCAAAAAAAGAAAAAAAAAAGTCTTTTTAAAGCTGAGAATTTCATGTATATTGTATTGTAAAAGATACTGAGTTTTCCCAGATAATTACAGTTGATCCAGGAAACAAACAAAAGGGAAGAGACAAGGGTATAGGAAATTAAGATTTTAGAATAGGAACCCCAGGGATTTGGAGCTTATTCTTCTGAGTTAGAGACTTTACTAGCATCTCTGTGGTTGGCCTTACCAGGCCAACTGTAGCCTCCCAGGGGACACAGTGGTCCTTATGCCAGTGCCTCTAGTTACTTCATCCAAAGCTAGCATAAAATGTTATTAAAAATTAACAACTAAACACTTTTGCCTATCTCATTTTCTTTCCCTAGTAAGCATCTTGGTTTTGTTGCCTTAAGGCTCAACAATTTTTTTTTGATCTTTAAAGTCCAGTAATTTTATTAGATTATATTTTAGTGTGTCATCTGTTTTTTACAGATACCCATTGTGCCCTTTCAGTAGTTACTTTTTTAAAAAAATATTTTTTGGTAAATTTTTCTTAATTTGAATATTTGTTCTGTACCATTCTTGGATTTCCTCTTTAGGAGCCCCTTTATACATGTGTTGGCTCTTCTTTGTCAACCATGTTTGCCACTCTCTCAACTACTTCTTAACCTTTTTCTTAATTCCAAATTTTTATCATTTTTACTTTCTACTTGCTTTAAAGTATTGTGTGTTGTCTCTGTTTCCTCTTGTGTGAATTCTAATTCAGGCTTCATTTCTGAAATACTTTTTTCTTTTATTTCTAATTCATTGTTCTTACCTTATATCTAAGTTTTCTAATCCTAACTTGTTATGTTCTTTAATTTTTAAAATTACATTTTAAAATTTATTTTTGCTTATTTGAAATAGTTATAGTTTTCATCTGTTTAATGGTCATATATTCCTGGAATACTTTTAATATCTCTAGGGACATTCTACTCATTATTTATTTTATTTTTTGCATTTGACACAGTTCTGTTCATTGCTTATTTTTGTGTACTATTGGATTTACTGACCTTTTAGGAGGCCAGGTGGGTCAGATTACCTTTGCTAGCTTCACAGATCTAAAACTTTTACTTGTTTTATCTTTGACAGATGTTTATAAATTCAAAACTCAGTAAATATGACTCTGTTTTCTGAGATATTCTACCTCATTCCTCCTCCCCTACTTTAAGTTTCCCTTAACTTTTATTTATTCTGACTTGTTTACTTTGGAGACAATTCCCACCAGTTTCTCATAGGGTTTTTTTTTTTCTCCCAAAAGGGGCCTTATTTATTTAGTTATATGAGCCTATTTTCCCAGAGTGCCTGCCCCTTCAATGCCACACCTAATAATTACCTGTGAGTGTTCAAAACCCTCCCAATTTTATTTGGCCTCTCACACTTCACAATAAATACCTATTGACAGTTTAGGTATTCTCTACTGACAGTCTATTGACAGTTTAGGTATTCTCTAATGACAGTCTATTGACAGGTTAGGGGTTCTCTATTAATAGTGTTAAGAGTTCAGGTGTTTTCTCATTTTCAGGTCCAGCAGCTAGCTCATTGCTTTCCTCTGTTATCGCTACATGGATGCTGATAGCATGTTTTGTTTACGTATTCTTCTATTTTGTGGACTGTGGGAATGCTTTGTCACTTAATCTTCTTTTAAATGTTGCCTGTGCATTTTTGGTTTTGTATTCCTAGTTGCTCTGTTCATTTTTCTGTGGGTATTTGGGAAGCATATTTACTTGTTCCTTATTTTTTACTTATATTACTGATGCGTCTCTCGTATGCTGAAATCTTGGTTCATAATATCAAAAGGTGAAGTTATAACAATTTAAAGAAATTAATTTGCTTTATTTGCAGTTCTAGAGTCAGACAACACTTCATTTCGTTACATAGAATAAGTGTTCCAATGAGCTGAGCAGAGGAGATTGGTTTTATAGACAGGAGAGGGCTGAAGAAAGTAGACACAAAGAGCAAAAGGTAGATTGGTCATTTTAAAGTTATTTTCTTTGTAAGGCAGACACAGGGAAACATAATAATAGAAAAATAACTGATTAGTTAACATCAGCTTACTTCAAGATAATTTTATTTTTCTTGGTGTGGATTAGCACAGAGGAAAATTTGTTATTATGTCTACTGACACTGGCCTGTTTGAGAAATTTGTCTATTATTTCTCTCTTCTGATTTCCCAGAAGGTCAGATAACAACTTACTTTTGGTTTAGCGAAGTGGAACTTTAGTATAAGTGACTTCATTTTGGTTTTATTCTGATTTCTTGGGGCCTAGTGCAGGAGCTCAATCCAAAACAATGGGCTCTGATCATTTTTATTTAACAATAACAACGTTGTGAAATAAACAACTGTGTTAAATAAACATTGTTATGCCATATTTATCTTTTTAAATCTACCTTTTGGTCTTTGTGTCTGCTTTCTTCAGCCCTTTTTTGTCTACAAAACCAATCCCTTCTGCTCAGCTCATTGGAACACTTATTCTATTTAATGATATGAAGTGTTGCCTGGCTCTAGAACTGTCGTTACTGTTAAATAACAACTTTAATATATTACTTTATCTTGCCATATATTTATAACAGCTCCAAGGTAGGATATAACTACTGTATTCAAAGTTTAAGATTTCCTTACATTTATTATTTGTCTTAGAATTAGGATGCTCAGCTTGTTTTGGTTTACCTGGAACTTTCCTCGTTATAGCACTAAAAGTCCTGTGTCTTAGGAAACCCCTCAGTCTTATGTAAAAACCTGGATGATTTGTCAGTCTACATGTGCCACTAGAGATATAGGGTCAAAATACTCTGTTTAATATTCACTCGAATTCATTTGGTTTTAAATATGGCATGCCAATTATTAGGTAACTTGTTTTATGGTTTTTACTTATAGAGAATGCACACATTTTCAATTAAAGTAAAATATAGAAAAAAATGTTAAAAACACTTCTATGATGAAGGGTCATTCACATTTTGTTCATAGCCTATGCACATTTTTTCTATTGGTTTGTCGGTGCTTTTCTTCTCAATGTTTAGAAGCTCTTTGTATAGTAGGAATATTAACTCTTTGTGGAGTAAGTTGAAAATAACTTATTTTGCAGTTTTTTAATTGACTAGTGAAAATTTTTATTTTTAATTTTCATATAATTTACTTTTGAATTTCGAGTCACAGTTCAAGAAGCTTTCCTTACTCTCAGTTTTTATGTAGGAATTTGTTCATTTTTTCACTAGTTCTTAGGTAACTTCCTTTTTTGAATTTGGATCTCTAATTTTAAATTTTTATTAACATTTTAAATTGTTTTGTTAAAAACCCTTTAATTTTTTACACTCTTGATTATTTTTGAGAGTGGGATAAAATATTTCTACCTCCATTGTTGATTTATCAATATTTTATAGTAGGTCCACTGATTTCCACTTCACTTCTTACGTGGTTAAGGTGCTAGGTGCATAAAGATCAAGAGTGTCAAAACTTTCTGATGAAAAAAATGTCTTTTATGATTACATAATGATTCTCTTTATTACCTTAAAGTTTATTTTCAGTATAGCTAAAACAGACTTCTATTCTACTTAGTATATTTTTTCTTACTTTATACTCATGTCTTTAAATTTCAAATATATCTCTTATATGGCACATATAGCTAGATTTAAATGTTTTTAAATTAAACCTGAGAGACTCATTCAAATATCTAACACATATATTAAGATTTATTTATACCATATTATTATGCCTTTTCCATTTTACCAAGTTTCTTATTTTTGCCTTTCCATTATTTGTCTTCTCTTATGAATTCTGTTTTCTTTGTTCCTCTTAATAATGAATCCATCTAATTTCATAGTCACCTGAATAAGGATGTTAAAATAATAGCATTCCTATGCATTTATAAATAAACATTTGCTATTTAATGTTTTTTGAGAGCTATTTGAGCTTTCTTCTTTGTAGCACTGTCTGATGCACTAGTAGCTTAAGTAGAGGGAGTATGGAAGAGATATAACATTCTCCTTTTGGCTGCACCTCTGATAGGCTGGGGTAGAAGAAAAGGGAACGAGAAAGTAGAGTGAGCCTCTGCCCATCTGGATGAAGTTCTGGTCCTTTCATGGACTGGATGGCTTTAAATACCATTTCAATTTATATCCCATGCACTCAGAGGTTGGATGCGTCTCTGGTATTCTACCCATTCAATCCCACAAGGCCAGATTTGAGAATTGTTATCACTTCTGTAACTTCTAGGAAGTGGGTACTTATGCGGTATTAATGGTCTCCTTCTCCACCCTGAAGACTGCTCTTCAGTTCTCTTTTTCTCTACTCAGTATTGGGAGAATCAGCAGGTCTACTGGCCAAGTTGAAGTCCACAAGTGAATGAAATTCAAATTTCCCCATTCTTATAAATCATTCTGCTATAAAGACACATGCATGCATCTGTTTATTGCAACAGTATTCACAATAGCAAAGATGTGGAATCAACCTAAATGTCCATTAATGATAGACTGGATAAAGAAAATGTGGTATATAAACACCGTGGAATACTATGCAGCCATAAAAAACCATGGAATCATGTCTCTTGCAGTAACATGGAAGGAGCTAGAGGCCATTATCCTCAGCAAACTAACACAGGAACATAAAATCAAATACTGCATGTTCTCACTTATAAGTGGGAGCTAAATGACAAGAACACATAAACACATAGAGGGGAACAACACACACTGGGGCCTATTGGAGGGTGGAGGGTGGGAGGGAGAGAATCAGGAAAAATTACTAATGGGTATTAGGCATAATATCCAGGTGATGAAATGATCTGTACCACAAACCCCCATGACGTAACTTTATCTATATGACAAACCTGCACATGTACCCCTGAACTTAAAAGTTTAAAAATTTTCCCCATTCCTGCCTGATTAACTATTAATCTTTATGAGAAACTTCTCAAAACTTTACCTTGGTCCCATGCCTTAGAGGCATGTTTCAAAATGAAAGGGAGAAAAGAACTCTTTCATGTGCATTGTACTTTCTACAAGGCTGATGAAAAATCCTCTTCCTCTTTCCAGTACTATTAAAATACGGAGTAGGGGTATAAGTGGGTGTGTGGCCACTTGTTTGAGGATAAGCTGTATCCTAATACCAGTGGCTTCATTATAATGTGTGTAGGGTGGTGCAAAGCACCTTTTTGGAGGCTTTTTCCCCTTAGTTGCAGTAATGAGGTCCCAGGGAAAGTTTTACTCAGGATCCTATTATAATTGCTTAGATTTACCTACATTTGCCACTTTCTTTCATTGTTAGTTACTCTCTCTAATCCACCCCCTTTATCTTTCTGAGTTAATTTCTCTTTTCTTGAGGGATGTTCCCTAAGTGTTTCTTTGAGCTAAGTCTGTAAGTGGTAAACTCTTAATTGTGAATGTGTCTATTTTGTTTGCATTCTTTAGTTTTATTTAGCTGGGTATAAAATTCTAGATTTTCTGTTATTTCTCTCCATCAATTTGAAGATATTTATTTTCTTCTGGATTCTGTTATTGTTAATGATAAATCTGATGTCCAAATGTATCTTCTTCAATAAACAGTGATGTTTCCCTGTTTGTATTTATTTTTTTGAGTTGCTTTTTAGTATTTTCACTATGTCTTTGATGTTCCATAGTTTTGTAACTCTATATATGGATTTATTTATCTTTTTGGGACTCTCTTTGAGTCTCCTTTCCGAAATCTCTTTCAGATATCTTTAGATTAAATGTTTTTCCCCAGAATTTGTATTTGGGACTTTTGAGTTCCAGCAACTGGGAAAACTGTGCTATTAAAGTCCATCTCCTCCTATAAACCTATAAGAATATTGAAGCCAGGTACAGTGGTACACATCCATATTCCAGCTACTTGGGAGGCTGAGGTGGGAAGATCACTTGAGGCCAGGAGTTCAAGACCTGCCTGGGCAGCACAGTGAGTATCTATCTCAAAAAAAAATGGATAAAATATAATTCTTTCATAACTGAGCTTGAAAGAAAGGAAAACCTTATGATAACTCAAACTAAGAAGAATCCCAAAACCAGAGCTATAAGCTTGTGAACTGTCCTGGGAGTGGGCAGGTATGTAAGGGTCACAGCTGTAGGCTCCAGTACTTAGGAAGAAAGAAGATCTGGCCTTCGACCCATGCAGAGAAACAATGAGATGGCACAAATGGAAGAAGAGTAAAAGACATGGAAGAGAAAATGAGAAAGTCCAAAAAGAAATCGAACAAGATGAACAAAAGGCATATTAAAAAGAGAGTGGTCCCTGGGACTGGGAGCTGTTCCTCTGGCTCTGGACATAGGCACACACCTGCTTGGTGGATGGCCTGAGATGTGTCTGCTTGAGGGTGGCCCACAGGCCTATTTCTCATGTGCAGAGGATAGGGTGGGGGAGGAACAGGACTGTTTCACAGGCCAGGACTCAAGCGCAGGGCTGCTGTGCAGTGCTCAATGGGTCTAGGGGCATGCCCGCCAAAGGTGGCTATTTCTCAGGCCCAGGACATGGCTGCACTGAGGCTGGGAATGATAGAGGAAAGGTAAGGATAGGGAGAGATTTGTTAAAGTATACAAAATTACAGCTAGATAGCAGGAATAAGTTCCAACATTCTATAACATTGTAGGATGACCATAGTTAATAATAATATGTAGTTTTAAACAGCTAGAAGGAGCATATTAAACATACCCAACACAAATAAATGAGAAATGTTTCAGAAGATAAATATGCTAATTACACTGATCTGATCACTATACATTCTACATATGGAAACATCACTATGTAACCAATAAATATGTACAATAGACAAGATTTATCTATTAAAAAAAAGAATAGCTGAGAATTTTCCAGATCTGAGAACTGAGTGAAGTATAGAGATTCCAGAATGGAAAAGTGAAATTAAACCATGAAGATGATGCTAGCTGCTGGCCATAACATACTTTTATGAAATATTAGGAGAAAAATAACTTTACTCTCAGTTATACATTTACTGAACTTTTTATTGTCACTTGACACAACTCAAGAAGAAACCAGTGAATTACTTGAACAAATGTATACTAATAATGTTATTAAAGAGAAGATAGCTAGTGTGCTGTCTGGCATATACTTTTTTACCATAATTTTACCACCTACGTGCTTCAGAATACTCATGGAATTATTGATCTGGTTATATCTACAATACCTATTTTAATACCTCACTATAAACATTGAGTAACTGGGGAAGACATCTGCAGCCAAGGGTTTGGCTGTTGATTGACCCATGGTTACTCTGAGCATTATGACATCAGCTGGCAATTATGCTATTGTATTTGGATAAAAAGTACAAAACTTATACACACACACTATACATGTGTATACACATATACTTTTTTCCAATTCAGGAAGCATAGCACAAACTACCACTCAGTAGGCTAGAGGTGGGAGAACATTACTCTTGTAGCTCACAATTCATCATTAAAATGGAAGGGTTTTTATAAATGCAAAGCATTCTATGAAACCTTATTAAACCAACCAGTTGTGAAAACAAATAAACAAATGAATACACAAGCAAACCAAGAGACAACAAAGTAACAGTTCAAGAGCAAAGCAAGACATGGGAAGTCCCCATGACTAATTCTCAAAAAGAGAAAGAACAGGGGCATTTGAAAAATAGGCACCCCAAGCTCATTTCTTCCCCTTCATGGATAAGGAACTTGAGGTCCAGAGAAATGACGTGATCACTCAAGTCCCAGAAACGGGACAACAGCAGTGCATGATAGTAGAGAGCAGTCTTGCGAGACTCAAAATATTTTGTTCTACAAATGACATTATAAGATGATCCAGCATGTCTTGTTCAGGCCATGGAGACAGTGGACTAAATGACAGCTGCCTCCCTGTTATTGTTGCAGTTAGTTCTCCACATCCACAGGTTCTACATCCCAAATTCAACCAAGTGTGAATAGAAAATATTCAGGAACAATAAAACAATAAAAATAACAAAACAACAATGAAAACGAATACAAGTTTAAAAAACAATATGGTATAACAACTATTTGCATAGCATTTACATTGTATTAGGTATTATAGATAATCTAGAGATGATTTAAAGTAGATGGGGGGGATGCTGTTATATGCAAATACCATGCCATTTGCAATAAGGGACTTGAACATCCATGAAATTTGGTATTTGTTAGGGGTCATGGAACCAATCCCCCATGGGTTGGAGGAATTGGAGGGATGGCTGTTTATGTTTCATGTTCCTATTCCACAGCAGAAGGAGTGAGGGGCATCAAGGCTTGGGGAGTCTGACAGATGGATACAACCAGCAGTCGTGGAGGAAAGAGTAATGTTTCCTCAAGCAGAAGTTTTGTGATTTGGGTCTCAGCAAGGGGAGGTTAATTCCACCCTTCACTCTTCCCTCTTCGGTCTCATCCTCATCTCTCCCTACGCCTGCTCTCCTTGTGTGCTCCATCCTGGCTATCTTCTCTATTTACCACCCTGGCTCTAGCGGGGTTGTGGCATTGAGCTCTCCATGTCCATGATGATTAGCTGCCCAGGAAAATGAAGAAAATGAAAACAGAAACTGCTTGAGAACTTTGCTGAACTCAATAAGCTCTTTAACCTTTTCCGGACCTCCCCAGTGCTCACAGAACAGCTCTTCTGACCTTTGAGACAGTGTTTTTGTCATCACTCAAGAGAGACGCCCAGCCTCCTGCTGACACCTTAGGGATGACACCTGGCTTCCTGTCTGCCGCCTCCAGAGGCTGGTACATTTGTCAAAAGACGTGATGGTCAGTGCCTTCATTACACAGATCTGGTTTCACTGTTAGGCACAGTTAGCACCTCCGTCTGCCATTTCTGCTGATTACCTGCTTTACTGCCCCTTGGGTTTATTTCCTTAAATAAAAGAGACATTATTATGGCTGCCTCCAAAAGTCATGTTTTTGGGGCCATCTGTTTTATCTCTATAAATTAGATTCTGCAAAGATGAAGAAAAATCATATTGAAAAACTGCCCCTACCGGAAACTTGCATTCTGTTTAAATCAGGGTCCTCCAGGTCCATAGAATGAAGGAGATCATTTTAAAGTTTTCTCCTCTGGGTGTTCCCCATTTCTCTCAGCATGTTTGGTGACTCGATACTTTGCAGCCAGTTTCTTATTAAAGATAACATATGCTGACTGGGCGCCGTGGCTCACGCCTCTAATCCAAGCGCTTTGGGAGGCTGAGGCAGGTGGATCAGCTGAGGTCAGGAGTTTGAGACCAGCCTGGCCAACATGGTGAAACCCTGTCTCTACTAAAAATACAAAAGTTAGCCAGGTGTGGTGGTGGGCGCCTGTAATCCCAGTTACTCGGGAGGCTGAGGCAGGAGAGTCACTTGAACCAGGGAGGTGGAGGTTGAAGTGAGCGGAGATCGCGCCACTGCACTCCAGCCTGGGCGATAAGAGTGAGACTCTGTCTCAAAAATAAATAACATAAAGTAACATAACAACACATAACAACACATAACAACACATAATAACACATAACAACACATAACATAACATAACATAACATAACATAACATAAGCTGAGCTTTTAACCTACATTCTTCATAGGTTTTTGTTTATGTTTGCTGGAGGATACTATGAAACTGATTTAAAGAGAAAGAAAACATAAGATTTATGACATTTAATAATATTTATAAAACCATATCTATGTAAAATTACATGATGCATAAATAAAACAGTGTTAATTCCTTACATTGAGCACATTCATGCCAACTTTCTTCACACGCTGCTTTACAGAAGAGAGAGAGAAACAGGAGGCAACCAAAACAATCAGGCATCACAAACTGCATTCAGGCTTCTCATCCTTATTCAGAGCACAATATCAACATTTATTTTTGCACTGTGGCAGGTTTCAACTGGCTGCTGAGAATGAGAAAATAGCTCTATAACCCAGGATTTTTACTCACCACAGAACTCAGTTCGTAAGTCTGCAGGAAACTCTATATACCTTAGAGGATACATGCCTCTTAAAATTCTTGGGAAAGAGTTTGGGAGAGGTAGGGCTAAGGGAATTTGGGGATAACCAAGAAATCGTCTCTAGGTGGTTTCTGGTTAGAACAGCTTATCTGTGATAGGGCTTTATTTATTAGCAACCAGTATTTCCTTGGGAAATATCCACATGAGTCCTTTCATTCTGGGAGAGACTGCTGCTTTTCCAAGTAAAACAATTCTCCCTTACTCTCTGGGTCAAAGAGAGATGGAGGCTTCTCTAGTCTGGATGCTTCCTACCAAGAGTAACCTGAGGCTTAGGTAAATGAGAGAGAGGAGCTGACAGCTCCCAACACTATCGCAAATGCAAAAGAACACTTTGAGCAGAATTAAATTGTTTTCTAAAATAAAGAGCTTTTCTTGCTAAGAACACTACGATTATAATAAAACCTTCATATATCTGTGGACACTCCTAATATTTGCAGGCTTATGTCATGGTGGGGGGAAAGATGAATTTTCAGAACCATCACACAGCCATCATAATCTGAAGTGGGACACTAGGACAAGTTGACTGTAAGAGCCACACAAATTGTCATCCTTGCCATTCTACTCTTTGTAGCTAACTGAAAACAGGCACAGTGCTTGGAATGACTGAACTGAGTAAAGATGGGTAAAATTGCATGTTTCCCCTGTTTAGGTTTCAACATATTCCTATGTCTAAAGTGGTATCAGCAGGGGAAGCTTTCTTGCTGAAAGAGATTGTTGTTCTTTAAGGCTTAAATTTTTTGTGACTTCATGGTATTCACACTGAATTTGTTTCAAAAAGGACTCTCATTATGACTTGCAGGGGCTTGTTCATTACAGATCCAGTTCTGAGGTTCAGGAAAAGGTATTTGCAAATTGCTACCCGTAATGCAAAACTAAACCCCCAAGAAGCTGGTTTCTTTCACAATTTGTATTTTATGATATAGGATTATGTTGATTTCATGAAAATTTTAAAAAGAAAATTCCTTCCTGCTGAGTAACACTGCTCAATAAAAACCCAGGAAAGATGAGGCTTCCTAATGAGACACTCAGATGAGGGCTCCTAGCACAGCGGAAAAAGGTTGAAGAGAAAAAATAATAATAATAAAGAAAATAAGTTTCTAAACAGGACTTGATGGGAATCCTTTCAGGATTAAAGAATGTGACTTTTCTTTCTCTTTTCTGTTGGAGCTCATTGAAACACTAGTTAGACTTGTGGTAAATAAAATAACATTGGTCGTTCAGGTCAAAAGACAAGTGCTCCTCCACAAGGTAAGAAGTTTCTCTTTCAATTAAAGCGCTCAGAGAGCGCATAACATTTTGTCAGAGATGTTGTGAAGAGGTTGAATAGATGCCCTTTAAGGTTCCTGAAAAGTCTGAAATTCTACGGAACTATAAAATGTATTAGTGTTTTCTTACTGTCAAGAGAGAAAAGGAAGGAAATAATATTTTGGGGCATCTACTAAGTGGCAGTTGCCGATATAAAGCACATGGTTATTCCACAGCTGGTGTTGGTGACTTTAATATAGTTTTAAAAGAGTAACAGCAAATTTCTTAAATTTATATGTTTAAAAACTTTTTTGGCTGGGTGCAATGGCTCATGCCTGTAATCCAAGCACTTTGGGAGGCCGAGGTGGTTGGATCACGAGGTCAGGAGTTCAAGACCACCCTGGTCAACATGGTGAAACCCCGTCTCTACTAAGTATACAAAAGTTAAGCAGGCATGGTGGTATGTGCCTGTAGTCCCAGCTACTTGGGAGACTGAGGCAGGAGAATTGCTTGAACCCAGGAGGCAGATGTTGCAGTCAGCCAAGAGCGTGCCACTGCACTCCAGACTGGGCAACAGAGCGAGGCTCTGTCCCCCCCCAAAAAAAGAGCAAAACACCAAAACACCTTTTCACCTGCACTATGTTTTTTGATTCTTCTATCAGCCAATGAGGTGGGAGGGCAGATGTCTCCATTCTCATTTTGTAGGTGGGGATATGCAGCAGAGAGCTGTGTGACTGGCTTCTCGCACACAGCTAGTCACTGAGGGTTTATCTAGGGCAAACAGTGACCAATAATCACAATCCACTAGGTTGCCGACATCTGTAACTGCAAAAATAAGAAGCTGGGTGAATCAATTCCCAGCATCTTTCTCATCTGTTAAATGAAGAGAAGTAATGACCATCCAATCTACTTTAAAGGTGTTTTGAACATAAACAAACAATAGCCAAAAGAGAGGCAATGATTTTGATGCAGTTTTAAAAATAACATGATGGCCGGGCGCGGTGGCTCAAGCCTGTAATCCCAGCACTTTGGGAGGCCGAGATGGGCGGATCACAAAGTCAGGAGATTGAGACCATCCTGGCTAACATGGTGAAACCCCGTCTCTACTAAGAAATACAAAAAAAAAAACTAGCCGGGCGAGGTGGCGGGCCCCTGTAGTCCCAGCTACTCGGGAGGCTGAGCCAGGAGAATGGCGTAAACCCGGGAAGCGGAGCTTGCAGTGAGCTGAGATCCGGCCACTGCACTCCAGCCTGGGCGACAGAGCGAGACTCCGTCTCAAAAAAAAAAAAAAAAATAACATGATGGGTGTGGGGGTGTAAGGTACAAGGAGTGGAAACTCTACAATAGTTTTTCATTGTAGATTTCAGTATGCCAATGCAGTCTCATTCACAATTTTAAAATTTCTATTTGTTGAATTTGTTCATTTGGTCTCTGCTGATTAAATGAAGATACCCTCCGAGTGGAGAAAGATAGAAAGGATCGTTTTTAAAAGGTCATAGTTCTACAACAATTTACTAGTAATGTGGTAGATTTTTGTTTTTTTCTCTATACTCAAATTTTAAAAAACACTTTACTTATATTATTTCCAATTTAGTAGTTTTCTGTTTTAAATATAAATTGCATAGTTTCAAAAAATCTAATTTTTAATGGCCATATATAATTTCATCAAAGAAATTAGCCATTTACGGATTAATAGGTCTTTAGATTAAAAAATCATAATTAAAATTTATTCGACCCCTTCTATGTGCTAGACACACTTTAAATTACAAGTGGATATTATTTTCCTTTTTTTTTTTTTAATGAGAAAACAGCCTTAGGTGGGGCAAAACCAGAATTTGCGTTTTTCTAGTTGTTGGCGACCAGAATATGATACCTCAATATCTGGCATCTTGGCATACTGAGCACTCTAAGCCAAATGAAACAGAGAAAACTGCAGACGCAGCAGGTCTCTGACCTTCTCCTCCCTCTTCTTTCTTAGAGATCCTTATGTCATAGGTGTCTTGCCCTTTACCTGTTGGAAAGCAATGACGAGGGAGGCAGAGAGAGGAATCTGAACAAACAAGCCCCCCAGTTTATTACCATTAAGTTATGCCCTTTTTTGCCCAAACGTATATTTTATGTGATCTTCTATTTTTCATCAGACCTAAGCATAAAAGTATACAGTTGTCTCTGGGTCTTTGGGTCTTCATTTCTAAAGGCTCTGTGTTGTGTAGAATTTATAAAATATATTAAATACATTTGTTATGCTTGTCGCTTATTAACCTGTCTTTTGTTAGAGGTATATCAGCCAAGAATCTTGGGATGGGTGATGAGAAGATATTAAATCGCCACCTCCCCACTACGTAGCCCAGATCTATTGCTGTAACACAACATTTAAAATAAAGCATTTGTCTTGTCTAAAACTAGTTGCACACACTATGGTAGTTTGAGAGTCAAAGAAATTGAGCATACTTTTTTGTTTCTGTGACTGCATTCTATATATCTTCACACAAAATCAGATCTAAGAACTAAGATTCCAAGAAAATAAGAACTTGCTTTGGTAACCCAAATGAAACAGGTTTAAACTCTAGGAATACATAGGGCAGGATCTGGCCTCAAGCAATTGATTGACATTTGGAGTTCAGTAGAGTTGGGTTCTCCAAGGAGTATGGGATCCTATGAAAAGCTGGGACCTTCACTAACTTTACTTCCTCCTTGAACTCGAGGCTATAGGTTTCATAGTGATTTTATTTATAATGTATTAGTGCTTCTAGGACTAAAAGAGAAATGAAGGACATAAGTTCTAACATGGAAAATGAACCAACAAATGTATTCCCCAAAGGCTAATAAATGTACATTTTTAAAAACATAGAAAAATTAGTTAATTTAAATGATCACATCTGTGATTCAAAATACATCTGGCCTTACAGAAAACAGCTGGGTACAGAAGCCAAGCTAGTGAAGGCTGAATGCATTGTAACAGAGAGATAATTGGTCTCAGAAGTAAAGATTTCCAAACGTGCAGCTATTCAACATTATTTCAAGGAGTGTCTCTGGAGGAAAGTTGATCTTGACATGCCATTCTTCTTTCCGTGGTGTCTTCTGACTGTGCATGAAGACGATGACAGTTAGCAGGGGAGCTGGAGAGGAAAGCTCCTGGAGCATTTGCAGGAGAGTCATCTTGTGGCAGACAGACTCAAGTCAATCAGAATGTGGACTCTGTTTCCGTCCACTGTCTTCAAAGCAAGTCCTGACTCTGAGGACAGCAGTAATACCATTTGAAGAGGCATCAAATGGTCTGGGGAAAGGTTGAACATTCAGCTAGTTCTTCGTGCCAACAGTTTTTAATTCACAGGCTTGGGATCCCTGGAAAATGGAGTGACAACTATCAATGTTAGATTTTTGATGTTCCCAAGAGTGAGTTTTGTACACTGAAAAGAGTATTCAGAGGTAACTTTGATTTTAACTAATAATATTCACTTTAGTAAAGCCATTCACTTAAAACATGTTTTAAGTGAAACACGTAATCTTAAAACACGTATATCTTAATATTTTATGTATAACACTGGCAAATTTTTGTAGGGCCCTTGATTAATGTTTGGTAGTATTTACAAACTGAAATCATTAACCTCCTGTAAATATTTTAAGCTGCATGTATAAATTTAATATTACCGACTTCCTTTTTAAATAGTCTGATTTAACAAACTTTCTCAAATCCTTGAATAATTATTATAAGTTTAAGAAATTTGCCTTCTGAATAAGGTGAATCTTAAGACCCTTTAAATCATTTGTTCACAAAGTGTAGCTCCTGGACCAGCAGCATTAATATCACCTGGAATTTGTTAGAAATGCAAATTATCAGGCTCCATCCCAGATCTACTGAATAAGAAACTGGAGATTGGGCCTTGGCAAGCTGTGTTTTAGCATGCCTCCTAGGTGATTCTGATGTATGCTAAGGACTGGGGACCAATGAATTAGTTGTTTCAATACCATACGCAGCCCAAGCGGAAGTGCAGTCGAGCAATCATGGCTCACTGCAGCCTCAGCCTCCCGGGCTCTGGGATCCTTCCACCTTGACCTCCCGAGTTGCTGGGATTCTGGGCATGAGCCACCATTTCTGGCCCACTTACAAGATTTCAAGTTAATTGCACAAGTCTAAATCAATCCCTTAATTACAAATTTTCTATCATAATCATGAGAATTGTGTGTTGGAACATCCCAATACGTCAAATCTCTTATGCATTTTCAATATCTAATCTCATATATATATCTCTGAATCTAACATAAATATGTAAATACTAAGAGGTATAATGTACTTAATTTTTTTCTTCAAAATTTTGCCCTCTAAGAAAACAATTGTGGTGTTGCCTATTAAAGGAATTAAATTCTAAATTAGCTCCTTAGCTCCAGGAGGCTACTAATCGACCTGAGATTTTGTTCGGTGTAAGGTCTGGAACTGGTGACGTGAAGGTTTATTTTATAGTCATTGATCCATAGAACCCAACATTTAACAAGAGGTGTGTGGTCCCCTTGGCCACCTTTCTTTACTTTCTTTAGTGTGAGATGCCTCATTCCTTGATTTTCTTTTCTTTCTTTCTTTTTTTTTTTTAGAGCCCAGTGTTCAGGCTGGGGTGCAGTGGTGCAATCATAGCTCACTGCAGCCTCCAACTCCTGGGCTCAAGCAATCCTCCCGCCTCAGCATCTCAAAATGCTGGGAGTATAGGAGGCAGCCAATGCGCCTGGCTCATTTCTTGATTTTTAAGGGAAATTAGAGTCCACAGGTTTCACTCAACTAAACCACCTCCCTAGCTTTTGTTAATTAATTTATTACTTTCTTCTATTCTGAATTCATTTCTTGCTCTTCCTATTAGGGTGACAACTGATCTCCATATTTAAACGACTTCTAGTAGAATCCATACAAAGCTGCATGGCTCTACAAAGGCTATTTCCATGACAATGACATGGGACCTGTGAAACCTTATGCACCCTACCTGTGGTCAGTGAATTGTAAGTATTTGGTCTTGTGCTCATAACTACAATTACTTTTCAGCTGAGTGGAGATGCAGTTGTACTTATAAAATGTGGCACTTTCAAGTGTTACTGGTTTTATAGTAGTTTTTTGTCATTATGTATTATTTTCATCTCTGGGTGTTAAAAATACAGCTGTATGTAAGTATTCACGAAATTGTTTTCTGTTAACAGTCCTCTCTTGGAAATCACACTATAAGCAAATAAAAGGATAGGTACTCTATGTGAAGCGCATTTAGCCATTTATCTTACTAATTATGATCCAAAAGCAACATATTTGTAGCCACAATGAAGCATGCAGTGCAGAGACTGCAAATATATGCATTTCTGTATGATATGCAGGCCTAAAGATGATACTGCTAACCTAGCATCATCAAGAGGATATATTTAGAATGGATTTTCAAGTGAAGTATTGTAGATATACTTCTGGCTAGCTTGAGCACTTTCATTTTTCTATTTATATGAACAAACTACTTATCAACATCTCCACAACTCACCACAATGAGACATCTCTTGCCAGGATTATCCCATGGTTTTCCTGCATCTACCCTCACCATCTGCATCCCTACTTGTACCCCTCCATCCATTTACACAGTCTCCGTAGTGAGCCCATGAAACCCTAAATCAGGTTATGCCACTCTTTGGCTCTAGATCCTCCAGTGCCTTTCCATCTCATTCTGAGGAAGAGACATTCTTTACAATGGCCTCTGGGGCCCCTGTGATGTGGCCTTCATTCTCTTTTCCAACCTCATTGCTGCTTCTCTCCTTCAGCCACACTAACCTCTTTTATAAACACACCAAACATATCTTGCTTTAGGGCCTTTGAATTTGTAATTTCCTCTGCCTGGTATGTTCCATCTTTGGTGTTCACATGAATTCTTAACTCATCTTCTTTAAGTCTTTGCTCAAATATTACCTCTTTGATAAGGCCTTCCCCATTTACCTAACTGAAATGGCAATGTTCACCTTTGCACTGCCTTCGCCTCCCACCCTTTCCCACTCCCCGCTCTCCCTTTTTTTCATGGTACTTACCACCTTTGACTTACACTATTGTGTTCCTCTCCCTTGTAGAATGTATGCTCTATGAGGTCAGGGATTTTTGTTGTTTTTTTCCCCCTCTACTATATTCCCTATGCCTGAAATCGTGCCTGCACGTGGTTAGCACTTAAATAAATAGTGGTTGGGCCAGGTGTAGTGGCTCACGCCTGTAATCCCAACACTCAGGGAGGCTGTGGCAGTCAAATTACTTAAACCCAGGAGTTTGAGACCAGCCTGGGCAACATGGTGAAACACTGTCTCTACAAAAAAAAAAAAAAAAAAAAAAAAAAATTGGCTGGGTGCCGTGGCTCACACCTGTAATCCCAGCACTTTAGGAGGCCAAGGCAGGGGGATCACGAGGTCAGGAGCTCAAGACCAGCCTGGCCAACATGGTAAAACCCCATCTCTACTAAAAATACAAAAATTAGCTGGGCACGGTGGCAGGTGCCTGTAATCCCAGCTACTCAGGAGGTTGAGGCAGGAGAATCCTTTGAATCCAGGAGGCGGAGGTTGCAGTGAGCCGAGATCATGCCATTGCACTCCAGCCTGGGTGACAGGGCGAGACTTTGTCTCAAAAAAAAAAAAAAAAAAAAAAAAATTAGTGAGCATGGTGATGCACACCCATAGTCTGAGCTACTCAGGCTGAGACAGGAGGATCGCGTGAGCCTGGGAGTTTGAGGCTGCAGTGAGCCGTAATTGCGCCACTGCACTGCAGCCTGGGCAACAGAGAAAGACCCTGTCTCAAATAAATAAATAAATGTATAAAAAAATTAATGGTTGAGTAAAATAAATACATAAAACCTGAAATGAAGAAGAAATCTGTTTATTATTTATCTCCACCACCTTTCATTGACAGTCCCATAATGTAATACTACACATTGTGGACATGGTCCTTGCTAGAGGAGGAATATGCTGTGAACAGTTATCATAGAGAGTGCTGTGAGTGGCTGTCATAACAGAGACTCCCGCTTTCCAGACCTAGAGTGAGTCAACAACAGGGTGTGGTGTCAGAGCTTCATGGGACGGGGTGGATATAGCATCCTCCTGTAACTCCCATCTGTAACCAGGGCTGAGAAATTTTGAAAAGTTCCTCCTCCTTTAGCCCTGTCTTCTCTCTGCCCTCCCATCCCTAACACCACCCTGGGTCCATCCTCAAGGCTGTAACGTCAGAAGTAGGGAGGACAGGGCCTATCTCTCTGTTGTTTCCTCCTAGGAACATGAAAATCTAGTATTACAGGCTCAACTCCTTTATCTTATTTTAAGGGCAAGTTTAATAAATCAGAACATTCTTCTGATTTGGATTTATAAGCCGGTGTAGGTCAAATGTATTTATTACATGCACCAGATACTGTCTGTTGTTTTCTCAGCTCTGCACTGGCCCTTCTCCCTGCCACTGGATGTAGAAGTCAGAAGACTACATCTCCCAGACCTTCTTTGCCAGCCGGTTTCTTGGCATAAACTGCTTCCTGGCTTCTAATAAAAGGCCTTAGCAGGATAATGCAAAGATTACAGGGGAAAACCACACTTAAAGGCTTCAGGCAGTACCCTCTGGCATTCACAGCAATGGCAGCCACCTGAGGTGCTACCAGTGGGTGTGGGTTCTAATGTCGTCGTGGGAATGCAGCTCCCATTTTTCCGCTTAGGAGTGGTGTGGTTCCATCAGAATAGCAACTTATGTGAGCCCGCAAGATCCAGTCCAGGAGTGGTGGTGGCTTCCTGACCTTAGGGTAACAACCCTTCTCTCTCTTGCTTTTTAAACACTCTTTCCTTCACCTCAGCAATTCCAACTCCTCTACAGCCAATGTCGTTCCTTAATATCCCCCTGCTTTAAATACATAGCATGATCTCTCTCTTCCTGACTGATGCTGATTCATTCTCTGAATCCTAAACATATGATTTTGCCTCTCTTTTTCAAATGGATAAATCTTAACAATATGGTTATTATTCTCTAAAATCAGGAAATCACTCTAAAGTCAGGAAATCACAAAGAAAATCTTAAGAAATATCTCATTTAAGAAGCAATGAGTCGTGGAAATAAACAAAGATCAACCAAATGAAAATGAGCAAAGGCTACTTATTCAGAGCTTGCTGTAACAAGGAAGTTAACCTCTGAAGCTTGTGTTTTGGCAAGAACTCAAAGGTAGTTTAGAAGCAAAAAAGCTTTGGAGTGGAAAAAAGGGAAGGCTTCGGGTGTGCTCTGACTGGAGGCTATTGGCATGGGGAACCTGTAGGTGGGCTAACTAGAAGTGGGACATACCATGTGGTTGATTAGGGTTGCATATTTGGCTTTCATTGGTTGGTCCTAAGTTGGTAGAAGGGTCAAAGCTCAGAGGAGCTCTCAGTGATTAATCAAGTCTTGGCCATTTTGGCAAATTGGTACACAGATTATTGTTTGACTTCCTTCACTGTTATAGATATAGCAGTCTGACTTTCTATGAGTCTAACATTTGTGGCTGACTGGCTTCCTAGGCTGGTTATTATAGATTAAGGGTTAATTTCCTGGGCAGATTGCTGCTGGTTATGGGTCAGAGTTCTATTTTTCTACATGGTCTGGCCATTGTTCATTTGTATATTCAGTCTCTCAGGGTTAATATTCTTGCGGCTGACCTTGGGGAAGAGTGTTGGGACTAGGTCAAGGCTATAAGCTTGGGTGAAAGGGAAGAACTACATGTCTTGGGTCTTTTAAGCTCTTCAAGTCAGATCATGACCCACATAGCATGGTAAGAGTTGATATCAAAAGACAGATTTGATATTTCAGAATTGCCTGGTCCATCAGCCTTTTTTCTTGAGATCTGAACTCCTAAGTACAATTCAGAAAAATGTGGGAAGTGAACTTCAAGTGCTAAATAAGTTGACAATTCATTTATTTTTCAGATAACCTCTCCACCCTGAAGTATATTTTGAGGCGTTTGCACAGATTTTCCAGTATGCTTTGAGCAATGCTGCACACATTTTCTCTCTTTGTTGATTTTGGCTTGAAAAAAAGCCTTGCAAGAAAGTCCCAAAGGAGAGTGAACAACTGCTTCAGCATGCAACTACATTGTATCTCTCTGTGGGTGTTCCTGTCTGTCTGGAATGGAGCCCCAGCAATGCTCTTTGCATGACATAATTATAAATGAAAATACATCTGTGTCGAGCGTAAGCATTTCAGTCCATGCAATTGATCCTGCATTATGTCTACTTCAGCTAAGAAGTCATGGTTTGTTAAAAATACAATATATTTTCTGCTAAAAATTTCATTGCTTATACAATGGACTTTCTATTTTGTAAAACTGGCTCTTGGATTTCTCATAAATGTACTTAGTACCATTGACACAAAATGGGAAAAAGAGAACATGACAGATATTGCATAAACCCACTGGCTGCGGCACAAGACCAGAAGGAAATATAAACACAAAGTCTGTTGTTTCTGGATTAATTCTGCAAAGCTAGCAAGTAGCCCTTGTTTTCTTTTCTTTTCTTTTCTTTTCTTTGTTTCTTTTTTTCCCTCTGTTTGTATCCTTAAATGATCTGGGTCATCCTCCACTTTGGGAAAAAAAACCCCTCTGAATCCAGGAAACTTCTCCTTTATTGACAAATTTTATTGATCCTTTAGAGTTTCTTTTGCTGGGCTGACTGCTGTTCTCAGCTAGTGTCTCTTGTGATGATGACATAGCACTGGCTCAAGTGTTTAAGGAGTCCTCACATTTTCCCCTCTTCTAGAAACAAAGAAAGGTTCCTGTCATTCGATATCTCTGAAGCAGAAGCACGAGCTTCAAAGGAGACCCAGGAGAGTTGCAGGAACACAATTCCCCAGCTGCTTTCCGAATGATGCAGTTCATGTAAACTTATTCCAAAATCATCGGCATCCCCAGCGAAAGGCTCCATGAAATTTGCATTTGGAGGGGGCAGGCCTTAAAGGAATTAATTTTTGTTTGTTTGTTTGTTTAGTCTATGTTTGCTGAGAGTATGTGTTTTACACTGATTCCACAACCGTGCCTTTGAGATGTCAAATAACCATAGGGACATTGAGATGCGCAACCACATTCAGCGCCTCTAAATACAGGACATTAGGAATTATTCAGCCTGTGTAGTGATTAACTTCTGATGGGAAGATTCTGAAGTGTGCCTTTTTAGTCAGTGCTAAGCTCTATTTTTGCTAAATGCAAAGTTAATAATTTTAGGGGCTTCTTTAGATAAGAACCATTTTACTGTGAGTTCCACTTCTTTATCCAAACTAGTTGCATTTTTTTCCTACAAGAAAACATTATTCATTACCCAGAAAAGCCCCCTCTAGTTTACATGGGTAGAGAAAGAACTTTTCTTTTGACCGTTTAAGCCAGCCGTAAGCAGGATGCAACAGCAGGGTTTTTAAAAAATTTAATTTGATTAAACCTTGTGATCTTCAGGCAAGCATGAAAGAGCAGTATTTTAGATTTTGGCTTTCACTGTGACCTCTATAGTGATCCCTGCCCCTTTGCCTTCTGGCTCTCTCTCCATCACTACCTCAGATAAAAAGGGATACTACAGTGTTGACACCCAGAGGGCTCGACCTTCTTCAGAGGATGTAGCAGAATACTCAGGCTGCCAAATTCCTGATGATCAGAGAGGTCTTGCTGAAGACCAATTTAAACTGGAAAGCACATAAGCTTCATTGGGCTATTTCAAAGTTCACGCAGCTTTAGTGCTAATCCTCTTAACATATTAGGCCAAGTGGACTCACATACCACAATAGCATTGCCATAACGGCCTCTCCAACCTTTATTTACATTTCTCTGCATGGCAGAGTGCAAGTCAATTCATTCTCCTCTCTAGCTGCCTTCCTCATCATCACGACCTGCTCCAAGGTGCTTCCAATTGTTTGTAGCCAAACTGCTTAGGCTAACATATTAAAAGATTTTATATAACACTGCTTGCTCCAAACCATGAAACACTTGCAGTATGCTGGCTTAGTAATTCCTTTTTTTTTTTTTTTTCTCCTTCTCCTTCTCCAAAGGATAACATCTTGGCTGTGGACAAGGTAAGCATTTCCAGTATGAATGCTTAATGAAGATGAAGTCAGCATGCAGTATGTTGTTTATTTTGCTTTCTAATAAACCCATGCTCAGCAATAGTCTTACTACTGCTGTGACTTCTTGCAATAATTTTTCAGCTTCCTCTATACTCAGAGGAAATTTCTTTTGACATTACTCTCCTTATGATAAATTAATTACACAAAGCATGAAGAATTTAAGGTTGGGAGGAGATGATGAGCTAAAAATAACCCCTAAGAACTTTTTTTTTAACCTCCAAACACCATATGCGTGTTCATATATGATAGAAAGAATAAGGAAGAGCAAGCTCTGAGGTTATTTGAATAGATTTCAGATTCCAAATGGGTCTCAGATATCATTGGTACTGCCAGAAAAAATAAAAATCTGTCATTGGTATTATAGACTAAAAATATTTCTGTGAGTAAAGAGTTAGGAACCAAAAAAATTATTTTTTCTTAAATGTTGAAAGTCTAGAAATACTAGAAATACCTTTGAGTAAGAGGCATCCTAGGGAGTGAGTGTAGGCCAGAGGAAGAAGTTTATGTTTCAGGCCTGGTTCAGTTGCAAGCTGGCTGTGTGACCTTGGTCAAGTCATTTTGCCCCTCAGGGTGAAATGTACTTTCTTATAAAATTTCCAGGTATAACTAGTATGACCCAAACGTGCCTTTTAGTTTAAAATCTGGATACAAACAGCATGACTAGATGAGCACTCAGTGAGGACTTCTTATATTCCAGTCACTATGTTAGGTGCAGTCCATGTATGTTTTAGGATCCTCAACATTACCCAGAAATATAGGTGTTATTTTAAGTTGTGAAACTGAAGCTGGAGAATTATCTGCCCAAAGTCACAGAGTTTGTAAATGTCAGAGCTGGTATTCACATTCAGCTTTATCTAGTTTCAAAGCCCTTGCTCTATTAACTATGCTATAGCTGCATCCTCACACTGGCAAACAACTCTAGTGGGTTTTGATAAATACGGAGAAGTAGTCACAACCATCTATTTTCCCCTCCTCTTTCCCTCAGGTATCATAAAGAATACTTGCTTTGTATGTCAAGACAGATTGATGCTGGAGAAATAGAGAAATAAAGTCTACATTTGTTCAGATTCAGAAGATAGCTTCTGGTAGAAAGGAAGGAGCCCAGGAATGGAAGGTGAAGTGTTGGAGTATGTGTCACTGTGTTGAAAAAACCTGCTGATTTTTAAACCAGGGGGAAAATAGAAACAAAATAAAAATAAATGGAAAAGCAATGATTTTAAAAGAAATTTAATATCTTGTCCAAAGAATGAAAGACTCCATATGTCATTGGAAAATCTTCCAGACTCAAATAGGCACCCCTCAAAGATCTGATGTCTTGGAAATGTGGTGCTTTTGTTGAAAAAATAAAAGTGACAGTTACAGTGTTTCAAATGTATTTCCCTGTGTTTTCAGTCATGGGTCTTGATGCTGCTGGTACTTATAATAATTTTACTAGGTGGACAGATGGAATAATTGGTACCTTTCTATCTATAGATGGAAACACTGGTATAAATAGATTGCAGGCTTGGAAGACCAGCTGACTACCCCAGATGATGCAATGGAAAGACCTTTGGCCTTGGAATTAGATGAGTTGCTGTCACAGATCTACAGTGTGTGATGGTGGGAAGACGGGAAGGTATTTAGCTTCTCTGAGTCTTGGTTTTTATGTCTGTAAAATGAGACTAGGAATACGTACCTCAAAGTTGAAGATTAAGTGTGATAACGTATACAAAAGAACTTAATGCAGTTGGTGACACCTGGTAGGAACTGAAAAATATAATCTATCTTTATCATCTCTTTGTATTTTACTCAAATCCCTCATTTCACAGTTGAATTCAATTTGTCCTATGAGGTCAGTGCAAGCAGAAGAGCCATTTGTCATCTTTGTCATAATGATTTTACAAATGTCTATGGAAGTACAATGTATACTTGAGCCTCAGACACATTCTCCCAACTCCAAAACGTTTTATAGATTCTGATATAATCTTATTTTCACATTTTTCATTTTCTATGACTCCTAACACATGACTGGATTTAATATATGTGTGTATATTAAGAATGTAATAACTATGGATTCTCAAAGATTAACATGAAAGAAAAAATCTTAAAGGCAGATAGAAAGAAGGGGTAGGTCACTTACAAAGGAAGCCCATCAGGCTAACAGTGAACATGTCAGCAGAATCCTTACAAGCCAAAAGAGATTGAGGAGATTTTCAGCATTCTTAAAGAATTCCAACCAAGAATTTCATATCCTGCCAAACTAAGCTTTATAAGTGATGGTGAGATAAAATTCTTTTCAGACAAGCAAACACTAAGGGAATTAGTTATTGCTAGGCCTGCCTTACAAGGCAGTCCATAAGGGAGTGCTCAACATGGAAATGAAAGAAAGATACCTGTCACCCAAAAACACACTTAAGTACATAACCCACTGACACTGTAAAGGAACTATACAATTAAGTCTACATAACAACTAACCTACAACAAGATGACAGGATCAAATCTTCTCATGTGGATATTAACATTGAATGTAAATTGGCCAAAGTCCCACTTAAAAGTCATAAAGTGGGAAGTTGAATAAAGAAGCAAGATCCAACTGTCTGCTGTCTTTAAGAGACCCATTTTACATGTAATGACACTAATAGGCTCAAAGTAAAGGGATAGAGAAAGATCTATCATGCAAATGGAAAACAAAAAAGAGCAAGAGTTGCTATTTTTATGTTACATAAAACAGACTTTACACCAAAAAATGACAAAGACGGGCATTACTTAACGATAAAGGGTTAAACTCAAAAAGAAGACTTTTCTAAATATATACACCCCCAACACTGGAGCACTCAGATTCACAAAACAAGTTTACAAAGACCTACAAAGAGACTTAGATAACTACACAACAATAGTGGGAGACTTTAATACCTCAGTGAGTGTTAGATCATTGTGGAAGAAAACTGAAAAAGATATTCTGGACTTAACACTTGACCACTTGGAACTAATAGACATCTATAGAGTATTCCAACAAACAACAGAATATACATTCTTCTCATCTGCATATGGCACATGCTCTAAGATCAACCACATGGTTGGCCATAAAGCAACTCTCAACAAATTTAAAATATCAAAATCATACCATCCACAATCTTGAACCACAGTGCAGTAAAAATAGAAATCAATTCAAAGATAAACTCTCAAAAATCATACAATTACATGAAAATTAAACAACTTGTTCCTGAATGACTTCTGGGTACAGAGTGAAATTAATTTAATAAAATTTTAAAATTTCTTTCTTTCTTTTTTTTTTTTTTTTTTGAGACAGTCTGTCACCCAGTCTGGAGTGCAGTGGTGTGATGGTGTGATCTCAGCTCTCTGAAACCTCCTCCTCCTGGGATCAAGTGATTCTTGTGCGTTAACCTCCCAAGTAGCTGGGGCTACAGGTATGTACCATCACTTCAGGCTAATTTTTAAATTTTTGGTAGAGACAGGGTTTCAGCATATTGGCCAGGATGGTCTTGAATACCTGACACTAGTGATCTGACTGCCTCAGCCTCCCAAAGTGCTGGGATTATAGGTGTGAGCCACTGCACCCAGCCAAAGTTTAATTTTATTAGTGAAATTTAAAAATTCTTTGAAATTAATGAAAACAGAGACACAACATACCAAAATCTTTGGGAGAAAGCTAAAGCAGTGTTAAGAGAAAAGTTTACAGTGCTAACTACCTACATCAAGAAGTTAGAAAGATCTCAAATTAACAACCTAACATCACACTGAAAATAATTAGAAAATCAAGAGCAAACCAACCCCAAAACTAGCAGAAGAAAATAAATACCAAAATCAGAGCAGAACTGAATGAACTTGAGATGCAGAAATTCCACAAAAGGTCAACGAAGCAAAAAAATTGGTGTTTTAAGAGAATAAACAAGGTTTATAGACTACTAGCTAGATTAACAAAGAAAAAACAGGGATGATCCAAATAAGCACAATCAGAAATGAGAAAGATTATATTATAACTGAACCCCCCACCCCAAAATAAAAAATATCCTCAGAGCCTAAAGACCTCTGTGCACACAAACTAGAAAACCTACAAGAAATGGATAAATTCCTGGAAACACACAATCTGTCAGGATTGAACCAAGAAGAAATTGAAACTCTGAACAGACCAATAGCAAGCTCTGAAATTGAATCAGTAACAAAAACCTACCAACAAAAGTCCTAAATCAGATGGATCCACAGCCAAATTCACCAAAGGTACAAAGAAGAGGTAGTACCAGTTCTACCAAAATTATTCTTAAAAATATCTAGAAGGAGGGATTCCTCCCTAATTCATTCTATGAAGCCAGCATCATTCTGATCCCCAAAACTGGCAGAGATGCAACAAAAAATGTTTAGGTGAAATACTAGCTGATCAAATCCAGCAGCATATCAAAAAGTTAATTCACCGCAATCAAGTAGGCTTTATTTCTAGAATGCAAGGTTGTTTCAACATACATACACAAATCAAAAATGTGAGTCACCACATAAACAGAATTAAACACTAAAACCATGTGATCATCTCAATAGATGCAGAAAAGGCTTTTTCAACATGGCTTCATGTTAAAAACCCTTAACAAATTAGGCATCAAAGAAACATACCTCAAAATAACAAGAGACACTTATAACAAACTCAAAGGCATATAATACTGAATGGGCAAAATCCGGAAGCATTCTCCAAGGACCTTAAACAATCTAACAAGCAAAAAAACCAAATAACCCCGTTTTAAAAATGGGCAAAGAACATGAACAGACAGTTTTCAAAAGAAGACATACATGTGTGGTCAAGAAATACATGAAAAAATGCTCAACATTACTAATCATCAGAGAAATGCAAATCAAAACCACAATGAGATATCATCTCATACCAACCAGTCAGGATGGCTATGATTAAAAAGGCAAAAAATAATAAATGCTGATCAGGTTACAGAGAAAAGGGAATACTTACACATCGCTGGCAGCAATGTAAGTTAATTCAGCCATTGTGAAAAACAGTGTGGTAATTTCTCAAAGAACTTAAAACAGAACTACCATTTGAACCAGCAATGCCATTATGGGGTATGTACCCAAATGGACACATGTACTCGTAAGTTCATCACAGCACTATTCACAATAGTAAAGACATGAAATCAATCTAGATGCCCATCAATGGTGAGCCGAATAAAGAAAGTGTGGTACATATTTACTACTTGAATACTACACAGCCATAAAAAGAATACAATTATGTCCTCTGCAGCAACATGGATGCAGCCTGAGGCCATTATCCTAAGAAGATTAACACAAGAATAGAAAATCAAATACCACATATTTTCACTTCTAAGTTGGAGCTAAACATTGAGTACACACAGACAGAAAGATGAGGAAATAGACACTGGGGACTACTCGGGTGGGGGAGGTTGGGAGGAAGGGGTGAAAGCTGAAAAACTAACTATCGGGTAGTATGCCCACCACCTGGATGATGCGTTCATTTGTACGCTAAACCCTAGTGACGTGCAATTTACTCATGTAACAAACCTGCACATGTACCCTCTTGAATCTAAATTAAAAGCTGAAAAAGATGGATCTAATAATTACAAAAATAGAGCAATTAAACACATTTACAGTTAGTTTGCTGGATTCAAATCCCATGTTCAACATCAACAGCTTCTATGATCTGGGGGGACATATTAATACTTAACCTTCTATGACTCTTTTTTTGTCTCACTTGTAAAATTAGATTAACAATAGACTTAACTCATTATTGTGAGATAATACTTTTAAAGATCTTGGAAATAGCACCTGATAAACAGTAAGCACTCAGTAAGTGCTAGCTGTCACCATTGTTGTTATTTCATCATATTTAAAAATAACAACTTATTATCCAGGATTTTCATAAGTATCTGAACATTGTGTCCATTTAACATATGTTCTTTCAATTCACCTCCACAACTTTATTTGCATTTATATGTATTTAAGGACCATATGTACAGTTATTTAGAGTGTGGTTTAAAATATATTGTGTACATTTTATTGTATTATACATTCTGTTCTGCTTAGCTTTTTAGTCATCATTATATTTCTGAGATTTATTTTTCATATATAAGTGGAAATTCATTTTTTTCTGAGTCTTTATTCCTTCACAGGCACGTAACTCCTTTTTATGATTTCCCTTTGATGCCATTTAGGTTGATGTAACCTTTTGCTTTTCCCACCAAAGCTATGATGAACATCTTTAAATATATTTCTTCATGTACCTATGTGAAGGTTTCTCAGAGATGTATACTTCAAAATAGAATGACCTAGTTGGAAGATGTAAGTGGTCTCAATTTCATTCAACACTGCCAGCTTGAGCATCTCTGCCAGTGCTCTTTTGCTATTCCAGGTTAAACTTAGAAGAAATTTCTTGTCATACAATTTCCCTGTTTTCCCATAAGGGATGCCTGCCTCTTGCCGGATTGTAGGAATTCCTTATGTTTCTTATACATTAATCCCTTGTTCGTTGTACATGTTGGGAAGCAATGTTGTATTGCCATGATTAGAACAATGTTGAGCCAGACTACCATGGTTCAAGCTGGCTCCCCCATTCACTAGCTTTGTGACCATAGCAAGTTCCTTGCCCCCCTCTGAGGTGTGATTTCCCCATAAGTAAGACAGGGTACTAACAGTGGCCTCCCTCACAGAGAACTGCAGGACTGAATGAGTCAGTGCATGTAAACCACTTAGCATGGAGACTGGCACAGAGGGAGGCTTTAGTTGTTGTTTTAGAAACATTTTTTTGTGTGTTTGTTTCTGCTCCAATTGTTTTACCCTACCCTTTGTTCTTTGGGTCAGGGACCATGTCTCAGTAATTTTTTGTTTCTAAGTGCTTAATAAACTGCCTGGCCTAGATAGAGGGTGTTTGTTAAATGTTTATAGATTGAATGGATAGATGCTTCTGGTGTCATGTTGCCTCCCTCATTACTGAAGTCCCCTTTCATTCCCTGAAGATCGAGTTATGAGCCCCACGGAAAAACGGCTTACTTCCCTCTGCTCTATCTGTGATTAAATCAAGGAAGGGGCTCCCTTTGGGGATTTATGATAGCTTGGCTTCTGAGACATGGTTTCTTATACATTTTAAATTTATCCTCAACAGAACTAACTGCTTTCCACATTTTACAACTGTCTGCAAACTTAAAACATTTATTCCAAGTTCCATAGTGCAGGTCAATTATTGAAGCTTAGATGTCCCTGTGGTATATGAATGGAGAGATACCACTGATAAAAATTCTCTGAGTAAGGCCCAAGGAACTCTGCCTAGAGCGTAGAATGAATTGTAGATGGATTTAAGATCAGACGCCCCATTCCCCGACTTACAGGTCAGTGTTCTTTTTTTTCCCTGTACCTTAAAATTTTAGAAATATTCAGATTATCTTAAGAACTGAACTTGAGTTTCAAGAGCCTCTGTACATATATTAAAAATATGTTTCCAACCATGGCAGTTTCCCCTAACTTGGCATGGAGCTCCAATTTGGAGAAGAATCAATAACAAGTACAGCAGAGAACAAAGGATGAATGACTTAAAAGTATGCATTTATGCAATTTAGAAGGGCGGAGAAAATGGAAGGAAAAATGGAAATGAACAGGCAAAAGAGAAATGACATTGAATGATAATACTGTTTTTACAACACATAAACATCTAGTAGGACCTTGTTCATAATTCATGTACTAAATATTACAAATAAAACTGTGAGATTAAATGGAAAGGAAAGTAATATAAGAGTTGTGTAATGTTTTATCTAAATATTGCCAAAGTAATCAAAAAGATGTATAGTGACATATTTGCTATAGCTGTTAATGAGCAAATAAAAATTTATGATCACTTTATTAGTTCTTATCTAGAATTCTCATTAGTCAATTTTTATTTATTTTTTCTAATCTGTGAAGTATAAGACTTTCCATGGAGCTGAGCCATAGGGAACAGGAATATGATATAAAGGTTTCCTACATCTTGATTTAATATATCAGTAACTTTTACTTTTTGTGACTTTAATTTCAACCAATTTGCCTTCCTGAATTCTGTCTAGCCATTTTTTAGCAAACGAGTGAAAATTAGATCTTAGCAACTAAAGAATTTCCTGCCTTGTTGCTCCTCTTCTAATTTCTTTCTGGCTCTTCTAGGTAAATCAAATTAATGTAGCCTGGGTTTGACATTGGGATTGAACAGCAAAATCGTGATGTTCATTGACTATTTCCAGTTGAGTTTCCTTCCGCCCTTGTTCTAGGCAAAATTGTGCAGTCCCAGAGCTCCTCTCATCCGTTAAATTTACAGGCCTTCTGAGGTTTATTAGTAACAAATAAGGACTAAACCGGGAAGGCATGAATTCTCCCTAGCCTTCTCCTACCTGCATTCACTCATTCATTCATTCTGCAAACAGTAATTAAGTACCAAGTGTAGGACACTTGCTTAGTGCTGGAGATGTAAAGATAAATAAGAAGTGGTCTTTTTATTCTATAAGGAACAGACAGTGGGTGGGAGACAATAAAAGTATTGCTATATTGTGAGTTAAGAGCCTTGGTAGCTGTCGAAAAAGATCTGAGGAACCTCTCACTGATCTGGAGAGGGGAGAAGAGATAGAAGAGTTTTTGTGGGGGGAAGGAAGGAACTGAGTTTCCAAGAACGGATAGAGATTTGTGATTGGAGAGGGGGGCTAAAAGCATTCTAGGCCTAGGGAGCTACAAACACAATGGCTTACAAGGACATAACTTAAGTTTGAGAAAATTAAAACTCACTCAGTATTTACAGGCGGAGGAGAGTGGAGACGAATGAGTCCAGGAGAGTTAGGAGAGGACCAGCATGGAAAGGGAATTGTTTGTCATACCCACTTGCCTGGAGTTAATCCTGGAAACAACAGGGAAGCGTCCAGTCTTTCTGTGCAAGGGACTAACACAGAAGCAAACCGGATGGAGAAGGGATTTCACAGTGGCATGCCTACAGAGAGGAATTAAGATGGGCGCCTGTCAGGGGATTCAATGGGTAGGAGTAAGAAATAGTATGCAATGGAGCAGAGGCCTTGGAAATGGACAACCGACAAGAATGATAGTGAGAAGGTAGGGCTCCCCAATTTTAAGGACAGAAAGGAACTAAGGGCAAAGCAAAAATGGGGTTAAGGATGAAGGACAAGTCAGTCATATTTCCTGGTTGGGACTTGAGTATTTAGATGGTGTCATTCTCAGCAAAAGAAAATTTAGGAGAAAGAAGCTATTTGGGAGAAGAGGAGAGATGAATTGCATTAGAGATGTTTTAAGTTTCAGGTGCAGGTGCTATCTGTAGTTATCCAGGTACATTAGTCGGTTGGTGGCATAGACCCAAATACATCTGGACAATCGGATTTTATCGTGTGGTGTGATTACAGCTTATACTAATAATACTAGAAGAAGAAGTAATAATACTATAGCTCATATCTTGTTCAATGAGTGGGAAGCAAAATTGATCTCTTCTAAAGGGTCCTCTTCCCCTTCCGATTCCAGGAATCCCTATGTTCTTAATTAGATACTAGTGCCCAGGTTCAAGTATGGGTGGAAGGGAGGGAAATCTCTTTTTTAGTGCACCTGGATCGTCAAGATAAATGGTCACTCAGGTGGTGCCCTTTGCCAAATCCTGGCAACCACAGCAAATAAGCCTGCCATGGAAATTTATTGCTTAGGGTGGGCCTGCCTATTCCCAAAACATTAGCTGGAAGCTTGTGACACACCTGTCTGAGAAGTCTGAGAGTGGGAATGAGACGTTCCATTTACTGCCACTGCCTTAGGTAAGGAGTCCTTTGTAGTGTTGTGATTATTCAGGAAAGTGCCATGATAGAAATTGGCCTAGTTTTCCTTTGCAATTTATAACTCTTTAATACATCCTCCTCTCACTTCAGGCAAAGAACTCTCTCTGATGAACAGGACATTGTCTACGTTTAAAAGGGCTTTTTCCAGTGGAGATGTTCTGTATTTGCGGTGAAGAAATAGGTCCTAGAGTGAAAATGTGTTGTGCCCATAGGTTGAGATCTGGGTCTGAAGTGCTGAGGCCAAGTTGCCTGCTCCTAAGTGCTCTATTCTGGATGTTACCACCAGCGCTAGATCAACTCCCGGTCCCAGGGCTATCAATTCTTTGGAGGAGGATAACCTCATACTCCAATAGATGCTCTGACAAAAGTAGCTCGTGACAAAGGTCAGAGCCAAAGTTCAATCTGCTCCTATAGTCCCCTCTTCAAGGGTGCACTCTGACCCTACTTCCTCTCTGCCCAGAACTCTGTGTTGCTGTAAGTTCTGGGAGCCAGGACATCACCCACAATATCTTCCCCACTGATTCACGGCTGTGGCTAGGCTACTGGGTGCTGACTTACATAGATTTGGGGCTCGAGAGGAGGATGGGGATAGAACATAGAAATCTTGATTAAGGACATCTAGGGTAAGATTGCAGAGTAAGAAGCTATTGCAGAGTGGACTGATGTTTACAGAACAATAGGGATTGGAAGAGTAGGTAAGAGGAGAACAAAGAAGATGGAAAAGATTGGTCAGAGGAGAAAATGTTGTGCCAAGAGCCAATAGGGAGAGAGTTTAAAGAAAGGAGTGGCCTAGATTGAATGTCAAATGTATACTTACTCTCTACAAGCAAAATGGAGCCTTGCAATTGTTTTCACTCTATAGATCCCTATTTGCATGGGCCAAAATAAAAGTACATGTGTGAAATAAATATCTATATCTATATCTATATCTGTATCTATAGATATATGTCTGCTCCTGGTTCCCGACACAGAGCTCTTGAAACCCTTGTAGACAGGGACCCTAGGAGAATCTTTTTTTTTTTTTTTGGAGACAGAGTCTCATTCTGTCGCCCAGGCAGATCGCAGTGGCACAATCTCAGCTCACTGCAGCCTCCGCCTCCTGGGTTCACGCGATTCTCCTGCCTCAGCCTCCCAAGTAGCTGGGATTACAGGCACACACCACCATGCCCAGCTAATTTTTTGTGTATTTTTAGTAGAGACGGGATTTCCCTATGTTGGCCAGGCTGGTCTCGAACTCCTGACCTCGTGATCCGCCCGCCCCGGCCTCCCAAAGTGCTGGGATTACAGGAGTGAGCCACCGCGCCTGGCACTAGGAGAATCTTTTGTTCTAATATTTTATATTTGACCCTTGTTCCAGACACAGAACTCTTAAGATCTATATAATTTCCTGAGTAATGGGATCCTCCAACACAGTGTTCCTAAATTCCTTGGGATTTCCTGGGTGATGGGAGCCTTTTACTCTAATGAGGTGACTCTTGGTGGGCTTCTGGATGGCGTCAGGGTGGGGACTGTTTGCCAGGTGAACCAACCATGTGATTAGAGGGATAGAACTTTCACCCCTACCCACCAACCTCTGAGAAGGGGAGAGGGGCTAAAGGTTGAGTTGATTATCATTGGCCAATAATGTAATCAATCCTGCTTATGTAATAAAGCCACCATACAAACCCAAAAGGACAGGATTCAGAGAGATTTCAGGTTGTTCAGCATGTGGGAGTGCCTGGAGGATGTCTGTACTCAGAGAGGGCATGGAAGCTCTGCACCCTTTCTCACACGCCTTGCCCTGTGCATCTCTTGCATCTGGCTAGTCATCTGTGACACATTCATTAATATAATCAACCCAAAAGCATAAGTAAGTATTTTCCTGAATTCTGTGAGCTCTCCAAGAAAATTAATGAAATCCAAGGAAGGAGGCTTGGGAATCCCAACTCATACCTCTCTCCTCATATGCATAGGTGACAATCTACAGCTTGCAATTGGTGGCTGAAGTGGAGGGCAGTCTTATGGGACTGAGCCCTTAACCCACACGGTCTGACTTTACCTCCAGGGAAATAGCGTCAGAATTGAATTGGATTATAAGACATGCAGTTGGTGTCTGCTGGAGAATTACTTTTTATGTGAAAGAAAATTAAAACCCACATATCTGGCTTCAGAAGTGTTCTGTGTTGAATGTTGTGAGTGAGAGTAAAAATAATTCTATTTATTTCCCCCTATCTCTTATAGTATGTCAGAGGAAAGCATGAAGGAGTCTATCATAAACATTCTGTAGGAGAACCCGGGCCGGGCAGGACAGGGGCTCTGAGACACAGAGTGAAATAGGACCAGAGTAGAGTATGAAGCAATGTGGCAGGAATGTGAGAATTATAGAAGATGAAAATTATTGTTAGGACTTTGGGGGAGGTGAGAAGGAGTGATTGGGGAGCGGGAATGCTTTTTCTTCTTTCCTCCTGCCTGCCTCTGCCCGAGTTAATCCTGACCTCACTAATACTGGTCAGGAGATGAGGTGGGAAGTGCCTGGGGATGAGGTTAAGGTGTAGTCAGAGAAAAAACTTGACTAAAAAGGAAAAAACAAAGGAGTGGGGGTAATCCCAAAAACTGTGGAGGAGACTGACAGTGACTGCTTGGAAAGGATTAAATATAAACAGCAAGTCATAACATAAATAATTCCATCAATACTTCAACACTTTAACAGTTTTGATGTTTTTTAAAAATTAAATTGACTAAATTTTCTTAGACACATCAATGACACACATTTAACCAACCACAATTATTCTAAAAAGAAAAATGAAAAAATGAGCCAATCTATATATTTTTTTTTTGTTTTCAATTATTTAAGGATTTATATTTATGTTGCCAAAACAGGCAGTTAATTTAGTTAATGTAGTCAACCGGCCGGTCATTTCAGGAGGAAAACAGGGCTTTCACACAAGTGGTGTTTCAGAATGCACGTCCCAAGTCCCAGCTGTTTGGCTGGAGTTTTTCCTTTTTTTTTATGTAATATTGGCATGAATAAATATGGCTCTTTAGGCCAGGGATGGAAATGGAAAAAAAAAAAAAAAAAAAAAAGCCTGTTAAAATGTGAACAGTAGTTGAGGATTATAGCAAAAAAGATAATCCTACAATATCTTCTGCTGATACAGTGACTATTTCTAAAGAGTTTAATACTTCATTGTATGATTTCCCATAAAATCATAGAGATAGACGAGATGCAGGTATGGGCAATATTTATACTCTAGATAAGTAGAAACTAGAGTCTCAATTTGTTACATATGTAGAGCAATTCCAGGCAACACATCTCAGGCAGGACCATAAATATGGCTTGTGTTTTTCAAAATCCCACTCTGTCCTTCACCCATTATATTGCGTGATCTCCACATCTTAAGGAAGCAAATTTCCTCTAGTTGCAAGCCCCCTGTGGGTGCTAAGTGCTTATTTGTTGAAGCTGGTGGTAATGATCAACATAGCTGTCATCATCTGGAGTGAACAAATGGTCAGTAGCCAAAGGGAACCCAAAGGCAGATGAGTGTTTGTGGAATTTTATTGTGAGTAATAATGGTGTGAATGGAAAAGTGAAGTGAGCATCTAAAGAAGAAGGGAAATGTTGAAGGCAGGCCCGTCTTCGTTTCAGTTTAGTTAAGCTTAGATTTTTATGACACTGAAATAAATGGGAGACTGTTTTAAAATAAGCTTTTCACAAAAAGGAAACATAAAGACAAGGAAGTGATGACAATTTTGACATAAAGCAACTGATAAAAACCCAAGTGGGAATACCCATTAAAACTGAGCATCTAGTAACAACTGGCAGATGTGAGAGCTCCTTACCCTGAAGGTATAAGGGAATGAATTAATGAATTTGCCAGCAATGCTTTTTCTAACAGTCACGTAAGAAAACTTGAGGCAACACCAGAGGAATAAAGTGCTCATGATAAGCAATTCACTTTGCATCTAACTGATGGCAGTGTAAAGCCCCATAAACCCAAGATTTTTATAATGTTGGCCTTAAGATGTCAATGATACGTTTTGCTTCTCCCATCTACAAAATGATACAGAGCAGGGAAACTTTGGTTATGGACTTTCTGTCTATTACACATCATCTTACTTTTCTATCACACTTGGCGTTCTTTCTTTTCTAGCCCATTTTAGAAATAAAACCACTCAGAGTTGGAATTAACTTTCTACTTGAAGGGTAGCAGGATCTGGTCCTAATATAGCACACTGTTAGCCAGACCTTTCTATTACATTTTGCTTCCCTATAAAAGGTTTAATTGGTTGTACGACTTTGGGCAAGCGACAAAGGTTCAGTGTCTAAATTTCCTAGTTTAGGAGTTAGGTTCTTTCCAGGCTTAAAATTACATGAATTTTTATCTGTTTCATCTAGGCAGTAACTCATACACAAATTACTTTAGCATGAAATGTTACAAATTCTATAAGAAATCAAGTTAGATTACCATAGGGACATTCTTGAGAGCAGGGGATCTGTAAGGATACTTGCTGTGGGGTCTCAGCAAAGCAAGCAGAGGCAGGAGAAAGAAAGTGAGGTGGATACACTTCCAGGGCTGCTTAATTCAGTGCTCTCTGCGTTGGAGTAGGTGGAGTAGAGTCAACTGCCTCCTCCTCAGCTGGGAGTGAGCCCAAGAGGCAGATTCTTATCCTGGGTCAATATTCTGAAAATGTGTTCTACAGAACACTATTGCAGAGATTTTTAATATGAATTACATTAAAGAGGGCTCTGTAGTAATATAAATTTGGGGACATGCTGGGTTATAGAAAATCAAACAGAATTCGTCCCAGGAAGGGCTTTCAGGGTGCTTGATGGACTAATACACATTGTGAAACTCCATAAGGGGGATTTTACAGTGTTCAGTAGTTCCCAAGCTTATCTGAACACGAAACAGTTATTTTATTTATTTTTTTAAATAGAAATTCTCAATGGTTCAATTTTCTGATAAACATAGTTTTGGAAACATTCTTGGTAGAAATCCATGGCAAATTCAAATTCACTCCAGTGAGTCAGGGTAGGGGTTCAAGGGATTCCTTTGATGTAAAATCCTGGCATGCATATTAATTAAACCTGTTTTTAACAAGCCCCAATTTACAGATAACTGTGGGGGCAAAACCAGCTTCCAGAACTCTTATGTTGAGCTTCAACCTGTTTTTATTTTTTTAGGTTTTGTTTATTTGCTTGATCTTACCTACTAATTAAGGTTTAGTTGAATTTTGACTGAAAAAAATATTTTTAAAATGTGTACCTATTTATATTCTTTCCTCTGAGGTGTCAATAATACATACATTTTTTATTCACACAGGATTTCAGAAAATATTTCATCATTAGCCTTTTATGAAATTGATGAACTTTCCAACTCACCTTTACTTAATGGCAGCAAAATTCACCATTGATTTTTCTGGTTAATTTAATCACATTGAAGATCCACTACAACCCATGTAATTCATATTGTATCAAGTTTCAAATTTCCAGTCATTCCAAACGAGGATCAAAATTTGAAAACAGACCAAAATGTATAATTGTGTATACATTTTTTAAAATTGTTAGGATTTTTAAAATTCTTGAATGAGACAAAACTCCTTTTGAAGATTAACAAATAACATAAAAATAGAAAGATCTCCATGTTTTCCTTGTTCTTCCACTCTGACATAAAAGGGATTTTATACTGCTATGCATTTGGGAAGAAAAGTTTAAATAAAATAAAGCAGAATCCCAACTGGAGGATTAATCTATTACTCCATAGACGTCTCCCTCAGCCACAAGGCAGTAAAGAGTCATTTATGTGTCCAAGAGGAGTTTAATGTTGTTTTTTTTCCACTTGCAAATATCCAATGGGAAAAAAAAAATCTGTAGATAGAAAAATGGCAAAGTGATTTGTCTCAAGTTACCGTATATATCGTGCATTCGATAAATACCTCTGATTATTTTTCAAATGTATTCAGTCTGATGAGTCCCCAGTAAAGTCTTGCTCAGCGTATTTCCAGTCATTTTGAAAGCCTCATGTAGGCCCTATGAAATCCCGGCTTACCAAGATTCATTTAATTGGATTTTATGAGAATATTGTTAGGTGAGACCTATTTGGCACCCAGGCATTTCTCTACTCTGCCAAGATATAACATTCTTAACAAACACAGAAACAAAAAAACAAACAAAATAAAGTTCAAGAGCAGATTAGATTTATTGGCATTGCAGCCCATTACACAGTACTAATACTTTATTGATCCTACCAGATGTAGAATCACCTATGCAAAATGATTTTCCCTAATAAAATCAAATAACTGTTGGGGAGTGGGGAGTGAGGCATAGTTGGCTTAACATTTGAGACCACAGTATGAGAACAATGAATTACAATCAGAAAGTGAAGACAATTTCTTTAATATCTTTGAAAATATTTAAACTATTAATTTTGTCTCCTTACACTTTTTGACCTTTGGAACCCTTGAATTCTCAGAAATGCTCAGGACCCAAAGAGATTTTGTAATTTTATGTGTTATATGTATCCACATATATAGTGTTCGAAATTAAAACTGAGTCATTTTTAAAGTGCAGAAATGCACAAGTACACGTGAGATGCATTAGCTGCCAGAGTGTTGATGTCATCATACAGCTTCTGGAAAAGTCACTGTAAGTAACAGCCAGAGCAACCAGGCAAGAGAAAGAAATAAAAGGCATCCAAATAGGAGGAGAGGAAGTCAAACTATCCCTGTTTGCTGATGATGATAGGGCTCCAATGAGTAGAGGAACATCAGGGTTCTTGGTCCTCACGCTGGTTTAGGTAAAATGACACGGACACACATAGAGTGGTTTTAAAGAGCAGAGAATTTAATAGGAAAGAATGGGCAAGAAGGAAAGGAGAAGGAAAAAGCTCCCCTGTACAGAGACAGAGGGAGGGAGGCTCCAAAGCCCAGAGAGGGAACCCCAAGTGCAGTGGACACCAGCTAGATATATATGCAGAGGCTGGAGGAGATGATGGCTAGTCTGATTTGCATAGGGCTCAGGGGATTGGTTTGACCAGGCATGTCATCCACATAGCTCTGGAAAATTTGGCCCTCCCACCCTAGCCTTTAAATATGCAAATATAGGGCACCATTATGTTCTATAGACGTGAGAATACGTGGGGACGGCCATGTTGCCAGGCACATGTGGGGAAAGGGGAAGAAGGCCATGGGAATCGCCATGTTTGGGTGGACCCAGTTTCTAATGGCCTGCATTTGCATATCAAAGGTTGCCGGCCTGGCTCTAGGAGCCAGGGCTTTCCTGCTAGACAAAAAACATTTCTGGAGCTGCTTTAAAAGAAACAGCTTTCTAAGGATCTCTTTTCCTCTCTACCTGACTAAAATAATTTCTTAATAACCCTACCACAATATGATTCAATATGTAGAAAACCCCATAGTCTCTGCCCAAAAGCTCGTTGATCTGATGAACAACTTCAGCAAAGTTTCAGAATACAAAATCAATGTGTACAAATCAGTAGCATTCCTATACACCAACAACATAAAAATTGAGAGCCAAATCAAGAATGCAATCCTATTCACAATAGTAATTAAATATGTAGTAATACAGCTAACCAGGGTTGGGGTGGGGGAAGATCTCTGTAATAAGAATTACAAACTACTGAAAGAATCCAGAGATGACACAAACAAATGAAAAAACATTCCATGTTTATAGGTAGGAAAAATCAATGTTTTTAAAGTGGCCAGACCGTCCAAAGCAGCTTATAGATTCAATGCTATTCCTATCAAACTACAATGGCATTCTTCACAGAATTAGAAAAACTATTTTAAAATTTATATGAGACCAAAAATGAGCCCAAATAGCCCAGACAATTCTAAGCAAAAGGAACAAAGCTAGAGTAATCACATTGCTTGACTTCAAACTCTACTACAAGGATATGGTAACCAAAACACCATGGTACTGGTACAAAAACAGACATATAGACCAATGTAACAGAACAGAGAGCCCAGAAATAATAATGCTGCACACCTCCAACCATCAGATCTTCAATAAAGTTGAGAAAAACAAGCAATGGTGAAAGGACTTCCTATTCAATAAATGGTGCTGAGATAACTGGCGAGTCATATGCAGAAGATTGAAACTGAATCCCTTCCTTATACTATACACAAAAATCAACTCAAGATGGATTAAAGACTTAAATGCAAAACCTGAAACTATAAAAACCTAGATAACCTAGGAAATGCCATTTTGGACATGGGACCCGGCAAAGATTTTATGATGAAGATGCCAAAAGCAATTACAACAAAAGCAAAAGTTGACCTTTCAAAGCTAAGTAAACTAAACGGCTTCTGCACACCAAAAGAACTATCAACAGAATAAAAAGACAATCTGCAGAATTAGAAAAAATATTTGCAAACTATGCATCTGACAGAGGTCTAATATCCAGAATCTAAGCCAAAAGATTGGAAACCCCTGTGTCCAACCTTCTGGCATCCCTGGGCCACACTGGAAGAAGAAGAGTCGCCTTGGGTCACACATAAAATACACTAATACTAACAATAGCTGATGAACTAAAAAAAGAAAAGAAATCACAGAAAAAGCTCATAATGTTTTAAGAAAGTTTACAAATTTGTGTTGGGTCATATTTAAAGACGTCCTGGACCACATGTGCCCTGCAGGCCACGGGTTGGACAAGCTTGATTTATAAGGAACTTAAACAAATAACAACAACAACAACAAAAACAGACATTAAAACATGGTCAAAGGACATGAACAGACAGTTTTCAGAAGAAGACATACATGCAGCCAACAAGCTACATGAAAAAAAGCTCAATATCGCTAATATCATTAGAGAAATACAAATCAAAAGTCAAAGGCAATGAGATACCATCTCACACCTGTCCGAATGGCTAGGCAAAAAAATAACAGATACTGGTCAGGTTATGGAAAAGAGGGAATACTCATACACTGCTGGAGGGAAATGTAAATTAGTTCAGCCATTGTGGAAAGTAGTTTGAACATTTCTCAAAGAACTGAAAACAGAATTACCATTTGACTCAGCAATCCCATTATAGGGTATATACCCACAGGAATATAAATTGTTCTACCATAAAGACACATGCGTGTGTATGTTCATTGCAGCACTATTCACAATAGTAAATGCCCATCAATGGTAGACTGGATAAAGAAAATGTGGTACATATACACCATGGAATACTACACAGTCTTAAAAAAGAATGAGATCATGTGCTTTGCAGCAACACAGGTGGAGCTTGAGGCCATTATCCTAAGCAAATTAATATAACAACAGAAAACCAAATGCCCCCTGTTCTCACTTACAAGTGGGAGCTAAACATTGAGTACGCATGGACACAAAGAAGCAAACCACAGCCATGGGGACCTACTTCAGGGTGCAGGGTGAGAGTGAGGATCAAAAATCTGCCTATCGAGTACTATGCTTTTTACCTTAAGTCATCTGTATACTAACCCCCCTGGCATACAATTTACATATATAACAATCCTATACATGATCTTCTGAAACTAAAATAAAAGTTAAAAAAAAAAAACTCACTGTACACTGGTGAGAGAAAGGGAATAAAACAAGGAAACAAAATGTTTTAGTATTATTAAAATACTTTTGCTTTATGGACCCCCGCAAGAGGGACTCAGGGACCCCGAAGGGACTGTGGGTCATACTTTAGAAGTGTTATATTAATTAATTAATTTAATAAATGTTAACCAGTAACAACTTTTTACAGGGAACAGAGAGAGACACTGGAGATACATGGTTAACAGAACAAAGTCCTTGACCCTTTGATGGTTTTATTGCTCAAACAGAATGCAATTCATAAGTTTCAAAATAAGCTTCTTGAAGGTGAGATCATGTTTTTCTTATGATTTGGCCTCAACATTCTGTGGATGTACATAGTAAATGCTCAATAAATGCTTACACAATAAAAGGAATGTTCTGAGACTTACCTGAAATACTAAAATTTCTGTCCTTTATCACTGAACCTATGATTATGTACTATATCTGAAAATGTGCCACATTACATCATTTTCAACATGGGTAAATCATGAGTCCCTAACTCTTATTCTGCTATTCCCCAAATAATGTATCATAAGAAGAAAACTAGATTAGGAAAGCCTAAATCAAATGACATGATCAAAGAGACACAGAGATTAATTGATTGTTATTCAACTGTGTAGCATTATTCTCTTTGAATTTTTGAGTTCTAAAGATTCATGGTACAAAGAAATTGATATCCTCTTAGTGTCAACTAAACCTGGGTTTAAATGCAACCACACCCAAGTACAAGCTGTGGTGCCTTTGGAAAATGTTTTACATCTGAGCCTGTTTCTTCCTCCTTTAAGAAGAAAACAGAATGAGGTTATTTTGAAAGCCAAATTATATAATGGGTATATAATTTAGAGCCTGGAAAAGATGATATAAATATTATAATTGTTAGTTTTAATCCTCACAATAATTGTTATTGACATTGACAGGGAGAGAATACAATAGAAAATAATTCCAAGGATATACAGAAGAAAATGAGTTGGGTCCTCAATTCTTTGATGAATTTAACAGGAAGGGTTGAGATTGCAGAAGTAGAATCAGGAGAAATTCTGGGACAGGCACGGTGGCTCATGCCTGTAATCCCAGCATTTTGGGAGACTGAGGTGGGTGGATCATATGAGGTCAGGAGTTCAAGACCAGCATGGTCAACATGGTGAAATCCCATCTCTACTAAAAATCCAAAAAAATTAGGCGTGGTAGCACATCCCTGTAATCCCAGCTACTCGGGAGGCTGAGGCATGAGAATTGCTTGAACCTGGGAGGCGGAGGTTACAGTGAGCCGAGATCGTGCCAGTGCACTTCAGCCTGGGTGAGAGAGCAAGACTCTATCTCCAAAAAAAAAAAAAAAAAAAAAAAAAAAAAAATTCTGCTGACAATGACAAGAGGAGGCAGCAGATGCCATAGACAGACATGAAATATATGACTCTGAGAAAGGTTCTTTTTTATATTTATTTTTTTTGCATGCAGGCAGAGATAAAATGATTTTTTAAAAACACCATAGAGGCCTAAGAGTTACCAAGACCATTTCATGCCCATTTATGGGTTAAATGTTCATTTAAATGATCATTGTCTATCATAGATGAGAAGCCTCCTTTAAGCTTCATTGTTTCTTGGTAATTCTGATAGCTATTTCAGAAAAAAATTAGGTGATTATACACAAAAACATACATAACTGTTTCTGGAACTACAAAAATGTCAAGTACAGAATGACAAGAATCCTATTGGTTTTATGTGAAAGGAAAACATCCTAAGTATTATATTTTCATTAGAAATAGTCTCATAATATTTTATCATGAAAATTATATTTTTTTCCTTCTAGGGTATTACGTTAGCAAATGTCCAAGACATATTAGTTTTTCAACTAATTTTTGTTTTTTAAAACTAATTTTTAAGCTTTATTAGGATATACTTCACATAAAGACATATTAATTTGATGAAACAGAAAATAATAAGGTTGTAATACACGACTTCAATTTTAAAAAGAGCCATTTCTGGCCTGGCATGGTGGCTCAAGCCTGTAATCCCATCACTTTGGGAGGCCGAGGTGGGCAAATCACTTGAGGTCGGGAGTTCGAGACCAGCCTGCCCAACGTGGAGAAACCCCGTCTCTACTAAAAATACAAAATTAGCTGGTCTTGGTGGCACATGCCTGAAATCCCAGATACTCAGAAGGCTGAGGCAGAAGAACTGCTTGAACTCTGGAGGTGGAGGTTGCGGTGAGCCGAGATTGTGCCATTGCACTTCAGCCTGGTCAACAAGAGTGAAACTGTGTCTCAAAAAACCAAAACCAAAAACAAAAACAGCCATTTCCATAGATCCTTAAGTGATAATTAATTTTAGGAATACTTTCTGTTAACTTTCTCTTTCATTTTCAAGAAAGCTAGATCTCTGAAAAAGTCCTCTAATTATTATTGCAAACAATCAGCTTAAAATTAACTATGGCATGGATGAAGATAAAGTGCTACAATAAGAAGAAAAGAACTGCTGAGAAAGAAACAATTTAAGATCCCTGTAAAATATAAGCCAAACTACCTAGATCACCTATTACATTTATAGCTACTGTAGAACATGACTTATTCAGTATAACTTTCATCATGGCTGAAGATTTCAGGGATGTATGTGATTACAATTGTTCATGCTCAAGAGCTGAACACTTGGATACGAATCAAGATTCGGAGTTGCTCGTGAATTGATTTTGCCTCCTTAAGCTCAGTTCTTCTATTGATACTGAATAAAAATCTTTCACCAATTCAACAGATTACTCTGCAGGCACTACACTTTGAATTAATGTGTAGTATTGAAACAGAAAACCCCAATTTGTCATGCTGAGAGGAGTTTAGTACTTAATGAAAAAGTAGAAGAATATTGCACCAACGTGTCTAAAAGCTAGATAAATAATGGAGTATTAGGTGAATGAACCATGTCTATGTACATCTATGAAAATTTGTATCTGATTTTTAGTTAAAATTTTTCTTATTTGTTTTGATGGTGACACCACATTGACTCATTATTGTTGTGTCAGTGACAGGAGAAGGCATTAGGCTTGCATATTTAAGCAAGGCAGAAAAATGATTTATTGGACTTCTGTCATTAATCTGTACTAGGTTACTGAATCCATTTATGATTTTAGACACAGTTATTGTATTTCTGTCAAGTAAAAAATTACTCATGACTTAGCTAGAATGCTGTGATAAACATGAACATTTAACCCATAAATTTGAAAATTTAGGTGAATTGGAAACAATCATTGAAAATCACAATCTAACAAAGCAAAAACATAAAGAAATAAAAAAAAATTTGAGCAGTTCTATTATCTATTAAAGACACTGATTTCATTATTACAAACTTCCCCATAATGAAAATCTCCTGGCACAAAGGACATAAGCAGTTAATCTTTTCAAATATTTAAAGAATAAATAACAACAAACTTACATAAATCCTCCGTAGGATGAACTCCTCAACTCATATTGTGAGTTTGGCACAGCACTGATACCAACAAAAATTACATGGCAATTTTTCTTATAAACATAGACACAAAAATCTGAAGGAAAAGATTAGTAAATCAATCAAATCTGGCATGTATAAAAATGATAACAACAACAAAGATGGGTTAGCCCTAGTAACAAAAGTTTGGCTTAATATTTGACAATCAATTACTGTAATGCTCTGTTAACTGAATAAAGAAGTAAAATCGGATGATAAATTTGATTCAGAAAAGGCATTTAATAAAATGTTATATTCGTTTATGATTAAAACTCTTGGAAAGTAACCAGTAAATAAGTAGAACTTTTCTAATCTGATAAAGTATACCCATGAAAATTCTCAATGGCATTTGATATTTCATTGTCAAATGTAATAATGAAATACTGAAAGTTTTCCTCTTGAACTCAAAAACAGAACAAGATTGCCAATATAACCATTTCAATTCAACATTGTTTGGAAGATTTGTCATTGCATAAAACAGAATAAAATAAAAAATAAACAAACAAACAAATAAATAAATAAATAAATAAATAGTATGAGAATTGGAAAGGAAGACTTAAAACTCATAATTGTTATGTATAAAATCCAAAATATTCTACCAATAAATTATTAGGATTAATAAGTCAATTTAGCAAGGTCATTAGATGCAAGGTCAATAGTATTTCTGTACAAAACAAGAAACAACTAAAGATAAATAGAAAAACATACTATTTAAAATAGCATAAAATATTAAATAACTAGGAATAAATCAATAGAATATATTTTTATAAATGCCTATAGACAGAAACCTATGAAACATTACCCAGGGAAATCAGGAACAAAATAAATATTTTGTAAGACTCAATGTATTAAATATATTAATTTTCTTTGAATTTATTATTAAATCAAATGTAACCCCAGTTAGATTACAAAGAGCATGCATTTTTTTTGAAATGGACAATCTAATTTTTTAAAAATATAAAAACTAAAAAAGTCCAAATGAGTAAGAACCGTCTTTAAGAAGAATAAATTTGGTAGACTTACGCTACTAAATCTGAAGACCTACTATAAAGTTATTACAATTAAAACATGCTGAAATTCATTTAAAGATAAACAAGTAGATTAGTAAAACAGAACACAGTCCAAAAACTGACTCACATATGTGGTGAACTGGTTTATTGGAAAGGAGTCACTGCAGTGTAGTTGAGAAAAAATGGTCTATTAAATAAATGGTTCTGGACCATAACAAGATATGTTTTGTAGAAAATATTGAATCCTATCTTATACCATGTGGAAAAGTCAGTTCCATGAAAGTTGAAAAAGTTTCAATCTCATTCATTAAAGACATGAAAATTAAAACCATGAAGGCAATATTAAGTACAGGAGAGAAACTGGACCTCTCATATATTACTGGAGTGGGGGGAGTCTAAATTTACACCACCACTTTGGAAAACTGTTTGGTAGTATTGGCTACAAATACCTTATTATCTTTATTACTTTGTTCTGTAGTGAACTTTTAAAATAGTCATTAAGTAGGTTGGCATTTGTTAGGTTCTTTTCTGGATGATTTATGATTTTATTGTTCCCTAAAAGGGGTCCTTTTTTTTTTTTGTTTCATCCTTTGAACTGAATTTTCTAATCACTGCACTATAAAAAGCTTGCTTTTCTATGTTGATCTTGTTTCTTGACATGTGTATTTAAGTAGGATTTCTTAGCATTTAAATTAGCATAGCTTTTATCTTTCTTTTATATAGTTTCCCACATTACTTTTTCTTGTGTTATTGCTTTGGCAAGCATCTTTATTTCACTAAAATTACTGAATATTAGTAATGGTTGCCAAAATATCTTGTATCTGACATTTTTAAGAAGATACATTAAAATGTATCTCATTTAATCATTTTAACATTGAAAATGATAAAAATGATGTTTTTGTAGGTTTCTGGTAGCTACTATTTATCAGGTTGAAAAAGTTTTCTTCCATTCTTAAATTTTAAGAGCTTATGTTAAGCTTTTTATATATTCCTTTGTTTATTTTAAAATATATTCCTTTGTTCTATCTAAAAATAGTGTGTGTGTGCATGTGTGTTTGCATCAGTGTTCATATACTATGTATTTTTTGTCCTTCTCATTAGCTTATTTTAGGACACAGACAATACCAGGTTTGAAAATCAACTGAGAAGCCCACCCTCTTTTTCTGTTCTCTAAATCAGAACATGGCTTTTCCTTAGTCGTTTTGAAAAACACACAAAATCATTTGGATTCATTCTTTCTTAGAAGTATACTTTGTCAGCCTTTGACTATCTATTTAAAATGTTTTCTTAGGTTTACAAAATTTTTGAGTCAGTTTTGGTATTGTACCAAATCTGAGTAGGGAGAGTCTAAGTTTATATCACAAGATATTTTGGCAACCATTACTAATATGTTTTTTATATATATATATATATATATATATATATATATGTATAATTATACTTTAAGTTCTAGGGTACATGTATAAAACATGTAGATTTGTTACACATGTATACATGTGCCATGTTGGTGTGCTGCACCCATTAACTCATCATTTACGTTAGGTATACCTCCCAATGCTATCCCTTCCCCCACCCCTTACCCCACAACAGGCCCTGGTGTGTGATGTGCCCCACCCTGTGTCCAAGTGTTCTCATTGTTTGATTTCCACCTATGAGTGAGAACATACAGTGTTTGGTTTTCTGTGCTTGCAATAGTTTGCTCAGAATGATGGTTTCCAGCTGCATCCATGTCCCTGCAAAGGACATGAACTCATCCTTTTTTAGGGCTGCATAGTATTCCATGGTGTATATGTGCCACATTTGTTTAATCCAATCTATCATTGATGGACATATGGGTTGGTTCCAAGTCTTTGCTATTGTGAATAGTGCTGCAATAAACGTACGTGTGCATGTGTCTTTATGGCAGCGTGATTTACAGTCCTTTGGGTATATACCCAGTAATGGGATGGCTGGGTCAAATGGGATTTCTAGTTCTAGATCCTTAAGGAATCGCCACACTGTCTTCCACAATGGTTGAATTAGTTTACAGTTCCACAAACGGTGGAACTATTTCTCCACGTCCTTTCCAACACCTGTTGTTTCCTGACTGTTTAATGATTGCCATTCTAACTGGTGTGAGATGGTATCTCATTGTGGTTTTGATTTGCATTTCTCTGATGGCCAGTGATAATGAGCCTTTTTTCATGTGTCTGTTGGCTGCATAAATGTCTTCTTTTGAGAATTGTCTGTTCATATCCTTTGCCCACTTTTTGATAGAGTTGTTTGATTTTTTTTCTTGTAAATTTGTTTAAGTTCTTTGTAGATTCTGGATATTAGCCCTTTGTCACATGGGTAGATTGTAAAAATTTTCTCCCATTCTGTAGGTTGCCTGTTCACTCTGATGGTAGTTTCTTTTGCTGTGCAGAAGCTCTTTAGTTTAATGAGACCCCATTTCTCAATTTTGGCTTTTGTTGCCAGTGCTTTTGGTGTTTTAGTCATGAAGCCCTTGCCCATGTCTATGTCCTGAATGGTATTGCCTAGGTTTTCTTCTAGGGTTTTTATGGTTTTAGGTCTAAAATTTAAGTCTCTAATCCATCTTGAATTAATTTTTGTATAAGGTGTAAGGAAAGGATCCAGTTTCAGCTTTCTACATATGGCTAGCCAGTTTTCCCAGCACCATTTATTAAATAGGGAATCCTTTACCCATTTCTTGTTTTTGTCAGGTTTGTCAAAGATCAGATGGTTGTAGATGTGTGGTACTATATCTGAGGGCTCTGTTCTGTTCCATTGGCCTATATCTCTGTTTTGGTACCAGTACCATGCTGTTTTGGTTACTGTAGCCTTGTGGTATAGTATGAAGTCAGGTAGCGTGATGCCACCAGCTTTGTTCTTTTGGCTTAGGATTGTCTTGGCAATGCAGGCTCTTTTTTGGTTCCATATGAACTTTAAAGCAGTTTTTTCAAATTCTGTGAAGAAAGTCATTGGTGACTTAATGGGAATGGCACTGAATCTATAAATTACCTTGGGCAGTGTGGCCATTTTCAAGATATTGAATATTCCTATCCATGAGCATAGAATGTTCTTCCATTTGTTTATGTTCTCTTTTATTTCATGAGCAGTGGTTTGTAGTTCTCCTTGAAGAGGTCCTTCACATCCCTTGTAAGTTGGATTCCTAGGTATTTTATTCTCTTTGAAGCAATTGTGAATGGGAGTCCACTCATGATTTGGCTCTGTGTTTGTCTGTTATTGCTGTATAGGAATGATTGTGATTTTTGCCATTGATTTTGTATCCTGAGACTTTGCTGAAGTTGCTTATTAGCTTAAGGAGATTTTGGGCTGAGACAATGGGGTTTTCTATCTATACAATCATGTTACCTGCAAACAGGGACAATTTGACGTCCTCTTTTCCTAATTGAATACTCTTTATTTCTTTCTCCTGCCTGACTACCCTTGTCAGAACTTCCAACACTATGTTGAATAGGAGTGGTGAGAGAGGGCATCCCTGTCTGTGCCAGTTTTCAAAGGAAATGCTTATTTTTGGCCATTCAGTGAGATATTTGCTGTGGGTTTGTCATAAATAGCTCTTGTTATTTTGAGACATGTCCCATCAATACCTAGTTTATTGGGAGTTTTTAGTATGAAGGGCTGTTGAATTTTGTCAAAGAACTTTTCTGCATCTTTTGAGATAATCATGTGGTTTTGTCTTTGGTTCTGTTTATACGATGGATTATGTTTATTGATTTGTGTATGTTGAACCAGCCTTGCATCCCAGGAGTGAAGCCCAGTTGATTGTGGCGGATAAGCTTTTTGACGTGCTGATGGATTCAGTTTGCCAGTATTTTATTGAGGATTTTTGCATCGATGTTCATCAGGGATATTGGTCTAAAATTCTCTTTTATTGTTGTGTCTCTGAAAGGCTTTGGTATCACGATGATGCTGGCTTCATAAAATGAGTTAGGGAGGATTCCCTCTTTTTCTGTTGATTGGAATAGTTTCCGAAGGAATGGTACCAGCTCCTCTTTGTACCTCTGGTGGAATTAGGCTGTGAGTTCATCTGGTCCTGGACATTTTTTGATTGGTAGGTTATTAATTATTACCTCAATTTCAGAGCCTGTTATTGGTCTATTCAGGGATTCAGCTTCTTCGTGGTTTAGTCTTGAGAGGATATATGTGTCCAGGAATTCATTCATTTCTTCTAGATTTTCTAGTTTATTTGCATAGAGGTGTTTGTAGTATTCTCTGATGGTAGTTTGTATTTTTGTAGGATTGGTGGTGATATCCCCTTTATCATTTTTTATTGCATCTGTTTGATTCTTCTCTCTTTTCTTCTTTATTAGTCTTGCTAGAGGTCTCTCAATTTTCTTGATCTTTTTGATAAACCAGCTCTTGGATTCATTGATTTTTTGAAGGTTTTTTTTTTTTTTTTGTCTCTATCTCATTCAGTTCTGCTCTGATCTTAGTTATTTCTTGCCTTCTGCTAGCTTTTGAATGTGTTTGCTCTTGCTTCTCTAGTTCTTTTAATTGTGATGTTAGGGTGTCACTTTTAGATCTTTCCAGCTTTCTCTTGTGGGTATTTAGTGCTGTAAATTTCCCTCTACACACTGCTTTAAATGTGTCCCAGAGATTCTGGTATGTTGTATCTTTGTTCTCATTGGTTTCAAAGAACATCTTTATTTCTGCCTTCATTTCGTTATGTACCCAGTAGTCATTCAGGAGCAGGTTGTTCAGTTTCCATGTAGTTGAGTGATTTTGAGTGAGTTTGTTAATCCTGAGTTCTAATTTGATTGCACTGTAGTCTGAGAGACAGCTTGTTATAATTTATTTTCTTTTACATTTCCTGAGGAGTGCTTTACCTCCAACTATGTGGTCAATTTTGGAATAAGTGCAATGTGGTGCTGAGAAGAATGTATATTCTGTTGATTTGGGGTGGAGAGTTCTGTAGATGTCTATTAGGTCTGCTTGGTGCAGAGTTGAGTTCAATTCCTGGATAACCTTGTTAACTTTCTGTCTCGTTGTTCTGTCTAATGTTGACAGTGGGGTCTTAAAGTCACCCATTATTATTGGGTAGGAGTCAGAGTCTTTGTAGGTCTCTAAGGACTTGCTTTATGAATCTGGGTGCTCCTGTATTGGGTGCATATATATTTAGGATAGTTAGCTCTTCTTGTTGAATTGATCCCTTTACCATTATGTAATGGCCTTCTTTGTCTCTTTTGATCTTTGTTGCTTTAAAGTCTGTTTTATCAGAGACTAGGATTGCAACTCCTGTTTGTTTGTTTGTTTGTTTTCCATTTGCTTGGTAGATCTTCCTCCATCCCTTTATTTTGAGCCTATGTGTGTCTCTGCACATGAGTTGGGTGTCCTGAATACAGCACACTGATGGGTCTTGACTCTTTATCCAATTTGCCATTCTGTGTCTTTTAATTGGAGCATTTAGCTCATTTACTTTTAAGGTTAATATTGTTATGTGTGAATTTGATCCTGTCATTATGATGTTAGCTGGTTATTTTGCTCATTAGTTGATGCAGTTTCTTCCTAGCATTGATGGTCTTTACACTTTGGCATGTTTTTGCAGTGACTGGTACTGGTTGTTCCTTTCTACGTTTAGTGCCTCCCTCAGGAGCTCTTGCAAGGCAGGCCTGGTGGTGACAAAATCTCTCAGCATTTGCTTGTCTATAAAGGATTTTATTTCTCCTTCACTTATGAAGCTTATCTTGGCTGGATATGAAATTCTGGGTTGAAAATTATTTTCTTTAAGAATGTTGAATATTGACCCCCAGTCTCTTCTGGCTTGTAGAGTTTCTGCTGAGAGATCGCTGTTAGTCTGATGGGCTTCCCTTTGTGAATAACTCCACCTTTCTCTCTGGTTATCTTTAACATTTTTTTCCTCCATTTCAGCTTTGGTGAATCTGACAATTATGCATCTTGGAGTTGCTCTTCTCGAGGAGTATCTTTGTGGCGTTCTCTGTATTTCCTGAATTTGAATGTTGGCCTGCCTTGCTAGGTTGGGGCAGTTCTCCTGGATGATATCCTGAAGAGTGTTTTCCAACTTGGTTTCATTCTCCCCCATCACTTTCAGGTACACCAATCAGACATAGATTTGGTCTTTTCACATAATCCCGTATTTCTTGGAGGCTTCGTTCATTTCTTTTTACTCTAAACTTCTCTTCTAGCTTCATTTCATTCATTTGATCTTCATCACTGATACCCGTCCTTCCACTTGATCGAATTGGCTACTGAAGCTTGTGCATGCATCACATGGTTCTCATACCATGGTTTTCAGCTCCATCAGGTCATTTAAGGTCTTCTCTACACTGTTTATTCTAGTTAGCCATTATCTAATCTTTTTTCAAGGTTTTTAGCTTCTTTACAATGGGCTCGAACATCCTGCTTTAGCTTGGACATGTTTGTTAGTACCGATTGTCTAAAGTCTTCTTCTCTCAACTCGTCAAAGTCATTCTCCATCCAGCTTTGTTCCGTTGCTGCCGAGGAGCTGCTTTCCTTTGGAGGAGAAGAGGTGCTCTGATTGTTAGAATGTTCAGCTTTTCTGCTCTGGTTTCTCCCCATCTTTGTGGTTTTATCTCCCTTTGGTCTTTGATGTTGATAATGTACAGATGGGGTTTTGGTGTGGATGTCCTTTCTGTTTCTCAGTTTTCCCTGTAACAGTCAGGACCCTCAGCTGCAGGTCTCTTGGAGTTTGGTGGAGGACCATTCCAGAACCTGTTTGCCTGGGTATCACCAGTGGAGACTGCAGAACAGCAAATATTGCAGAACGGCAAATGTTGCTGCCTAATCCTTCCTCTGGAAGCTTCTTCTCAGAGGGGCACCCGGCTGTATGAAGTGTCAGTCGGCCCCTACTGGGAGGTGTCTCCCAGTTAGGCTACTCGGGGATCAGGGAGCCACTTGAGGAGGCAGTCTATATGTTCTCAGATCTCAAACTCCGTCATGGGAGAATCACTACTCTCTTCAAAACTGTCAGACAGGGACGTTTAAGTCTGCAGAAGTTTCTGCTACCTTTTGTTCAGCTATGTCCTGCCCCCAGAGGTGAATTCTACAGAGGCAGGTAGGCCTCCTTGAGCTGTGGTGGGCTTCACCCAGTTTGAGCTTCCTGGCCACTTTGTTTACATACTCAAGCCTCAGAAATGGCAGACACCCCTCCCCCAGCCTCGCTGCCACCTTGCAGTTTGATCTCAGACTGCTGTGCCAGCAGTGAGCGAGGCTCCGTAGGTATGAGACCCTCTGAGCCAGGAGTGGGATATCATTTCCTGGTGTGCTGTTTGCTAAGACCGTTGGAAAAGTGCAGTATTAGGGTGGGAGTGTCCCAATTTTCCAGGTACCATTTGTCACGGCTTCCCTTGGCTAGGAAAGGGAATTCCCCGATCCCTTGCACTTCCCGGGTGAGGCAATGCCCCGTCCTACTTCGTGGGCTCCCCCCACTGTCCAACAAGCCCCAGTGAGATGAACCTGGTACCCCAGTTGGAAATGCAGAAATCACCCATCTTCTGCATCACTCATACTGGGAGCTGTTCCTATTTGGCCATCCTGGAACCTCCCCTATATATTTTTAATACTGTAAATCCCCTCTTTATGTGTAGTTACAGGATATTATTTGTAATGCTATTGATATATTTTTATATTTTTGATATATTTCTCTTATTGATGAGACTTAATGAAGTTTTTCTTTTTAACAATTTTGTAGTCTTTTCAAAGACCCAGAATTTGGTTTTAATGACCTGGTCTATGATGTTTTTTCTATTACACTACACTTTCCCAAGTTTAACTACATTTAGTTTTTAATTCTGCCAGATTCCATGTACTTTCTAAAATGATTCATTGTCCTTGTCTATGTGGTTCCAACTGGAATAGTTTCAATGCACTGGGAACTAGATAAGATCTTTTATTATTCTGCTTAAGTGATCTTAAAATATATTCTGTTTAAAATGATGCAAAATCCCAAATGTAACTATGGCTGGAGATCCTTTTGTTCAGCCTCCAAAAGCATTATGTCTCTTGCTAGACCCAACCCCATAAAATCAAGTAGAAACTTTTATTAATGGAGGATCTCTGTTATTTGTTTCTTCTATCTCCTTTTCAGTATTGAAACAGAAGGACAACTCACCCAAATCCAATATTCTATTGTACACTGGGGTTGTCCAGCCTTGGCCAAAATTATAATTGTTTTACTCCCATTTATTGTTTGACATTCTAAATATCCTTTGACAATTGTACCTCAAAAGGCTCAAGACTGCAAATAATTTTTCCATGTCTATAACTATAATGCAAGCATTTCATGTGCTATTTGATGCCTTCTTGACCCTTTCACCAAATTTGAATGGCTTTGAATAAATGAACTCCAAAATGTAGAGTATTTTCCTTGGGAAACAATCGTTCCAACATATTTGCTCCTTCAGCTGTCACAGGAAGTTAGGAGTGTGAATACTTTTCGGAAACAATGTTTCAAAAGATTCACTTAGACATAAAGCATGCTATGCATTTCTCCCCCTGGTGGCTTAAAGTACCATAAGCCACTGACCAACAAAAAATGAAAAAAAACAAAAGTCCTTCTTGACTGGCTGATATTTTACTTTCGTCATAAAATAAAGGAGATGTAAATAGCCAATAGCACTGCTCAAATTGAGAGGCAGGCGTCTACTTCTGCAAGAAACAAAGTTGCCAGTTTCTTGATAGTTTCAAGTCTCAGAGCAAATGTTGGTCTAAAGCCTGCAATTATTCTATTGCTCATTTCCTGATGTACAGCTTCCAGTGACAGAGGATTGACTTGCAACAAAGAGATATTGTTTGGAAAGTGAAAGGCATGGTAAACTGATAATTACGTTTATAGAGAACTTATATACAATACCTTAAATGTAAACATTTACTTATATACTTAGATGTTTTGCCTTATTTTTTATCTCTATGTTTGCATTAAACTCAATCCAACCTCATATCAATTTTGTAGAGCTAAATTAGGCAGACTGGGTTGCTTGTTTCCACCTGCTCTAAACAGACACATTAGTTACATGTTTCAAAAATAAACTACCATTTTCTCTTCTGATCTCTTCAAATCTCTGTGATTGCTAAAGTTGAGCTGTTTTCACATAGGAAGGAAAAAGGCAACACCCTCTCTGCTCTGCAAACTGCCATTCAGTTTAGGAAAATAACAGCCTGTTGGCTGGAGATCCAGCTGCTTGTCATGTTAGACCATGTGGCGTCTGCTGCTGAGTCCAGCTGTACAGCCAAGATCAGTGCCCTAAGGACTGAGCACAAAAATGCTGTGATCCCTGGCGGTGACAGGGTTTCTGCTAACAAGCCTCTAGACATTCAAGATGAAATGTCATCACCCCAGCACAGCTATCACAGAGAATGAAACAAAGCATCTAAAGACCTTTAATAGCATCAGAGTCTGAGAAATAAGTGAAGCATCCCAGGTTTAGTTCCCCGATCTATGGAGCTGATGTCAATTCTGTGAGTAATTGTGACCCCTTCTCTGTTACCTTTATCCCCAATACTCAGAGATGAAATGTTAACTTGTAGTAATAGGTTTTCTCATGATTAAGCTTAAAGCATTTTTGGATCTTACTGCTAGTTATCATTCATTATTCAGTAAGTAATTATTAAATGTCTGTGTATGAGTTCCTCTGCTCAAAGTTTAGGTAGGCAAAGAAATTCAGAGTCAAGTTTCCTACCTTTATAGAATGGCAGGAATGAATCATTCCATTTTTACTTCAGGCCCCCAACCCTACTGTTTTGGCTGAATTCTTTAATCTCAGTCTTTCTTGGGGTTCCTTTATCTTTCTGTGGTGGCCTCAGGTTGTGTGGAGATGAGCTTGGTAAAGGGCCCCATCTTGTCTTTTTGTTAACTACTCACACAGGTTTATCTGAAATATCATTGTACTGCTTAACATAGCCCTTCCTATTCATTGGCTCCTTGCTGTTGGGAGTACCAGAACTATTTCTTCAAGTCTGCCTGAGGCACCAACTTCCAAAATTTATTTCCTCTATCGGGTCTTGTCATCTCCCTGGAGAAGCTTCTGGGCATCCCACCACATTACCCTTCCTAGAGAAATCTGTCTAGATTGATGCGGGTGTTCCCACTCTCCTTCACTTCTGGGCAAGTCATTTTCTTTGTACCCCAAATTTTCTGTCTCATTGCCTCTAGCCAAGACATTTTGGCAAAGGCATTTGGTCTGTACCCTGAATCCTCCCCTTCTAGAGATGTAGCCTCATGAAAGACTGAAAAACAAAGAAATTTAATAGACTTTTTTTTTTTTTTTTTTTTTTTTTTTTTTTGGCTTTTAGCTATAGCATGACTTTTCTGAGGTCTGCTTGTGTAGGAGGGGGTGGGAATGAATGGGAGAAGGAAAAATAAAGAAAAAACAGTGAAAACTCTCAAGTTGTTGGAAAGATGTGGAACAACCCCAACTCTTAAACACTGCAATGTAAATAAGTACAATCATTTAGAATAATCATCTGACCCAGTTTGCTAAAGCTGAACATAAGCATATCCTATGACCAGCAATTCCACCCCAAGATTCCACTCAATCTAATTACACACACAATAGAAATGTATCCATATGTTCGCCAAAAGAAATTTGCTAGAATGTTTATAGGAGCACTCTACAGTAACCCCAAACGAAATCACCAAGTGTCCATCTGTAGTAACACGGATAGATACATTGTGGTACAGTAATGTAATAAATACTATATAGCATTTGATATCAACAATCTGTGACTAGATGCAAAAACATGGATAAATTTTGTACAAAAAAAAGGTTCAGTGAAAGAAGCCAGACACGAAAGAGTACTTAATGTATGTTTTCAATGACAAAAACTTTAAAAACAGGCAACAGTGGTCTTTGCTGTTGGTGATCAGAACAATAGCTTTCTCTGGGCATTTAGTTACTAGAGGAGGGTGTGAGGTGGGCTTCTAGAGGACTAGTGATGTTCTGATTTTTGATTAGAGTATTAGTTACACAAATGAGCTGTACACTCATTGTATATTCAATTTTCTAGTACACCTATTGTTCTGGGTTGAATAGTATCTTTCTTTCTAAAGCACAAAGTCACCTGGGACCTCTGAATATTCCCTTATCTGGAAATAGGGTCTTTGAAGATAGAATCAAGTTGGAATGAAGTCATACTCGATTAGGGTGAACCCTATTCTAATGACTTGTGTCTTTATAAGAAGAGGAAAATTTGGACACAGAAATACCCCTGGAGGGGAGAAAACCATCTGAGAATGAAAGCAGACATTGAAATGATGCATCTGAGAAAGGGAATGCCAAAGATGGCCAGCAGCCGCTGTAAGCTAGAGGGGAGTCATAGAACATATTCTTCTTCAGCCTCCAGAAGAACGCAAGCTAGCTGAAACTTTGATTTCAGACATAGAAATTCCAGAAATCTAAGACAATAGACTACTATTATGTTAGGATACCTCGTTTAAAGCAATTTGTTACTGCAGCCCTAGGAAACTAACACATCTTATCTACGATTCTTGGCTTAGGTTGTAAAAGAGAAGCTTTTAGATTGAGTGTAGTTCAAATAATTTGGGGAAGATTTAGAATCCAGTAAGTAGTCAACAAATAACACTTGATCATGATTTAATCCTTTAAAGTGGGAGTCCCCAACCCCCAGGGCTGCAGACCAGTACCAGTCTGTGGCCTGCTAGGAATTAGGTGGCACAGCACTAGGTTAGTGAGGGTGAGTGAGCATTACCACCTGAGCTCCACTCCGGGCAGATCAGCAGCAGCATTAGCTCCTTAGAGGAGGATGAGCCCTGTTGTGAACTGTGCATGTGAGGGATCTAGGTTGCATGCTCCTTATGAGAATCTAACTAATGTTTGATGATCTGAGATGGAACAGTTTCATCCCAAAACCACGCCCCCAACACACCCCCTGGTCCATGGAAAAATTATCTTTCACAAAACTGGTCCCTGGTGCCAAAAAGTTGGGGATCACTACTTTAAAGTTCTATTAAACTAGTTTTGATCTTTAAACAAATGATAAGAGCCAGGATCGTTCTGTGACTACTTCTACAAGCAATGCTACCTAGAGAAGTTTCTATAAGCCAAGCATTGTCAAGGCATTAGTAAGTTGGGATGTTTCCCTGTAGCTCAATTCCTTTGTTGGAATAGATAGCACTCAAGCCCCAGCTCCTTAGAAAAGGGCAAGTCACATGTACTATTAGTTGTTTCCTATCTTTGTCAGGGCTGACACAGTCACTAGAAAATTACATTATCCTGTCTATGAATATGGGTGGACATTTTTAGTGTCCAGTATTTTCTAGGCACTATATATAATGTGTGACCATAAGCATTGAGTGTGTTTTAAAAACATGCCAGGACTGATATATGCAAGAGTGCCATCCATCAAAATGGTTACTTTTGCACCACACACCTCACCATTTCTTCCATCACTCAAAATGTACTGGAACTCCTCTTGTGGAATTTTCTTCAAATCTAGTTAATGAACCACACAAGAAAATCAGCCTCATAAATTTATAGTCACACATAATTTTGACCATTAAGGATGTCATCTTGCTCGATGGATCATACCCATGTCATTCATCAGAACTGACTTTGAATAACTTTTGACCATTTTCTCCAATAAAACCCACCATCCATGGAGGAATATTTGCCTCAAATGAGCACATTCAAAAGAATAATAGCTTTCAAAAATCCTTTCAAAAGGATGCTTAGCACAATGCCTTGCAGATGGTTGTCACCCAATAAATATTTGTGAAATAGCTTTGAATGCGTTGTGTAGGTTCTGAAGATGGTACTAAAAATTTCCTGAAATTGAGAAAAAAAAATATTACAAGTAAGTAGGTTTCTAATATGTATTGTAGGCAGGAAATGTGTTTAAACTGTAACTATGTATTTAAATTGTAATCCATGTTGAAAATAAGTAGTATGACTTTATTGGCACATCAGTACAAGACATCTTAACCTTTAGAAGGTATGATTTCATGCATTGACAAATTATATACAAAGAACATGCAGCAACCATACTTATGATTAGGTTTTACTTTTGTTTACTTTTTGTTTTCTTGGATGATGGATAGCGTAGCGGAACATGGTTTCACATACATTTATTTTTTTTCATTTTGGTGTTTGGCACCATCTATTCCTTTTTTGTCAAACCATAACTGTGAATCTAGAGGTTACATTTGTAAAAGCAGCAGGAAAGCAGTAAAACAGACTGAAACAAAGACTAAGGTCACTAGCATTGGGATAGCTAATGCGGAGTACTGTGGATTGTTCTCTTACACCAGGATCACTGTTGGATAAAATTCAGAGGAAGAAATGAATTATACCTGAAGGATTAGATGACAAGTGTGACTGAATTGTCAACAGAAAAGAAAGTGACAGAAGATGTTAAACAAAGCAGTTTAGTGATTTAATGTATGATAATATTTTGCTTTGATAGTCTCATCACTTAGTCTGGCTTCTTAACCAGTCACTGGAACAGATGTAAAACGGCAGGTCAAAGCAAAGCCATTAATTTTTTAAAAAGTGAACATGTAATATTAGGCTTTCAAAGTGGATCAAATGGTAGGGATGTGAAATGTGCAGTCACTTTGGAAAACAATTTGGCAGTTTCTCAAAAGGTTAAGCATAGTTATCATATGACCCAGCAATTTCCCTCCTATGTATACGCCTCAGAGAGACGAAAACATGATCACACAAAATTGTATACATAAATGTTTATAGGAGCATTATTTGTATTCACTAAAAAAAAAGAACCAACCTATATGTTGACAAATGGGTAAAAAAAAGAGATGAGAAATATTGATAAACACAAAGTGATATATCCAGGCAATGTCATATTGTTTGGCAATAAAAAAATAAAGTCGTGATAGATGCTACAATGAACCTTAAGAACATTACACTAAGTGGAAAATACCAATCACAAAAGATCATATATGATGTGATTCCATTTATATGAAATGTGCAGGGTAGGCAAGACTGTAGGGACAGAATATATATTAGTGGCTGCCAGAGATTATGGGGAAATGGGGGATGAAAGAGTTACTACTAATGGGGACAGAGTTTTTTAGGGGAAGGTGACAAAATGTTCTAAAGTTGATTGTGGTGATGGCTACATACATATATGTGTGAATATATTGTATACAGTTTAAAGTGGATTGTATATTACGTAAATTATATCTCAATAAAACTGTTTTAAAAATGGCTTAAATCTATTTCAAAGACCCAAAGGCCTTTGTTAAAAGGACTTTCTCCCTAGGTAATATTAAGTCCTCCAGAGAAGAGGGAATGAGTTTGAACTTTCAGCAGCTGAGAAAACTTCAGCTTCTGCTGCTTCTCCAGCAATAAAGTAGATTAAGTCAAATTTGGAGTAGAGATATTTCAGCTGCTTTGTAGGTTTTTTTTTTTTTTTTTTCTTTTCAGGGCATATCATGCTTACTGTGAGTCAATAGAGAGTTGCTTATATGTGATGTCTTGCAACCAAATTAGCTCTTTGGAGACCACACTAGTCTTTGACTTTTCTGAGTTTCCCCAATGTCTCAAAAAGTTGAGGCTATTACACTAAACATTTCAAGGACATTGAGTTTTGTTTATATCCACAAATTCTGATTGAGTTAGAGTGTCTTTAGGAAATCAGCTCTGACTGATGCCACTTCTATCATCAGTTATTTTTCTGTTATTTTTTAAAGTTCTCAATTATTGGGCATTTATTTGTGCAGGGGATGTATCTAATTTTAGGAGTATTCTCATTCGACCCTTACAACAATGTAACATTGCATAACACCAAGGGGAACACCACACAAAATGGATGTAATGTTCAACTGAGTGGGCCTAAGTTTTGTTTGTTATCCTTTGTTGCTCAGAGGGAGGTTCAGAACATTTCCCAAGAAGATATAACCAGTAAATGGTGGAGCCGGAATGTGAGCTTTGTTCCAACTGGCTTGGAAACTGTGTTAGATGAGACTCCTGGTGAGTTAGTAGAGACATCTCATTAGCAGAGTATAGGGACTGAGATCTAAGGCTCTGTTTTCAGATGACAGGGGTTCAAATATGGGTTGTATCATATAATATTGTGGGCTATGGTTAATTGCTCTGTTCTTTTTGTCTCATTTTTCTTGGCCATTATATCAGAATGATAATAATTTTATGACATTTTAAGACTTTAAATAAGATAATCCTTATAAAAAAAAGTCATTACAATTTCTGATATACTACAAAGCTGTCAACAAGTGTCAACTCTCTACGAATTTATGACTTCATTATAGGATAATTACATTGCTAACTCTATGCACACCTCAGAAGGAACAGTGGAATGACAGGACTATCCAATTATTCTAGCTGCCGTAGTGATAAAATTAGGGCTCCCCATCATGGGTTGATCAGTGAAGAATTAATTATTGATATGTTACATACCTAAATTGGCTTCACAAACATCAGTCTACGATGTAAAGTATATATGTTCTTGTAAGTTCTTGTAAACCTTGAACAGTGAATAATGTGTATTTAACAACAGGTGAGCTGTTTTTTACAGAGCTGAAGTATTAGAGCTTATTTTGCCTTGATTCAGTTATGAACAGACATGGAATAGTGTTTAGGTATCTCAATTCCCCTGCACAAAACACCCGTACTTGTGAATCTACATTTGAGAAACATGTATTTGAGAAACAACCCATCATATGGACTTTTAAAACATCAATGAGAATACTCTATACACTAATATGGAAGTGCTTCAAAATATTAAGCCAAAAAAGGAAAGAAAAGCAATATGTGGAACAGTGCACTTCATGTGATAAAATGGTCCTAAAGAGGAAGGAATGCAGATGTAGAGTTGTATCTTCTCACAGAGTGCAAAGTGCTACTGCCGATTAAAATATATGGATGAACAGTAGCTACGTCCGAGAAAGGTGGGAGGAAGCATATGGATATAGACAGCCAGAAGGGATAAGGGTCATCGCTCAGGGCCGTGCTATTCTTATCGATTTATACTTGTGAATGGACTATTTATTTAAAAAGTTTAACATATGATTTTAAAAATAAATCTCTTGAATGATTTCTGGCTAAGGAACATTGAAGAAGCCTACATCACTTTCTAATACATGATCACTGTTGAAGAACAGAGTAAAATGTCACAGAAAATTCTTAGTTATCACTTAGGAAAGAAAACACAAATGAAAAGCCAGTTGTTTTCAATCACTATATTTATAATTATGGACCTGAAATTAAAAAAAAAATAATACCATAGAACAGAAGGAGAAAGCTCAGGTGGTAGTGGCTGACTAAGGGAGGAAAAGATAACTGAGTAGCCAGATACTTTCCCAGGGGAAGAGCATGACCTTGGGGCCCAGCGTGGAGAGTTACGTCTAAGGAGAGTCCAACTCAACTATATTTTTTGTGCTTACCATTTTAAGCCAGATGATCATTTGCTCATAATGTCGAAAAAGCCAAGAGCTCCAAAAATTTTGTTTTAGTGCATTATCTATGTTATGTAATATGGAACATAGAGTATAGTAAAATTAATGCATAATAAATGTTCTTATATTAGAAAGCTTTTATTTAGTAAAAATATATCAAGTAAATCAAAGTTATGTTGTATTGATAGCATCAAGATTCATCTGAAAATAGAAAAATATTACATTCACGGCAGGAAGACTGTACCATCATCACATGCCCTCCAGTACAGCAAATCACTTTCAATTGTTTTATGATTTTTAAAAAACAACCATGACCAAGGTTGATTGTTTATTAAAGTGATTTAGAACAATTCTCTTGTTTGGATTCACGTAAATGGCAAATAATCTGTAAGCTGTAAGCTCTTTGAGGTCAAGGTGGTTTTACCGATCTTCTACCCCATTATTAGGCAATAATAGACACTTAGCTCTGCCTGTTTGTTTCTCAAACTGATTTAGGACTAAAGGATCCAGCTCTGCCTGTGTGAACAGTGAAAGGACAGCAGGTAGTGAGTTGATATAATTTACAGTCCCATGAAGGATATTTTCTCCTTTTTCTTTCAGAAGGAGGATCCAAGAATGTTAGGTCATCTAGTCTGAGACACTGTGTGTCGTATGATGAATTCTCAAAAAAGAAAAGAGCAGAGATCAATTCTGAGTTCCTCCTTTGGCTACTGGTTGACTTTTATGTCCAGAGAAGAAAAGAACTAAGTGATATGCTGGATGCTTTGAGCCTGCAGGCATGTTTGCCTAGAGGCTGCTTTTTAGACTGGAGGAAATGTTGCACAGAAGCTATAAAACTTAAATATAAGGCAGAAATCTGCTACTTCCAACTGTGTGACCTTGGACAATTCACTTTACTTAAACCTTAGTTTCCCTTATTGGCAAAATGGGATAAGGTACAAGGCAGACTACTAAGACCCCTTGTAGACTCTAAGCAATCCAACTGAATACCCTATCGGACTATTGGCCACTCTCTTTCTCCCATGCTTTGGTGGTTTGTCCATGGATTTTTGTCCACATATACCACATGGGTTCAGCTGTATGAATTTATCCTGTTAGGAACTTGTCTAATCATGTTCGTTATTCTTGGATCCCATGCCAACCATGTCTCCCCAGAACCCCACCTCTCCCTTCACACCTGCTTATGTAGCCTAGGCTTAAAATTTTCCCCCATTTTCCAATCTTCCCAACAACCCTCTGGTCTCTGGTTTGATATTTTATACCAAATTGACATCCCAACTTTGTACTGCAACAGGGCATTTCTAGCTCTGAAATTGTATGATCCTTAGTGAAATAGCTGCTTGCAAAAAAATATATATATTTTAAGTCTCTTTATTCAGAAATAAACACATTTATTCCTAAAATGATACTGAGCACAATCAAATTTTTAGTGATTCAGAGGCATTTGAAATCTCTCAGTGATTTATAGTCATTATTGTGTATATCAATGTTCATTGTATGCCATTGTGAAGGCGTTCTGATTATTGGAGTTTACTGCAAATGGGCCTACATTGCTGCTGAGATAGGAAGAGCACTGGGTAGTCCCAGGATGGTGGAAAAACCCAAACAACAGTTACAACAAGAACTAGGCAAAGAAACCACAGGGAACAGAAAACCCAAAATAAGAGAGAGAATATGGCCAAAACCCCAGTCAAGGTGACAAGTCCATGACTTTTTCAAGCAAATCCAAATAAAGGAGAAAGAGGGTGGTAAATGGAGGAAGGAGGGTCCTTGAAATCCCCTCCTTTCCCAGGATACCTAATGATTATTCCACCCCTTAATTAAAGATACACCCATAAAATAGGGATGCTGGGTGGTCATAGGAAAAATGGGAAAATATGAAACAGTAGTTTCATATAACACCAAGAAAGGAGCTGTTAAAAATTATCTACAAGGACAAGGAGGAGGCTGGGCCGATAAGATCCTAAAAAACAGGATGAGAGCTAACCTGGCTGGGACTGCTGGGTCTCACAGGGAGCTGGAATTGACCTAGGCCCTAGCCCTGACCTGATTTTACACTCATTACCATACATACATCCACCGCCCCATGATAGAGCCGGGCATACCCATCCTTATTATAAAAATGGGTGGCACCTCAATTCTAAGAAATCTCCACCTTTTTCCTAGAAAACTTTATGATTACTCTACCTCCTAATTAGAAGAGCCCATAAAATCGGAAACTCAAACTCCCTTGGGTGATACTCACTTTCCGGAGCACACCCACACTTCTCTCTCAAGTAGATGCCTTCACTTTGCAAGAAAAGCTTCTGGTCTTTTGCCTCATTCTGATTTGTCCCTGAATTCTTTCTTGTGATGGTGTCAAGAACCTGGACACCAGCTTGGGCTAGAGTCTCACTGGCTTCCAAAGACCCTCTTGAGCCCTCTGGCTATACTGCGATCAATGCATCTCACTGTTGTTAGCCAGCATTTACTAAGCCTTTGTGTTCTTAACATTCTTGGCTACCTGTCCTTGTCTTGAGTTTTTCTATTGACTTGTATTGATCCTCTACCCATTTCTATGGAGCTTTCACTCTTACTCTTCAATTACTTATCTATGCAGAGACAGTTGTTGCTATTTTCATCTCTACACTCAGATGTTTTCTCCATTACATAATCTTTTTCCATATAGTACTATTTTAATCTCCCGATGATCCAAGAAACAAGTCGAATACATTGAGAACATGATACATAGACGTACACATGCATTTCTTAATCATCTAAAGGGTAAATTAACTATTGCCAGTCTAGCCTTTTGTACTTATATTAATGCATTGAACAAAAAATACAGTTAAATATGATGTCAGTTTATTTTAAACAATCTATAAATATAACAGTGGCAATTATCTGACAAGATTTCTTATGGCATTTTTAGAAAAATTATGAGACTGTGGTGGTTCTACGGGTAAGCAGAGAGGCATTTTATTGTGTTATTTACAGACCACAATAAATCTTATCTTTCCCTAAACATCTCTGCTACAAGTCTACCATAGTGCCAGATGTCGCTACCACTACAGGTACCTGCTTTGTCAAAGCACTGTTCAGAACATCTATATTTTACACCGACTCATTCCTTAGGGAATAGGGCACATTTATCTGTAACCAAACTTAACATATTTTGGAATTTGATTGACAGGTTATTTAACTACCTCCTGAGTGAGAGTAGAGTTTAGAAATTAGGGAAAGGTAAAGAAAATGGGTATGTTTTGAAGTGGAAGTAGAGAAGGAGAGAGAGAAGACAAGAAAATATTTAAATTATGAAATACAGGGTAATAAAAGGTGGTCATGGGAAGTTTATTCAGGCTGTAGGAAGGTTACTTGAATTTTGTATAAAGAGTAAGATCAGAAGATGGGACTGGGAAATGAGTGCCTTATGACCATGTAGTTCTGGGGTATGAAGCACTGGAGGAGCAAGAGGGATCAATGGGACAGGGCTAGGGGAAGAACCTCAAGGCACAAGGAAAGACTTGGAATGCAGGATTAACACAAATAATCAGAGGAAAAAGAGGCTTAGTAAAATACAGAAACAGAGACCACAACGTGAGCAGGGCCTTGTAGGATTTCATGCCATTCCTGGGCAGCAAGCTTCAGTGGCTGATTTCTTGAGACTTGCCCGCATCAGGCAGGGCACTGCTTGAGCAGTTACAATTAAGCTCCAATTGGCAGATGATGACAGAGATTGTCAAGGCCACACATACTACGGTAGTTACCCTTCTAGTGTCTTGATGCCTATCAGACTGTGCCCTGAAAGCATCATTTCTGCACCCAAATTATCTAAATATTTTTCATTGTTTGTCTCTCACTTTGGCATATAAGCTATTGCTTTATGAATTCATTTTTTTCTTTTTCAAATGAGGTGCCTCCTTAAGATCCTTACAGGAACTGCCAGGAAAACTGGAGAATCTCCCAGTTGGTGATTCTTAGCAAACACAGGCCAAAGTGGTCTTGTAATACCCAAACTCCCAGCTGTCCTTCCTGCTGATGGAAACTTGTGAGGCAGAGTGCAAATAGCTCAGCAAGTGATTGTAGGGTGGATGTGAAATTTCTGCTGCAGTGCCAAAGGGGCATTTCTCGGGACCTTTTCTCCATGTCAGTCTCCACAAACATCGAGTGCTGCCCAGTGGTGGCTGGAATGACACTTACTGAGTCTTCCCCTGTTTTTGCTTATGCTTAGACAAGGTTTTGGTGTCAGCATGTAGATCGTATGGGGATAAAGAGGCGGTTATCTGACCCATCACCTTATCCTGGGTCCACACAAGAGCAGCAGGAATTTCAGTTTGCCAAGTGGAGGCTCTGGAACCTGTAGTGATATAAAGCCCTTAGCTAAGGGAGAAATTACAGCGAGCTTATCCTGTTTCCCAGCTAGCTGAATTGAATGAACTCTACATTTAGTGTGCTTTTGGTGACAGACTATGCAGTGTCAAAGAAGAAAATCCAATCTCTAGTCAGATGGAAAGAAGACAAAGCCATGTGAGAAGGATACCTGATTAGGAAAGACACTTGAAAAAATTTCAGAATAGATAACTTGATATAGAATACAACATTAGTGGTAATTTACATGTGGTGGTATCACCACAGAGTACATTTCAAGTTAGTGGTGCATTGCATTGGGTATTTTAAAGAATATTCCCAGTTATCAAGAACATGGTAACTAGACGTGCATTTGGAAGACTATGGTGGGAGAGCCTGCTGGATCTTAACCAAATACATTTCTTTTTCTTCCCAACACACAGCTGGAATGCATTTCTCTGCCTTCCTCGTGGTGGTCAAGTGCCTGATTTCCCACAGGTGAGATGGGAACATGAATAAGGGGTGCTACTGCCCAGCCCAGCACGTGGTTTCCTCCTTCAAGTGATGCTCTACTCTTTTGCCCCCTTCTAATTGGCTAGAAAGGGGATTGTTCTCTAAGTAACCTTATAAGCTTCGGGTAAAGCACGGCAGAGCCACCATTTTGAAGAAAACTGGATTCCTGTGGATCATGACCTGGAAAAGAGGTGCCTGCTAGGTACGAACACTCAGTTTGGACTTCAAACAAACAAGAAGTAAGTGTCTGCTGGGGTTGGCCTTTTATGTATTTTGGAGTTTTCTGCAGCAGCTTAACTGACACAACTTTAACTAATACTGAACTATACTAATAATCCTTGAAAACTTCCACGTGGAAGGTCACTCATGTTTTTCTGGCAGTTTGGGCTTTATTGGAACCAGCTGTGGGCTGTCTAGACTATCACACATCTATACCATGAGGGAGCAAATGAATAATTTGACCAAAAAAGAAGACACTGAATAGCATGTCAATGAAATATTTTTCTTCCCTATCTGTACAAACTGACTGGAGACCTTAATGACAGTCCATCTTAGACAATAATTCTCTAGATCACAGTGGTCTGAACATTTGGGGGCTATCTACATAATAGCAGTTAGTTTTATCATTACCTTGCATTTCTTGGGGGAATGTACCTTATTTGTTAACATGGAGCTTCATAAGAACAAAGGAAAAAAAATGCTTTTGGTGTAGTTTTGCCTATACTTGTTCTTAACACACTATAGGCCAGGTGTGGTGGTGGCTCACTGCTATAACCTCAGCACTTTGGGAGGCTGAGGCTGGCAGATCACCTGAGGTCAGGAGTTCAAGACCGGGCTGGCCAATATGGTGAAACCCTGTCGCTGCTAAAATACAAAAGTTAGCTGGGCATGGTGGTGGGCACCTGTAATCCCAGCTACTTGGGAGGCTGAGGCAGGAGAATCACTTGAACCCTGGAAGCAGAGGTTGCAGTGAACCGAGACTGCACCATTGCACTCCAGCCTGGGCAACAAGAGTGAAACTCCTTCTCGAAAAAATAAAATAAATAAAATAAACATACTATAGAGGGAAGCTCCTTCTGGTTACAATTTCCTTTATACCAAGTATCCGATCATTTCTTATAACTGTTTTATTGATACATAAAAACATATATTCTCTAATGTATGCTATAGTTCTATATTTATTTGTTTAATTGAGCCTATTAAATTATTCTATTGCTTTATGTTAATGACTTATTGTTTTCTTTTTTCTACTGAATTTTAGAATTTATAAACCATATTTTTTAAGATCCAGAGGTACCTTATATGCTTTCATTGAATCTCTTTAGGCTCTTTCATTATTTGTGGGGTCATGTTCTAGCACATTGCCTATAGATATGTATTTTTTACTTGGACTTTGGTTCCAGATGCCTCAGTTCTCAGCTAATGGCCACATGGTAGGCTGCAGGAAGTGTGGGCTGCAAGCTGTCACCACTTTATAGGTACTGAAGGAAGCCTCACTGCCTCCAGGTCTCCTTTGCTGCGAAGGCCACTTGCTCCCACGGTGAGGGGTTAGGGAAATGTACTCTTGTATAGCTCCCTGGGTCGAGGAAGACAAGCACCTCCTCCCCGAATTTCCTCTAGGTTGGTGTTGCCTTCTCATCAGGGACCATGGATCTCCTCTAGCTATGCTCTTTCCAGCAAGCTGGTCATTTTGATCCACCTCCATCCCTGAGCCTCCTCTTGGGCTTGACCAAGAATGTTCTGCTGCAGTCTTTTCACCCAGACTCTGGAGGAGCCTTAGGTCCCACTCACAGGCTCCGGGTCCCCCTTCAAAAGACATAGAAGTCATACTGACAGTGGGAGGGGAGGGCAAGAGGGTCACATTTAATCCTATCTTCTTCAGCTGCGCTTTCTGTCTTGGCAACACACTCTTTCCGCAGACAATTGGCTGCACAGGCTCTAAACCATTCAACAACCTTAGCTTCTACTACAGAGGAATTATGCCCAGTGGTTTACAGAAGGGTGATTCTGGAGGAAGCACAAAGCCTTTCACTCTTGCTTTCTCCAGCCTCCTACCCTTTCGTCATTCAGAGTACCAACTGCAGACGGCTTTTTAAATTATACAGATACATTTTTCATTTTAAAGAAACTAACTGGAAAAAGAAAATTTGTGGTGATGATTATGGTTTTCTAGGGCCTTCTGAATACATAGAGTTTATCAATAGTAAGCTTAGATTTCTCTTTCCTCTGCTCTAACAAAGAAAACAATAATTCTCTAAGCGGGTAAACTGTTCTCTCTCTTTCTTTCTCTCTGTCTATATCTATATCTTTATCTATATATGCTTGAACACTGCAGAACCTCTCTGCTTATGTCATGCAGGGATGAGAAATTCTGCTCCTGATCATAATATTACTTGAGAATGTCATTCGACAATACAAGAAGTTCATAAAACATTAAGATAATGATTCCTAATATTACTTGTCAGTAAAATATGGAAATCATTTCTTTTTACCCATTTGTACTAATTTTATCTTACACTTATTTAGTCAGCAGCAAAGCCTTCCAGGGGTGATTGTTTCCCTCTGATTAATTCCCAGTTCTAACAGTTAGGTAACCAGATGATACATAGTAATATTTTCTTAACAATGCATTTTTACGGAAATAAAGATTTATACTGCAGCTGACGCACTTAAGACGTCTCAAAATGTGAGGGAAAATGGTTACACATTTTACTATTGGCCTGTGGATTCTTACTGAGATACTCAGAGACCCTCAGCACCTGGGTTACTTGTGAATAGAAGGAAGCCTATTTCATTGTCCTTATAACTCATTTACCTCCTTTGGCCTCTTTTTTTCTATCTTACCTCTATTCCCCTTTACCACTCACTCTGGGTTCAGAATTGACCTGTGACTCCAGATACCCCAACAGGAGCTTCCGAAGAGCTGCCCAGCTCTTAGGTTTGCAGATGCCCCATAACTCTTCTTCCTGAGTACCCAGCTCAATTTAGGGTACTAGAGCACCTCTTCTTAATTTACTCACATTTCTTCTTACCAGATATTGTAAAATAATTTGAGCTGATACGTGGTAGCTTACACAGGGTCTTGCCCCTCTCAACAGTGTTTGCATTTTGAATAGGTTCAGCAAAGCAAATCCTAGAATTACTGCAAGCACTAATGGCTGGAATGGATGTATTTGTGTGTGAAGATGGAGTCAGTAGAGGGAAGGAGAGAAAACGAATTTGTAGTGTCTTCTCTAAATCTTTCAATCTCTGTATTTACCTGCTTCTTTATAAGTTTGGACTTGTCCCTGGATATATGTGTGTGTGTGTGTGTGTGTGTGAGAGAGAGAGAGAGAGAGAGAGAGAGAGAGAGAGAGACACAGTGTCCCATTCTGTTGCCGAGGCTGGAGTGTAGTGGCACGATCTCATCTCACTGCAACCTCCACCTCCTGTGTTCAAGTGATTCTTCTGCCTCAGCCTCCCAAGTAGCTGCAATTACAGGTGCCCACCACAATGCCCAGCTAATTTTTTTGTATATTTTAGTAGAGATGGGGTTTCACCATGTTGGCCAGCCTGGTTTTGAACTCCTGACCTCAAGTGATCTACCCGCCTCAGCCTCCCAAAGTGCTGGGATTACAGGTGTGAGCCACTGTGCCTGACTCCTCATCTTTTCTTAATGCTGTGGGTTATTGCTTTGGAAATAATTACAGTAATATTTGCACCATAATGATTTTCAGCTTTGCACAGTTCTTATGCATCGTTATCTGATTTTATTTGCTGTGTCAGCAGTAGCAGTAGCAAATTATGGGACTCTACCCCTGTCCTGACAGTCAAAAGCTTTTTGAGATGAGAGTCCATGAGTAAGAACCTCAACCCTATTCAGTCACTCACAAAGATAAAGAAACTTTATTTTTATCTTGGTACAGAAAAAAAAAAAAGCTGGTGCACTGCAGGGACCTTCACCCAGTCTACGGAAACTACCACTTTTCACTCTAGCCTGACCTCTGCATAGCCACACAGCCATGCAAAGAAGGCATTTTCCTTTTTCCCAGGAGAAAAGATGCAATTTTAAAAATAGAAGAGATGATAGAAGACAATGGAAAAGAATCATGTGTCACTCCTTTCCCTTCTTCTGTCTTTTTCTGTAACACTCAGTATAAATGCTGAAAAAAAAGAACACAAACTTTTACAAAAAAGAATTCACTATTCTCAGGCATAAATCTCTAGTCAGGCAGACATTCTATCTCATTCTAAGCAAGAGTGGCACCTTTGGGAGATAAGAATTGTACAGGATTATGCAAAAAATTACAGGCCAAAAGGGGAGCATTTAAATATATTAGGTAATCCTAAACAGATGTCATTAGGATCAAGATCAGGCTCTGCTTCTTAAGCAGAGAAAGGAACTGGAACTGGTCCTCCTTTGATGGATCCCAAGTGGCAATCCACGCTGCTCTGACACTGATCACATACATAAAATGTAAGAGATGCCATTCCCAAAAGGCAGTCAGAGTTATGTGGTTACAGACAATCGCTCTGTAAGTAGATAATGAAATATCAAGCATGATTTTTCCCTAAGTCTTATTAGGGGAAAAAACTAGTATTTACTTACCTTAATGCTTGAATGGAGTAAATATACTTAATACATAATTATAACACTAAATTGTCAATTAAACATGACAAATATTTCTCGGTTGGAATTGTGCTGGAACACAAGGTAATCCCAACTGCCACTGAGCAACCATATTAAACTTGACATCCAACGATGGTTTTCCATCTAAGGCCTCTGACATGTTACAGTGAAATTCCAAGGGGCTTTATCAGTTAATTGGAAGACAAATACTGACAATTCCTTCATGCAAAATACTTACAATTTAACCTATAATAACACTAAAGCCAAAAAAACAGTTTGCTGAAATTGAATCTGTAGACTAATGTGATTATGTTTCATTCTTGTTGAATAATATCGAAAAAATGTCCCATGGAGGAAAGTGGAATAACTGGGGTTTCTCCAAGAGGCTTCCAGGTGAAGCCCACTGACCCCCCCAGATGGTTTAACTGTGGTAGGAAAATGATATTTTGATGTAAATGACTAGTCTGCATATTAGCTTTACCCTTAGTGTTCAGGGATTGGTTTGCATTGAAACATTGATGGGATTGGAGGAAATGAAAGGTAAACACAAAGACTGATGAACATTGCTTGGCTATTCTTGATATTCATGAAATGATCTTCTCTATTAGGAAAGGACGCTGAGAGAATTAATTACCTGGGCATATCTTTGAGTCTCTTGGAGCTATATAAACAAAAGGAAGTAGTAATAATTGGAGAGAGCAGAAAGAAATGAATTCCAGGGCCGAAGTCAACAAACCAAATAAATATGTCAGCTGGAGCCCAAATCCAGACATGCAATAATAAGAACAGCAGCAATTTTCCTCTGCAGCCCTGGTTCACACAGTGTAAACCCAATAAGCACGAAGAGGCAGAGCTTCAAGACCCAGAGCCAAAGTGCAAACAGCAGCAGCTTTGAAAGTTGGGAAGTTTGCAAGTTGAAATATCTGGCCAGCAGCTCTTCAAAACTACCACCAATCTGAGGAATGTGTCGCAGCTGGGCTGAGCTATTCGGAATAGCTCTTGGTAATTTGGAATCCCTAAGGAGACTGAAGTTTCCTGCAGTCATTATTATTCCTGATACGAATATAGGAGTCATATTATACAGATATTTACATCATATTTGTAAAATCAAATAAACGAAAAACAGGCCCTGAGAAAATAAGTAAGTTTTCCTAGGTGAGGCACTGAGAAAGTAGAATAGAGCTAATACCTAAATGTGAAAATGGTGTTTCTTGGTCCTGGCAAAGTGAGAAAACATGGTGAAGCTTACTAATGTGTACTTAAGGCTAACTACTAGCAACATTAAAAATAAAACCACCTGCTGGGCACAATGGCTTATGCCTTTAATCACAGCACTTTGTGAGGCCGAGGCGGGCAGATCACTTGAGGTCAGGAGTTTGAGACTAGCCTGGCCAACATGGTGAAACCCTGTCTCTACTAAAAATACAAAAATTAGCTGGGGGTCATGGTGGCAGGCGCCTGTAATCCCAGCTATTCAGGAGGCTGAGGGCACGCGAATCGCCTGAACCCGGGAGGCAGAGGTTGCAGTGAGCCGAGATGGTGCCATTGCACTCCAGCGTGGGTGACAGAGTGAGACTCAGTCTCAAAAAAGTAAATAAAAGATAAAGCCACCCAAGAAAAACAACAAAGGCCCATCAAAAGGTAACTGAAGGTATTGGCCATTCTTTGCTTTAAAAATAATTATTACGTTATAAACATTAATATATCAATGTGCCATTCTTGTAAATATTGGGTGACAAAAGTGAATACATTTTAAAGTGACTGAACTTCAAAGACTAATTTCTGACTACAACTGTTATCTTTTTCCACATGACCTGATAGGAGAACTAGTCATCCCTACCCTACCCTGCCCCTAACTTCAGACAAGAGTGGTGTCTTCCTCCTCTGAATTCTCAGAAACGTACACTCTTTTAATGGAGTTTCTTTTCAATGCTGCCTTATATTGTGCACTTAGTTTTGCCTCTTCTATTTCCTGTGGAATGGTAGATTTCTTCAGGCTCATATTCCTTTTTGAATCCCCAAAGCATGAGTCAAATGCCTTGCCCATAGTTAGCACTCAGTGATTGTTGAGAAAATGAATGAATGAAAATATTTCACCAAAACTGATACAGTGAAATATCAATGAAATGACCACTAAGTTACAGTGAAATCACGATAAAATTACAAAGAAAATGTGGCACCAACTGACATGCCCTTTCATTTTCTCATAATGGAACATAGAATACATTGTAAATAAATACACACCCATCTTACTATGAGTCTTATTTTTTTTTTTTTTTTGGATTTTAAAGGCAAGATCTAATTAAACATATAGACTATCCCAGGTTCCATGTATCTTATGAAGACTCATCATAGTGAGGCCTGAACTTGCCAGAAAAAGTATAGCATATCCAGCTGTATTTGAATTTCAGATAAACAATATATAATGTTTTATAGAAATAGCTCTTTAGTATATGAATGTCCTAAATATTTCATGAACCATACTTATTTTTAAAATTATTTACACTAAATATTAGATATTATTTGTCTGAAATTCAAATTTATGCTAAACAATTATATTTGATCTGAAATTCACATTCAACTCTGCATCCTGCATTTTTATTTGTTAGAGCTAGCAATGATCTGGTTTGGCTGTGTCCCCACCCAAATCTCATCTTGAATTGTAGCTCCTATAATTCCCACATGTTGTGGGAGGGACCCAGTGGGAGCTAATTGAATCATAGGGGCAGTTTCCCCCATACTGTTCTCGTGGTAGTGAATAAGTCTCACGAGATCTGATGGTTTCATAAGACATTTCCCCTTTCACCTGGCTATCATTCTCTCTTCCCTGTCGCCATGTAAGACGTGCCTTTTGCCTTCCATCATGATTGTGAGGCCTCCCCAGCCAGGTGGAACTGTGAGTCCAGTAAACCCCTTTTTCTTTATAAATTACCCAGTCTCGGGTATGTCTTTATCAGCAGCGTGAAAAAGGACTAATACAAGCAATTTTAGTAGTAATCGAAAAATCAAACAAGAACCAAATAGAACACCCATGCCACAGATAGAGCAATGTGAAACTGCTCACTTGCTTATATCTGACCAAAGATATAAGTTTGTTGTATGCTATTCCTGAAGACACCACCATAAGACTTACACTTTTTCCAGAGCTGCACCGATGTGGTGCACTGATAGCTCTGCAATAAGCATTATCTGCCTTGCTGCACTTTTCTTTCTAAAGATCCTTATAAGGAGTTATTTTCAATAGGACTGGTGAGGAGGAACCAGATGTTTCAGTTGAATAAAATGTTAATTTCTGACCGAAGTCCTAGATTTCACAATCTGACAGCAATAAGGCAGACCTTTTCTTAGTAGGAGTTTCAGAAGGGACAGGGTGGAGAGACAATCTCTGTAGGATGGAGAGGAGGAAAACACAAATCTGGAGACAGCGTTGGAGGGAAGATCAGGAGGCTCTATAGAGCCTGGGTGCCAGTCATGGTTCTACTTAGTTGTTACATGACTTTAGGAAGTCACTGATGCTCTTGTAGCTTCAGTTTTGTCACTTGTAAAGTAATAAAACTAACTGTTTCTATCCTTGAGGATAGTTAAGAGGTTATTCAATGAGTTTGCTCTTTATTTGCATATGGTAAATAGTCAATGGTGTGCATGGTGATTTCTATTTGTGTTGATGCAACAGCTTGAGCAAATACTTCTGGGATGTTCAACTTCCCTTTCTGGAGGTTAAGATAACTTATGTTTACTTTCATTTTCCTTAATTTCAGTGGTTTAGTGCCTTCTACTCTACTATTTTTTGGCCATCACAGCACCCCGTTCTTTATTTGCAGCCTGACTCTAATTGCGAAAGCACCAAACAATAGTGAAAGGGTCTCAATCAGTAGAGAGGATTTTTAGGGGTAGCGGAGGAAATAAGGGCAAAACCAAAGCAGAGAGTACGAACTCAAGCTAAAACATGGATGCTTGAGATTTTAGAGAAAAGATCATTTGATTTCTATAAGTTATGTGCTTTAAAAACTAACCACTTGTGCAACAAAGCTGAATGTTCCCTTCCTCCTCTCACTTGTCACAAATATGACCTACCTAAAAAAGCTTGAAAGACTAATGCCAAGTAGTCTGTCTTCTAGAACAATGGATAGCAAATTTCTGCTTTTGAGTAAACTAAGGGTACTACAGACCACTATACATAGAAACTTTAAGCTTGCTTTCACATTTTGGCCAATAGATCCTTAAGGAAACATTGCAAGTAGAGAAGTTTCATTTATTCTTTCTTTTATTCTTACATTCTTTCATTTTTTTTTCTTTTTTTTTTTTTTGGTTCATAATAGGTTCACCTTCTACCCTCTAATCACTACCTTTTCAGATAATCAAAGGGCTCACTTGGGCTTCTCTGATGTAGGATTCATTTGAGCAAGACACTAAGGATTCTTTGTTTTGCTAGATTCCTATGTCCATTAGGGTTCAATGGAGCCTTTGCCAGCAGACAATAGACTTGATCTGTGGCCTTTCTGCTTGGCTAACTGCTCCTAAAATGCTAACACTGAAAAGCACTAGAGAAGATTCATATTACCAAAAGCGAATTAGCAACAAAAGATCCAACGAAAGGGTTGCACAAATCAGGGTGATTTTCTGCCATGAATCTATTGATCGTTCTCCTTTCTGTAATCTTTCTATAGACAAAGCAAATGGTTTTGCCTAACCACCGCACTGCCTACTGATATTATTGTGAACCAAAAGATGCTCTGGATGTTGTCTCTCTAAGAGTGATTATCTTAAAGCCTGCTTTCTCCTTACTGACTCTAATGAGTTCTCTAACAGCATTGCTTTCATTACACTCCTTTTGTTCTGCCACAGAGAAATGAATTTAAACAACAGCTGTTCAAGAGCTGTGGCATTTATCGATTGGATAAACACAAGTCTGAGATTTGGTTGTGTTCCTCTGAAGCCTGCCAGCTCTCTTTTTTGCTTATCGGTTAGCCTGTTTTGACTCCCACCTGCTGGAGGGTGATCTTGCTGTTCTGATCTTCAAGGGGGTTTCCCTTTTCTTTGGGTCTTTATTTCTGAAGGCTCCTGTACCACATAAAAGTTTCTTCCTTTAGGAATGAAAGGGGCTGTAGAAACTTGCCCAGCATCTTCCTGAATCTCCTTGTTATACATTTCCAAAAGTGTCTTCAGATGCTTATAGGGTCCATTTATGGATGAGTAACAACATACATGAAATTAGAATTATTCTACTTTACTAGAGAATATGGACAGTTCCATGCAAATAATGAACCAAATTCTTTAAAATCTAGTGAATTTTGTGGTTACACATCACAAGAACCATAATATTTCATAGATCAAACATAACAAAAATTGGCATTTAACGAGATTTGTAAGTAAGTTTTTGTCTGTTTTAAAGGAATTACTCACTTTGGAAACATGAGATTGTGTTTTTTCACCACATAGAGATAAAAGCACCTGCTGGAATTGCACTGTAAAAGTAATTCTCAGCACTCATTGCAGATTACGATTATCTGATATTTTAGAAAATTACAAGTCACCAGGATTTGAGCCCCGTCTCTTGAAATTCTGCTTTAGTTCGTCTTACGTAGGGCCTGGATGCTGATACATGTTTAAAGGTAATCTTATCATGTAGTCAGGGGTAAGAACCACTAGAGCTTTGGCTACACATTAGAATCACCAATAGAACCTTCTAAACACACCAGCATCTTGGTTCCACTCAAACCAAATGAAACTAATGGGGTTCAGGACATGCTACCCCCAAATATGGAACCTTGGTATTTGAGAAAGCAGTAGAAGCAGGAAGGTCTTTTTGTCCTCTCTCCCTTCTATCCTGAAGAGGCTGTAGAAGAATTATCTGACTTTCCTCTGAAGAAGGTCACAAGACTGTCATGGGAGGGGGGCCCACTCTATACCTGAAGGAAAGCATTGTCCTTATCTTTGAAGACATAGGGAGGGACACAGAGAAGAATCTGAACAATCAGGCCTTGCTAAATTCTCCTGGTTTGTTACCATTACATCAAACCTCCTTTATCCAAACATCTTTCTCCACAACTATCTACTTCTTTGTGAAACTTAGAATAAAAAGACACTGGTTTCCCTTTCCTTTGAGTCTTTATTTCTGAAGGCTCCTGTGACACATAAAATTTGTGTTAAATGAATTTTGTATTTTCTTGTTAGTCTGTCTTTCGTTACAGGGGCCTCAGCCATGAGCCTAGCAATGGGTGAAAAAAAAAAAAAAGATATTTCTTTTCCCCTACAAAACCAAATCACTGAGGCATGTACCTGGTCAATTGATTTTTTTGAAAGTTCTCAGGTGTTTTGATGTACAGTGAGAATGGAAGTCCACTCTTGTAGGAATATAATGCAAAGATAGATTTTGATTCAATGTTACAAGGAATGTTCTTACAACTGAGAACTGATCCAAAATATAATGGTTTGACTGACGATTTTATGAGCTTCTTACCAGTGTACTTGACATTGATGAAACTGGACAAAAACTGACTAGCAGTGTTTGCATTGCATAAGGATATAGTTCAAAATATTTTTCAAATTTAGGACCTCAGGGCCACTCCTAGTGTATGCAAGCCTTCAGGCAAATGTTTTTTGGTAGAGCTTTGTCTGTATAAACTGTTTTATTTTTGAAATGTATTATAAAATGCTTGACTATGTAAATTCACTGGGTATAGAGATTCACTGATGATGATATAAAACAATGAGTAGAAAAGAAGTATTTATATATCTGTTTATTATCCATCTAGTGCAGGAAAAGTGTTCAGGGACCATTTCTTTATACACTTTATTGTCAAGTACACCCCCTCTTGGCTAATATCACATCTCCTACCATGAGCAAAGGGTGGTAATGCTGCTATTTCTCAAAATGCCATGGTTCTTTAGAACTTGTTTGCATTGAAGCAGCACAGATCTTGTTTTTGTAGTTGTTTCATAGGTCCCTGATACCATTTATTTAATGCCAGTCACATCATTACTCATGACGCAGCATCATCCGTTATGCCACCTGGGAATATTGGCTTCCTGTGTATGACTCTGATAAATAAAATTCCTACTGTGTTTCATTCAAGATGACCACAAAGGCAAGTCTTACCTCATGTATGCAGAAAAAAATGAACAATAGTTTTTCTGATCCTGTAAAATTTACCATGCAGAATTTTATAGTGCATTCATAGAACACACATGTTTTAGCATCTTCTAACTACCCTTGTCCTCTGTAGTCACTGAATTTGTGAATATGAACTGCCATCCATACACCACCAGTAAGGTCCACAAGCCAGGGGCCATGGGCAGAGTGAGAAGAGTAATCCCATGGAGTTAGAAATGCTGCTTCCTCCTCTAGCACAGCTTTGAAAGTCTGTACAGAAATAACCATTGTGTGTCAGAAGCAAGAGAAAATTATGGATTAAAAAAGTCCTTAGAAGCCCTGGGAGAAGACAACTGCAGCCACCCCCAAGACTGCCTGACATGTGACATGGAGCCTGTATAGCAGGTGGGGCACTCAGGTGCCAGCGGCTGCAGCACACTGGGTAAAGGATGCCTATGGCCACATCACCACACCCAGGTTCTGTAGACTGGAGGCAACAAGGAGATCAGAATATAGATAGGCCAGGATCACACACGGGTCTACACACATGGCTCACGTTTGGCTGGGAATTCATAGCCCAGGGTCTTGACTTGGCCTGAATCTGACATGATTGTGGTTTCCCCCAAGTCAGCGTGGAAGCACTGTTTTTGTGGTTCATTCTCATGCAATCTTGTGAAAGAAATCACAGGCCAGAGACCCAGTGTGATATGCTTGCCAACTTGCCTTCCTGGAATCTGGTCCTGTCTCAAGGATAAACCCACAGATGTCGGTTTTTAAGCTCCTCAGGGCATCTGGTCAACCCAATGTGTAGGGGAGAGGTTTGGAGAGTGCCCAGAGAAGGTCCAAAATCCAGGACTGAGGCCCATGTGGGTCCTGTTGCAGACTTTGGGTACCCCATTCACATGGCACTGCTGGCTCTGGCTGGCCTCAAGCACCTGAGGGGTCATTAAGTGTGGGGCCCTGCCCAGTTGCCTATATCTAAGGGTAGTACTGTTGGCCCACTACAGAATTCTGTGTCTCAATGATACATGGATTATTTATGTGTGATAGTGAAGTTAATCAGAGAATGCTAAGAGGATTCATGAATTTTTCTTTGTTTCCAATTCTCCAGAAAGAGAGGGTTAAAAAAAATCTGATTTTTATATACAACAACTACACATTTCCCCACCTTTGAAACTGAATTTTATAAAGCCAATGCAACCTTAGCTTTTTGAATAGCAACTCCTTATTTATGTCATGTAGAAAATAAAAACCACATTTTATGTTTTGTTTTGATTACAGTGACAAAATACAGATTACATGATAGAAGTATATTCTCCTTGGTGGTTTGTAGTGGTGGCTTACTAGAATTAAAAATATAAAGGATCAAGGGAAATAATTCAATGTGTAGCTATTTTAATAAACTTGATAATTGTAAAATTATGGTTGTGTATTAAAAACCTTCTTCCTTGTTAACAGAAGAACACTTTGGGTGATATCTTAATTTTATTCTTTCCTTAGACTTATTGATTGCCTAGATATCATGCTCTTATATTTAAAAATTTTAAAGTATTAATGCAAACTCCCAGAAGTAATAATTTCGCAGTTAATCTGAATCCTCCTACACTTCATCTAATCATTATTTGATCAACTCTAACTCTTACAGAGTTATTGTCTCATAGGAGTAAAAATATTAATGATTTTTCTTTCAAAGTGAACTCACTTATTAATGAATCACACCTGCTGGTAAGAAGCATTCTCTCATTCACATCTGTGGTGTTTCTCCTTTGTTTTATTTTTTCTCTAAAGTCATTTATAAATAATATGTAGTACTGTTTCACAACAGAAGGATGCTTAGAACAAAGATGATGGGGAGTGACTTAAAACTCAATGAACAATTATTAAAACAAAATAGATAATAGATATTGGGAAAACATTTGCCAACCTACATTTAAATTCAGGCTCAAAAATGTAACAGGAACAAATGAAAGTCATGAATCAAAGGAAGGTGCACACGAATTGGAAAAGGACTGAATAGGGGCTATTAGGCATTTCACATGCATTATCAAAATTGCTTGCTCTAGTTTCAGCCTAAGTACATTTCACTTTAAAGAACAAAGAACTTAAATCAATAAATATTTATTTTGCCTACTACATTTAGACAAGGCAGTAAGCTGAGTTGGGGATATCAAAATGAGCTAGTCATACCTAATTTATTTAACTGAATTGACTAAATAGTTTACTTAATCACTAAAATGTCTGTCTAGACTTCAGATGATTAGCTTTTAAAACAACTTAAGAAAACGTTCAATATTTGGACCAACATGGTTATGATTAGACAAAAGTGTTTGCCATTTTTATCAATATTTTCTTAAACACTTAAGACACTTAGAAAAACATGCTTAACATGTAACGACAGAAATTGGCTGTCATTCTAGAAAATATGATGTATGTGATTTTTTTAAAGTACAAAAGAAATGTTTTATAGAAACTAAAATTCACTTTGGGTTCATGTTGTGCCTAAAAGAGGATTGAAAAAAAAAAAACTAAAACATAAATATATGGATGACATTCATTTCAAAAATTTCACTGTATTATATTTGTCTCTCTCAAAATGTAATAACTGAACGAAATTTTCTGTTGAAGAACAAACATAGCCTTGTATTATTAAGTGTCACACCAAGGGCATTAGAGAAATATACAAGCACCTTAGGGAAGCCACAGAAACATGTGATTTGGTGGAGGGCACTAAATGATTAATCAACTCAGCTGTGTTGTCTTTAAATTATTGTCATCCACATTGGTGAGTGCTCAAAGGGAATGTGATCCAAGTCTGGGACATTTTATCACGTAACAGGAGCTGAATAATAACACTTTTGTAGGATTTGTTTTACTTAAGTTCTTATCACATTATTTAAATAGAGGCAAAACATGTAAGCCTTGAAAGAATTAAGTGACATTTTGAAAGAATTAACAATAGTGGCACCTACAACTCACCAGGCTCTGATTTGGAAGGCATGTGAACACCATGCCACTGAATCCTGACAACTAAGCAAAAGAGGATCATCCGCATTTTACAAAGGAGGAAGCTGAAACTCAAAAAAATCTGTGGATTTGCCCCAAACCCTACAGCTAATACATGACGGAGCCAATAAGTGAATTCTCATCTACCTGGTTGTCATAAGCAAGAAAAAGGTTTGGATGAAGTTGAGCAGTAGTTATAATTTACAAGCCTTATCTGAGATATTTGGATTCACTGGTTAGTTAGTTGGCTGATGGAATCATTCATTCAGCAAACTACATTGAGTGCCTATTTTACTTCAGAAAAAGGCTAGGACCCTCGAGTGACCCCAAAAACTTTCTCCTCCCAAGAAGGTTCAAGTCTAGGGATAATATTTTATTTCAGTGTTAACTTTTTCAGAATTCATACTTTACCAAGGCACTTGGTGGTGAGTACTTCCCTGTAGAAATTATGCTCGTAGCAAAGGAGTTCCTCCAAGCTGTTGGACTCTCATTCCCGGGAAATAATCAGAAACTGATGCTTTGTGTACTTCTAGAAATGTTCTATGATATTGAAATATGTAGCTAACATATTTTTACAATTTCAAAGTAATAAACAAAATATCCTGCATTTTCTTAAACTCTAATAGGCAACGATACAGAGTTTTTGTGGGATTTTATGTGTGTTCGTTTACCTTTTTTGCATTATCAATTCATTTAACTACTACTGCTTTCTGTGACTGTCCTGTGCTACAGGCCATGCAGGGACTCTGCCAGGGGTTTTGAGAAATAGGCTGGGAAGGTATCATTTAGAAGATACCTCCTGTACTTAGACTGCTCTCATTAGTTGACTACAAAACTCCATCCTTGGAATGGTTCTATTCCTTTTCCAACTCAGTGCTCTAGGCAGCCTCGCTCAATCAATCAATAGAATTTGACACAAGAGAAGAAACTATTTGTCATTTGCAACTCAGATTCTCTTCGCAAGAACTACACATTTTTAAAGCATATATACAGAATTTACATACAAGTTAGAATTTCATCAGTCCCTTCGAAAAAGAAACATAAAGTATTAGTGAGCAGGAGGGTTCAGAAGACGATAAAATTCAGTTTCAGACATTTAAAAATCTGGGTACTGCTGGTGTCAGAGGTAACATTTTCTATCACAATAATCTAGTTGCAAGCAATATTATGGTCTGGAAAAGAGGAGGAAATAAAAAAGGTACCTCTTGCAATATCATGGCCATACGTTTTCCAACAGGAAATATCGAGTGCCTAATATATACAGATACTGAGATTATTCTGGCTTGAAAGCGCTGGTGACTGTCCTCAGCCTCTCTGGCCCCTTTGCTAGATGCATCTGGATGTCCAGCAGGTGACCTGCAGGTAGTGCCTCCTCTAGTGAGCTGTGCTGCCTTAATATAATCTAGTGTCTCCAATTTAGGAGTATTTGCTTTACAAAGCATATTTCCAGGAGAGAAAAGGACTGTATTGAACAACACTCAGTACACCCAGTTTTGTTTTTGTTTGCTTGTTTTCGGAAGGTAGCAAACTTTGCAGTATAGCTGTTTAAAGCTAGGGGTACAATCTTATTTTTCATCTTGGAGCAGAAGATTCATTCAGGAAGCAAATGTAGAATGCGGAAGCGACTTTCCATGTTAGGCTTTAAAAGTACTTAATAGGTTTTTAAAAAGTAGAATAATATTGAGGTCTGGAATGACTTCATGATTATCTAGATGAGGTGCTCAAGGGGCCAGCAATCCTTGGACATGAAAAGCATAACTCTGGATCTATCTGGCATTCACATCATGGAAGGAGATGATCTATAACCTTTTTTTTTTTTTTTTTCAAATTCTGAAAGAACCCAGGCTTAAAAGAAACTCATATACCACTCGTTGATCTAGTCCAACTTCCTAGAATCATTGGAAGTTTCCCAGGACCTCGTGGCTCACTCACAGCAGAATGTTATGTGGTTCTTTGATGTTCATGTTAATGCCCTTTCTACCACATTGCCTTCCGTGGCTTCTACTAATCTGGGAAAATATAAGTCTTTTTCTTCTACAAACTATTTGTTGTAAAACACCACTTTAAAACTGTTTTGTTTTGTTTTTTTTTCCCAAAGACATAAAAGCCTTTCCAGGGAGCTATAAAGGGGCGGGCCTATGGGATTCTTCACCTCCACCTTCCAATAGAGCAGCTGTGCTTTTATCTGTTTTATGTATGGTGCTCTGAATAAGATTTTGTCTGTCTATTTAAGATTCAATTCTCCCATAATGAAAACTGTTTCTTGAGGGTTTCTAACACAATAAAAATGGATTTTGGGCCACAGTGCAGAAAGTCCCTTGCAGTCTAAGTGATGTAAGCTTCTTAGAGTTATGCAGTGAACAATTACACAGTGGTATGTGACAGATCTGAATAAATGATAATACCTCAGAGAATCATTTTCCCAAAGGGTTCAAAATTGAAAAACATCTTCCTTGGGTGATTTATCTCAAAACAGACCCTTTAATGTCTTATCTACCCATTTTGTTCTGTGATTTTATACTGTGAGATGTTTAGTTCACTTGTATTAGAAAGTGTATCCCTGATGCTTCTCACAATCTCAAAACAGAATTTCTGAAAACATTTATTCATTAAAAATATTTATTTTTATTTTTATGCTCATAAAAATATTATTTAAGAAAAAAGTACTTGGCAACATTTTTCTTTAGATATAAAAATTGAGAAAATAATTAGTTTCCTGGGAGAATTTTTTTTAAGTAAAATGAAACAAAGTGTCCTAATGATTTTTTTCTTGAATGACCTTTTATGATGCCCAAATATATATAATAATAAATAATAATGATTTGACAATAGATGATGCTATTCTCTCAATCTGCCTCCCCATCCCCACACTTTGTCTTGTTCTGCTGATGTTCATTTTTTCTCATATGTCAGGACTAAAGCCAAACAGAGGACACAGGAAGAACTCCTGAGAGACCAAGAAGGCTCTAACATACAATTTATATGAATTTATATTTAGCCCCATTGAGCCTTTATTTATTTTTATGTATTTATTTATTTATATATTATTTGTCTTTCATAAAGTAATAGCAAAGTTTAGTAGAACACGGAATAACTTATTTCTTCCTCAGTGGCCCATCCCATAGCAAGTTGGGGTGAAAGTTCTGAGTTAATTTGAAATAATAGCTTCTGGCCAAGGGAGAAGCTTTCTAAATCCCTCTGTGTGTTGAAGTGGAAGAAAGAAAAACAGATCCCACAGGACATCTGTGGTTATCTCAGACCTCTCAGAGAAAGTGTTTTGAATACCACCATCATTCCATACTTCTGAAACATACTGTATGTAGGATAATACTGTGACTATTTTAATGAAGAAAATTCACCTGAATAGACTAAGCTATATAGCATAGTTGTGACTCAGCAGATATTTACACCACCTATAGTACTCTTGAGGAAATATGGAAACTTGGCAAGATGGGTAAGCAGTTGGTATTGTCAAGTAATTACGAAAGCCCGTAGGTAAGTACCTTTTCAGAGCTGGCAAGCATCACATGGTCATTAATCTCTTCTCTGTTGTTTTTCTTTGATAACCTATCTCAAATCTCAAAGGGGAAACAAGAAGACAGGCTGGTAAGAATGGTCTCAGTTAGCCGAAGAGTAAGAACAAAAGAGAAAGTAGAATTTGTGTAGTTTTCAATACATTGAGTAACTCTGTAGTTATCTCAAATTCCAAAGCACTCTAAAGGACTGAGGTTAAAATAGAACAGCAATTGTCTTGAGGGTGATGACAGCGACCAGAATAGTCAGGGCTGACTATACTTGGCTCAGAGAAGTGGTGCCAAGTTTATTCATACACCTGAGAGAGATGTGTTTCTTAAGTGATATTTCTCCAGGGAACCAAGCAAAGTTACAAAAAGAAAGAATATCTACCTACTATAGGCATTCTTAAGTTAGGAAAACTTTGCACCATAGTTTCAACTTCACTTCTGACTTCTCAAATTGAAATACAGATGGATATGAATCTGGTTTAAAAACTGTTTCATTCATTCATTCATTCATTCAATATTTACTTTATTTTAACCAAGTGCTATACTGAAGACCCTGAGGTGGGTGTTGTGGAAATACAAAAATGTGAAAGGTAAACTACCCATCCTCAGTGAGTTTACAAAATTAGCAACTTGGAGATGAAAGAGAGCATTTGGAAAAGTGAAGAGACCTTAGAATAGGTAACTGTTATATCCAGAATATGATGGTTAAAATGGGGAGACATAGCCATGAGTTTATTGTAATATGTGGTATCTCATCACAGCTACTAGGGATTTTATGAGACTGTTTGAAGATGGAGGGTGGGGTATTGAGTAAGGTGTATTTCATCCAGTCGCAAAGTTTGGAGGTACTCTTTTGTTTCCTGAACAAAAAAGACATGATTCTCAATAAAGCTTCAGCTTTTCATCATCTCATGTTTTAAGAAAGGTGAATAAAGTTGAAATGATTTTAGACTTATCTTTTCTGACATATCACCTATAAAAACACCAATATCATCTCTAATTGAGAGAGCATTCTGTGTAAATGAACAAGGCACAATCACAGTAGTAAAATGAAGCCTGTAACAGTCTTATACTACATAACTTATAAGCCCATTTACTTTTTCTTTCACAATTTATAACAAATCATCTCTTAAATTATAAAGACATTATACAACCCTTTCTTCTATAGAAGTGAGTTTGGGGGATGCTAATTTTATAGCAAGACAAACTTGAAGGATATTAACAAAATAAAGAATACATATTTGGGCTAGAGAAATGAAATTAAAGTTCAGAACAAAAGAATGAATGGTTGTTTGTAAATATGATCAAACTCAGGGCACCTGACAAGAAGAGCTTTCATGGAATTTAAAGAGAAGATCATCCACATGGTCTAGCTGGCAGCCATGGAGGAACTTGGGCTCAAACTTAGAGTCAAACTAGAAAGAATCTAGGAACTCAAAGTATTGATTCTGTGGCAAACAGACTGCCAGTTCTGGGGCTGAAACAGATCTTAAGATTGACAAGAAGATTTTTATATTAAATTATTCTATGATTAAACTGAGTGTTTACTCACTGATTTCTGTGATTAAACTGAATGTTTACTCACTGATTTCTGTGATTAAACTGAGTATTTCTATTTGCCTATCTATATTTACTTTGCATTTTAAAATGTTTGAAGCCCCTGAAACCAGAACAAATTTTCAAAAAAGAAATAATAATGAATATAATGAAAGAAAAACATTTCTGAATAAAAGAGACCTAAATACACACATTAAAAAGTGCTTGCATTTTAGCTTATAAGAATAATGAAAAAAGAGAGCCATGCCTCGATGCAGAGCAATACTGTTTTATGGAATTGGAAAGGAAGGAAAAGGAAGAATCAGAAAAAGGAAGAATCCTGTAGTAAAAACATCTGGAAAAATTTCTACAAAGGCACAAAATCAGGTTGTGTTTACAATTCTCTGCAGTTTGAGATATCAGCAAAAATAGAACTATGCAGCTATAGGACTGGTAGGAGAAAAGTTGTACCACAAGAAGTCTATTTCTAGCAAGTTTAGATATGAAGGCAAAGGCAAGACATTCTTTCAAGCAATTTTCCTGGAAAACTACTTTAAGACATAGTGTAGCCAAAGAACAGAGGAATTCAAAGTAAAAATTTAGAGTCATAAAATAAATGATTGGGACATTGAAATCAGTTAAAAATAAAATTAGGTTGACTACTGAAAACATTCCTTGAAAAATGCTAAACTGTATAGGTTATATGGGAAATTGTAAGGAAATTGAATTATGTCCTACATGTCTATATATATATTGGCAGTGAAAAAAATTATTTTATACTTGCCTTTTAGAACAAAGCATGCATACTTTTGAAGAACTTAAAGATTCTATCTCATAGAAGTTTTAAAAAATAAACATATGCATATTTCAAAATCCTTAGATAATTCAAGTCTCTAAAAACAAAGTAAAACCACAGTTCACATGACAAAATACAAAATATAAAGAAGCCCAAAAGAAGAAGAGTATGCAAAACAATTTCAGAATTAAGATTAGATATCAAATATTAATAAGATATTAATAGTTTAAAATTGTATAATAAAAGCCAAATAATTAATAGAATGTATTAGCTAGGGTCTCCAAAGAAACAGAACCAATATAGGTTATATGTGTATATAGTGAGAGAGAGAGAGAAAGAGATTATGAGGGATTGGCCTATGTGATTATGAAGACTGAGAAGCCCTGTGATCTGTTATCTATAAACTGGATGCCCAGGAAATCTGGTGGTGCAGTTTTAGTCTGAGCTCAAAGGCCCAAGAACTAGGGGAGCCTGATGATATGGGTCCCAGTTGAAGTCAGAAGGCCTCAGAACAAGGAGCCACAGTGTCCAAGGGCAGGAGTAGGTGAATGTTCCTGCAGAAGCAGAGAGCAAAGTGACCTCTCCTCTGCCCTGTTGAATAGGTTTAGGGGGTTAGATAATTCCTATAAGAACAATCACATTTTTAATGGGAATTATTGCTACCATTCGAGAGCTGGAGGAGTAGCAGTGTTGCTGAATTTGGGACCGCAGCCGATTAGATGATGAGTACCTGTTCTGGTGACGGGATCTTCTTTAGTCAATCTCTCAATTCAAGTGCTAATTTCTTCCAGAAACACCCTCATTTACACACCCAGAAACAATGTTTTTTCTACCAGTTACCTGGGCGTTCCTTAGCCCAGTCAAATTGACACATAAAACTATCACCAGATAGGATAAGAAAATAAACTCTAACCACAAAGTTTGTAATTCATCATAAGAGACAGATATAAAATGACATAACATAAAAGCATTAAAAATGTAAAAACAGGAACAGGTTTATTAGCAAATATGAAGAGAATTGTAAATGCACTGGATAGTTCTTGGTTTCAGTCTGGATAAAAACTAACTACTTTTAAGGAAGTAACCAAGGATCTCTTCCTCTCTAGGGCAAGCTCATTCTTGGGTACAAATAGTCTGAAGCATGAGAAGCCTGTTTTCTTTGTAAGAATTCTTGGGATAATATTTATTTATTTTGACTATACTTGTAAATCAGGATACTTCCAGATGTATTCTATTGAGTGGAAAGAAGCCTAGAACTGCTGAGAGTTACTAAAAGCTGTCAGTTCATTTGAATCTGTGGATTTTTATATTTAAGGCATATGCATTTTCAAATCCTTATAAATGCATAAGTATTTTCATACCCACATACAAGTACATACCCACAATGCACTGGGCACCTCGATGTAAAAAAAAAAAAGTTAGCTATAGTGAAATTTTCAGCCTCATCTCTTGCCTCACATTCATTCCTGTAAAAGCTACCCTCCCTAATTTAGACAGCTTGAAGAAACTTTGATAGCTTTCCAAGCAATTTCTCTATAGAGACACAAATGACATGTTTTTTTTTCTTCTTCCTGCCTATTTCTGTTTTTTAACAGAGACAAATGACTAAAAGCAAAGCAGTATCAACACAGAGAACTGAAAGCCCAAAGACAACAAGAAGCAGCATTAATTGTCTTTATTAAAAGGGTTTATGGGTTAGATAATCCATACAGAAGTAAGTACCTTTTTAATTGCAATTACTGCTATCATTCTGGAGCTACAGGAGTAGCAGCATTGCTGAATAAGTGAATTATAATTCTAAATAAACCAACTGGGTCAGATGGACAGGTGCAGCTGACCATTAATTTCATCCTCGGGGAGGGGGAAAGACAAGGAATTAGAGAAGAAAAAAGCAGAATAAACAATAAAGGACTGTAGGACTTTTAGTCCCTAGGACAAAAAACTCCCTGCCTACTTAATTTTCCAGACCAATAGAGGATGTGCAAAGACTTGTGAAAGTAAATTCTTGTGTCTTTTAAGAAATCTCTTCTTATGAGGATGAAATACTGTTTTATAAATGAGGCTATGTGACTGGTTTTGAGTAGCATATTTTGAATTTATGCTGGTGTATTGCCTGCATTTCGATTTTTTTTTTATGTGATTGAATAAGATCACCCACCAGTAGTTTTGAGTTATTCTCACTGGCTGAGAAAGAGGTTCAGTGTACTTAATCTATCAACCCCATTCTCCACCCACTCCCACCCAGTAACACATTTAATAGCCTTGAATTCAACCTTCCACATTTTCCTCCACACAGAGGGTTTTCATTGTTAATGGTCATGTTTTTAAAATGATATATTATACACACTTTTCTGTATTTTGCTTTTTCTCACGTGAAAATACCCCTTAGACATTTCTGAAAGACAAATTGCTATAGCTCAAATTCATTCTTTTTAATAGTTGCATATTATTCCCCGTGGATACACCAGAATTATTCAAACAGTCCCCTTTGAATAGTTTTACTTTCACTTGGGGTTTTCTTTCTAGGAGATTCATTACCAAGAATGAGACTGCTGGCTCTAAAAGGTATACCAATTATTAATTTTATGAAATGTTGCTACATTGGTTTCCAGAAAAGCGCCAACACCTCCCATTCCTACTGTACTGTTTTCTCATGTTTCCACCTAATGTATGTGCTCTTAGTCTTTTAAGCTTTGCCATTCTGATGGTTATAAAAGCATATCTAATTACTTCAGTTGGCATTTGCTTATTAGTGACTGTGAGCTTGTTTTCATATGTTTTTGGCCATTGAGATTTCTTTTTTTTCTGTGCATAGCTTTAAATATTCCATTAGTTTTTTTTTTTTTTTTGGTCAGTGCAATATGTACCTTTGTATATTTTAAATATTAGACCTGTAACTATCTGCTTTGCCATTTTTTCAAAATAAATTATTTATTTTATTGACTTTGCTTTTGATGTTTTTGCTCTGTATCTCTGATTTAGCTGAATAATAATATCTTTAGGTTTTGTCCACAAATTTTATACTATTTTTATGTTCAAAATTATCTAGAAATTGTTTTTATATGAATTCTAATTTCATTTTCTTCCAGATGGATGACCAATTTTGCCAGTACCATTTACAATTATTCTTATACCTAATTAAAACACTACTTGTTTCATATATTAAACTTAATCAACAAATATATAACATATGGATAATGGGATATGCGTCTGAATTTGTTAGATCAATTTTTATTATTTATTTCTAATTTCACTAGATTATGATCACAGAAAAAGACCTGTAAAATATCAACTTTTGAACAACCGTTAGGGTTTTCTTCGTGACCAAATACACAGATCATCTTGTAAATGTTCCATGAGCAATCAAAAACTATAAATTCTCTCTTAGGGAGATGTAAGGTGCTCACTAGGTTGCTATTAATCAGCTTTACTAATTGTGTAAGTCAGTTCTTCTAGGTCATTATTTTTAATTTATTGAGAGATGTGTATTGAAATTTCTCATTAGAGTACAGTATAGTCTTTGCATTCTAATAGCTGTTGCTTTTCAAATTTAGTTGGAATGGTGTATAAAACACAGCTATTTAGGTCTTGATATTTCCTTTATAGGTATCTTTATTGTTACATAACGTGTCCCTTTCTATGTAATGTCTTTAAGCTGAAATTCCACCTTATGTGATATTAATATTATTTGTTCTGCCTTATCTTTTTGTTTGAATTGGTTATGTCTTAGTCCATTCTTTATATTCAAACTTCTTTATTATTTCATTTTACATAAATTTCAAATAGGCAGCATATATTTGCATTTTGATTCTAACTTACTTAGAATCTGTTTTTGCATGGGAGAATTCAGTCAATTCACATTTAGTGCGGTAACTGATATCGCTGAGTTAATACCTTCTGTCTTACTGTGTTATTTATTTTACATTTTCCTGTCTTTTACAATTTTCTGTATTCTACTCCTTTGATTATATTTCTTTTTATTTCATTTCCTTCCATTGTAAATTACAAAGTTCTATATTACTTTTCTGTTCCATTAATGGTTGCTTTTTATGTTCTTTTAATCTGTCACAAATTTCTCTGCTAATATTTGAAAACTTTCACTCATCCGGATGTTCTATTTGCCTCCATTTCTACCTTCATATCTTTGTTTTTTAATGAAATTGTTGAATACTTTTAATTCTAAAAGTATTAAGATATTCAATGAATGATTTAATTCATTAATATTTAATTTCTCTGTGTCTTTATTTTTCACTTACTACCATGATAATTTTTCTTCTAGTAGATTCCTTATGTTCTAGGAGGTCATCATCATCTGTTGTACTACTTCATTGCAGGGAGGGTGATTTGGCACTATTTCCTGAGTTTGAGCATCCATTTTACCCATGACTCAGCAATTCCACTTTAGAGGAAATCTCCATTGAGAGAGAAAATCTTGCACATTTACAAAGGGAACTTGTACAAAAATGTCCACAGTATTATTTCCAGTTGTAAAAATGGAAACAACTGATATGCCCATTTTTGAGGGAGTAGATTAATAAATTGTCATTCATACAATGGAATATTAGCAGTGAAAATGAGTGAATTATAGCAAGAAAGCAATACCAAGGTAAATCATAGCAATAAAAATTATAGGAAAATGTGAGTCCCAAAAGACTGTGCCATTATACCTTTTTGTAACATTAAAAATCTAAAACAAATAAACAAATGATAATTGTAGAGTATATACAAATGCAACAATTTATTTTTAAAGGAAAGCTAGAAAATGTTGAACACAGAATATTAAGTGATATGTATCATGGATGGCTGAGCCAAGAGGGCTGTGCTGGCAGAAGGCACATGTGAGTAGATGGAAGTTATGCTCAGTATAGTAGCTTTTGTTTTGGGGTGGTGAATTAGGAGGTGTTTATTACACTATTCAAAAAACACTAATTGAATAACTAACTAATAAAAGCAAGCTATGCATGGACCACTGATGTTCATATTATGACACAAGAATTATGATTCATCCCATACTGTGCACCTGAGGTCAAACTGGGGGAAATTATTTAAATACATGGTTTATAATTGAAGCATAAATGGAAAAGTTGCTAATTGTACCCTGTTGTGATTATTAGATAATGCCACTATTTTTATGTGAAATATAAACTCTTAGCATGGAAGACTAGAAAAACACCTTTTGTTCAGAGATGAAGCACTTTTTCCAGATGTAGAACTACTCTTTTGAAATAGCTTGTATTAAAATCTAATACAGAAATCATTTTGGGTATAATCTGCTTGCATAAGTTCAGAAAGAGTTCATTTCAATTTGATTTTTTTCTTTCTCTCTCTGAAAGAAGTTGTTCTTGAGGCTTATATTGTTGAAAATTATAAAACCGAAATCTTCCAAGCCAGAGTTTGCCTACTTTCTTTCTCTTTCTTCTTTTCTACAATTATGGCAGAAATTATGCTTTTTGTTCATTCAGTCTCATCTTTTGTACTTCAGTTAACTGTCCAAGTTTATAGCAAATCATGCTTGATAGCATTGACCACTCACCTTGTATTTCAGCTTTCACTGACTACCGGTCTCTGAATTCCCTTGCAGTACTTAGAGATTATAAACCTTTTTAGCAACTGGGTATTTTTATGCACGTTTTTTATTCAGCACTCAACTCACAGTGATTTCCTTAGGTGTTTACAGCATAATAAAAATAAAGAGGTATTCCAATCAGGGGGATATTGTGTTTGAATAGAAATGTTATTTTCATTTATGTTGAGGAGTTGCACTTATATCACCAGGAGGACTTCTCCTTTGTTGATAGTCATTTTGCTAAATTGCAAGCATTTCTGTGTTATAGTTTTAAGTTTTCCATATTCTTCATGTTTTTTGAAAACTTTATTCCCCAGAAAAGGGTACCTTTTGGCAGTTACTTTATGTGTTAATTATGTTGATCTCATTGGAAATAATGTAAGATTGTTTACATGACAAAAAGAAGACATTCGTATACGTAGTGTTCAAGATCTTGCTTTGGCTACTCAGCTGGTATACAGCAGTAAGGCCTTACTGGTTATTAGAATATTGAAATTCTTCTATACTCATTGTTAAATGCCTGCTCATTTGAGCCTCTCAAGTACCCCTCAATTGTTCCAGACTTTCCCCAAGACCCCAGAAACTCTTTCCAACCTGCCACCAAATGGTTACTGTCTGGCAAACTGGGATTTGGTCTAGCTCTACTGTAATGTGTACATTATTGTTATGGTTCTTATGGTAGTAATTATGTCATACTAATTGTTAAAAAAAATGTTGACTTTCACCCCTGGATATGCCACTTTTTTTTATGAGTAATGGTTCAAACCTTTATAAGAAAACTGAGGACTTCTCACATCTTTTAAGAAACAATGTGTAATTAGCAAGGTTAATTTAGGTGGCTAATCATTATTATACCAACGAAGTAATCCCCAAGGCTGACAAATGCATTTTAATAACTTTATTATAAATAATACCTACCCTGCCTTCTACATTATTCAGCAGATTAATGCCCACCTAGTGTAGTGCGTGTTGCCCAAGAAGACACTGATACAAGGGTTCAAATGCAAGCCATTTATTTGGGAGGTACAAGGAACAACGGCAAGGAAAAAGTGATACAGGAAAGGAAGGCATCCCGTAAAATACATGTGTGTATCTGAAAGAGAAGCTTAGTTCCACAGGGAAACTCTGTGTGGGAATTGCTGAGACACATGCTTCATGTCTATCCCACTAGTGGTGGAGAGGGTTGAGGTATTTATGCACTCACCCTGCCAGTCATTAGTGGAGGGGTGCTCTTGGAGAATATTAATTCCTCGACACTGATGATCTGTGAGCTCTAGAACAGGGCAGCCTTCAGGAAAAATTTTCAGGTATGGCAGGGCCAATACTGGCATGTGGAAGTCCTGCTTTTTAAAGTGATATGGCTGACAGATATGGGCTGGGCAATGATAGTAGCTACTGTTGTTACTGTATTATGATCAGAGTTAGGTTCTATGTTTTGCAGCTCTGAAATCGCTCCTTTAACCTGTCCTCATTGAAGATTCATTTTGTTCTGTTAAAGAACTATGTATTTTAGCCTTTTGGGGGAGTGACAGAATTGAAAAACTTCTTTTTAGAAAAGCCATGTTCCTTAAAATAAAAGGGTTTAGTAAATTTGAAGTGGTTGAGGATTTAACTTGCCTTCCAATTTCAAAATTGCCTCCTGTGTTCATGCGAGGCAATATTTATTTCCATCTGTTCTGTGCAACTATCAATGTGTTCAGTTGGTAGCAGTTTACCTTTATGCTCCCAAACATTTAAAAATTGAATAATAGGGTAAGGTTTTCTCTTATATATTCCAAATGTGGATGTTGGTATGCAGAAAGGAAGTCGTAATGATAAGCCATTTAGGAGTTCAAATCAGGGCCTCAAAGATTACGCAAGTCGCTTGTACAGAGCCGGGATAAGAAGCCGTTCTGATTTAGCTGATGATAACATAATTTAGAAGACCAAAATAAATGTGGTCACTTATATATCCAAAGTATATAATCATTTCAGAAAACCTGGATAACAGAAAACATATGAAGAAGAAAATAAAAATCGCTTACCATTTTCCTATTCAGGATAACTACTATCATTATTTGTCATATTTACTTCCATTCATTGTTTTTTGTTTGTTTTTTGCTTGTTTTGTTTTTTGAGACAGAGTCTTCCTCTGTTACCCAGGCTGGAGTGCAGTGGTATGATCTCAGCTCACTGCAACCTCTGCCTCCAGGGTTCAAATGATTCTTATGCCTCAGGCTCCCGAGTATCTGGGATAACAGGTGTGCACCACCACGCCCGGCTAATATTTGTATTTTCAGTAGAGATGGGGGTCTTGCCACGTTGCCCAGGCTGGTCTTGAACTCCTGACCTCAAGTGATCTGCCTGCCTCAGCCTCCCAAAGATCTGGGATTACAGGCATGAGCCATCATGCCTAGCCCCATTCATTGTTTTAATGCTCATTTTATATCACTAAAATCATATGGGTAAGCACTTTTTTTTTCCATTCTATAACAAAATACATTTTTCTAGACTACTAGTTCTTAAACCTTATTGTGCCTCGGAATCAGCTGTAGACTTTGTTAAAACAGATTGCTGGGCCTCACCCCCAGAACTTCTAATCTGGTAGGTCGGGGTAGAATCAGATAATTTGTAAGTTAGAAAATTGAGCAAATTTCCATGTGAGTTTGATGCTGTTGATCTGAGGAGCATGATTACAGGACCTAGGTTTTTAAACTTTTCATATACTGAAATGAGGGTAATGTTTGGTTTCTTGGTCAAGACATGAGAACACGTATGTGTTTAATTTGTAAAAATTCACCCAGATGTGAATTTTTGATGTGTGTACTATATATCAATAAAACCTTAAAGAAAACTTCCAAAACATTATTGTAATGGGTTAGTAATATTTCATCTATGCATATGCCATAATTTGCATAAGTATGACCTTAATTTTACTTGTTTCTAATTTTTCTAGGTATTAATCTTTTAGAGAACTTCAAATTATTTTGTAGCAATGCAAATCTAGGATGAAAACAAACATCAATATTTCAGCACTGCTAATACATATGCCATAATAATTTCCCCAAAAGTATAATCATTTATATTTCAAACAACAGTTATGCAATTTGTTTGTTTGCTAAACAAATGATTGCCTTTTTTGGATGAAAGTAGTATGATAATGTTTCTTCGCCGTTTAGGTACATATTAAATACTTAAAGCATAATTAAAATAAATGACTTTCTTATATGATTTTCTTGTGCCATGCCTTCAGAACATGGATTACAGCATTCTCTGAAAAATATAAGTTCTTTGAAAACTTCCACAGAGCTTTTATTTAAGTAAAATCCTTGAGATTAAGCATTTTTTAATCTAATTGCTAATTAATCTAATTGCTAATAAAGCAATTTCAATAGACCTAATCATTTTTATGTTCTCGAGAGCATTCCTTCTAGTATTGTACTTCAATCAGTAAAACTGAAAGGTTATCCTTAACCTCCCTCCTTCCTCATTTCAAAAGGAAACCACCATTATGTGAGAATCAGAACTACTTTGTTCTAGGGCAATGACATGGGAGAATACGGTTATCGAAACTCCTGTAAATAAATTTTAAAATGAATGTGATCCTTGAGTGTAACTTTCTTTGAATTACAAGTTTTAAAGACACTCTATACTGCAAAGTAGTCATTAAGGACAATCAGATTTTGTGTTTATCTCTAAATGGGTATTTAAAACATAATGCATTGTATTGATCAAGAGCCATTCAAGTAGCCCTTCTTGTGTGTGTGGGGGTGTGTGTGTATACATGTACTTTTTCTTAGATTCTTGAACCTAAATACTCACATAAATGAAAAGAAATTTTCAACACATGCAATTTTTCTATGTTTAAAGAGCATTACAAACATGGTAATCAAATATTACTATATAACTAATTTTTACACACAATAAAATCTTCTCACAAATAAGAAAAGTAGTCAGCTCTTTCCCATTAATAGAATAATTTCCAGTATTTCCCAGTATTACCTATTTCTCATAATGAGATATTTAGGGTAGCACTCTCATATATGTCTGGACAAGAGGGGCTATGGCTAAGTGTAATGTGAAAGCGGAATGTTTAAGAAATAGACACACAGTGGGTGCTCAGAAACTTTTTATTTTATTTTTCAACTTGTATTTTAAGTTCTGGGGTACATGTGCAGGATGTGCAGGTTTGTTACACAGGTAAAGCTGTGATATCATGGTTTGCTGCAAAGATCAATCCATCCCCTAGGCAGTAAGCCCAGCATCAATTCACTGTTCTTCCTGATGGTCTCCCTCCTCTGATCCCCTTCAGGGGCCCCAGTATGTGTTGTTCCCCATCATGCGTCCATGTGTTCTCATCCTTCATCTACAACTTACAAGTGAGAATGTGATGTTTGGTTTTCTGTTTCTGTGTTAGTTTGCTGAGGATAACAGCTTCAGGCTCCATCCATGTCCCTGCAAAGGACATGATCTTGTTCCTTGTTTGTGGCTACATAGTATTCCATAGTATATACGTACCACATTTTCTTTATGCAGTTATCATTCATGGGATAAATTTTTATTGCACAGATACATTATAGCTAAAACTGTTTATTCTTTAACTGGGACATGCCTCTGTGTTAGAAGTCAAAAGGCTTGTTGATGGATTGCAGTTGCTGTATTGTTTTCTATATTCTTTGTAAATGTTTTGGAGATAAATAAGGGTAAAATTTGAAGACAAAGGAAAAAAAGGCAATATAATATGCTCTTCATCCATTAATTACTTATTTTATCTGGATTTGGTCCTTTATTGCAAGATCTAAATTTACTTTATTAATAAAAATAGAAAAAATATTTACATAGATTTACATAGAGGTGTATAGTTTTTGAGTTATTTTACCGTTCTGTTTTTCTGTCCTCAAACTTTTCTCTTGCCTTTTTCTTCATTCTTTTCATATTTATAATTTATAATTAAAGTCTGTCTGAATGTACTTCACAGATGTTATAAGAATATAATAGAATTACAGGCAATAATGAAAAGGTAGTGAGATGTGTTTGAGAGAAGTTCCTTGAGCCTTGTATCCTTCCCCTTTGTTCTATAACTACTGGTGTTTCGGGATTTGGGAAAGGCGTTGGATTCAAATTTTGCTATATTCAAAAGCCTTTAAGAAAGAAAAACACGTACTCATTTTCAAAATCATGACCTACCTTACATTACCATGGAGGGGAAAGGTATGCAGCAGTAAGATAATATAGTGAAGTAGACAACTATAAATCTGGCTTATTAATGATATTTTAAATTTATATGTGAGATTATATCTATATATTTTATAGATATATGTATAATATTAAAATATGTATAAATATGAATATATAATATTATATATATATACGACAGTTCATCTAAAAGTATCACTGAGCACTTCACAGCCAATTACTGGTCTTAAATGTCAGTGAGAGGATGTGTTAATTTTTAAGCAAAACCAAAGTGACTTTCCTATCTGAGCAGCCAATGAAATTCTGTATCTAAGGGATTTTCTTTTTCAAATGCCAAACTGGATATATTTGCATATGTTCTCTCTGATGTATCAAGAAGTTGAAAATTGCACATGACTTTAAAACACTTTAAGAAATTCCTTTTACAATCTGGGTGTTTACATCTATGTAGGATTCCTTATTTTAATTTTTGCTGCTAGGTGATTCTAATGAATAACTAATAAGAATGGATTTCTGTTTTTTCTGTTATCTACATATAGGTAAACTTAACACCATTAACTTGGTACTCAAGTTTATAGATATAATATAAAGTATAATAAGTATTCCTGGACCAAAAAAATGTAAACATAACTGAAATTTTGTGTATAAGTTAATGGAATATTATGCTTGAAAATAAAAAAAATCAACTCAATCCTATTACGTCAATTGTGACTCTTAAATTACTGGGAACTTCTCATTAAAATCTATTTCAGAAATTATGTAGTCATATGTATGTACCTTCCCCCTTGTGATTAACTTATTAACTGATATTCATAAGCATCAATGGCCTCAGTCCTTCTTCACTGTGGGAAACCATTTCTCACTAGTTAACTCCTTTTGTATTGTATTCAAGGAACTATTAAACTTCTGTTTCATCATGTACCTTTTATGTAACCAGGAAATTCACCGCTTATTCCATATAAGTTTCTGAATAAAATCATATTTAAAATGACAACATTCACATATGAGAAATATGACATCATGTAGCCAGTAACAGTAAGGCATACTGAATTGTTTTAGTGTATTTTAGGGGTTATTTGTATAAAATTATATTTTAATTACATGACATAATAAAAATAGTTAAAATGCTAAACACAATTATAACGTTGCCTAATTGTTTAACAGTTTATTGCTATTACTGCCCAACTTTTAAAAAACAGTCTTTTCCTGCCCAGCCACCCTGGCTACTCCATAAAGTGCCAACCAAGAATCTATGAATACATAATTTTATTCAAAGGATTCATAATATTTATACAAAGGATGTATAAGTTCCTAACTAAATGAATGCTTTTGCTGATGTTGGGCAACCAGAGTTTTGTTTTTGTAGTTTTCTAAACAATCATTAAAAAAAGAATCTAAAATAAATCAGAGGGTGGTGACAAGAAAACAAGTGAGTGTTTTCTGCATTACTTGTTTGTCTGCAAATACTGGGTCTGAACACCCAGATATGGAATAGGTAAAATGAGAAGATGTTTTAATTTCATGCCGGATAGCTCTGATTTTCCTTCATAAGGCATCAATACCTAAAGAGGTTTCTCCACGCGTACAATCTTTCATAGTGAAAAATAATATCCTTAGGTTTGGAATTTATATTTTGGCAGAATGTGACAAAGAAAATTCATTCCAAAAATATTTATTAAAAATCTCTTACGTGCCAGGACACTGTAAAGCTAATACTACGCAGTGCCCCCTTTCCCATAATTACTATGGCTGCATGAAAACTGCACTGTTTAATTTCAAGCAGCTTGAAATAGGCCTTTCTTTGGCTGGGTGTGGTGGCTCACGCCTGTAATCCCAGCACTTTGGGAGGCCGAGGTGGGCGGATCATGAGGTCAGGAGATCGAGACCATCCTGGCTAACACGGTGAAACCCCGTCTGTACTAAAAATACAAAAAATTAGCCGGGGCAGTGGCAGGCGCCTGTAGTCCCAGCTACTTGGGAGGCTGAGGCAGGAGAATGGCGTGAACCCAGGAGGCGGAGCTTGCAGTGAGCCGAGAGAGCGCCACTGCACTCCAGCCTGGGCGACTGAGCGAGACTCTGTCTGAAGAAAAAAAAAGAGAGAGAGAAATAGACCTTTCTTTATTTGATGAAATAAAAAGAAAAGTGAATCTTTTTAAAATTTCTGTTTCTAAAGTGTAGTTCGTGTTCAGTGTCCTAATACTGAACATAAAGCTAATTCTTGGGTTTAGGAATGCAATACATCTTCATTTGACATGGTCACTGTATACCAAGGCTTGTCCTAGATGCTATGAAGATGATGAAAAGAAATGGGGATTGGGACCTTTTCCCTAAGTGGTATTAATATACTGTCAGAAATATTGTGAACTCAGAGCTAAAACAAAACAAAACAAAAAACAAATGAACAAACAAAATGAAAAGCAGCAGATTTAAAAGGAAACAAGTTCTCCAAAGTGTGGTCTTATTGCTATTGAAATATCGGGTGACTAAGAAAGATCTTACTGTCTTTACATCAAAGGTTGGTTTATTCAGATCAATAAACCCACACATTTGTGGAAATGATTTGCACAGCAAATATGAAAGACAACTTCTTAAATAGCATCTATTGTGTTGATTGTAACTGGTGCATTAAAAACCTCAGAGTGTCCACATCAGTCATTTCTAAAGTGTTGCTGTTAAAGAGGAGTTTCAAACTCATGCCTCCTGAGACGGGGTGTGTTTAACCTTGTCTGGAGCTCACGCACACACTCACAAGGAGAGATGTTGCATTCAGGGAACTGCGAGTGAGGTCTGTGTTACGGCTGGAAAACCATTTAGAAGACAGGTCGTTTTTTTCTGAGTCCAGATACTTTCATGCCTTTGTTTTTGAATAAGATGGAGGGTCGATTGCTTGTTTCTTCCATCGTTTTAGAACTATTCTAATGCTCTTGAGCACTTTATGGATTTGAACAATGACAACATTTTGTGTTCCTTATCCCAGGATTTCAAAACATTTTATTAGGAACATGAGTGCCCTTGCTGGGTGAAGATGAAGAGCAGGTTGATCATGAACTCCACAGAGGCTCTGGTCATTGGTTCACGCTGCTGGCATTCAGGGTTTTATGGTCTCCTGGGCCAGACATATGGCAGCATAACGGTACCATGCTATCTTTTTTTCAACATCTTTTTCCTTGGAGACAATGTGGTCTCCTTTTAGAAAGTGTTTATGAAGCAGCATGAGTCTCTGGCGATGCAAGTTCTTTGTTTATTACAGAGTCAGCGGATTGTCTTTCCTCTCTATTGTTGGCTTAATTTAAATACATTGTTGAAAGGGCTAAAGAGCTTTGCGACGATGGGCGTTTTCCTTTATGAGTGCACAGGACACCACGCAGAGCCCCTTGGCCGGCATCCCATCTCCCTCCATGAAGTCTCTTAAAGATGACATGACTTCAGATTTTCTTCCTTCTGTTAGAACTTTGAAGGGTGGAGTGTGAAATCTGGCTTCCCCTACGGCTCTTGTGTGAGTGTGAGTGTTGGCTTCACAAACCATCTCGAAAAAGGGTGTTCGAACAGACTGTACAGATGCTGTGTCTGGCTTTGTGGTGCCAAACAAATTGAGGGTACTCTGCTACCAGGTTTTCTATTTCAAGATGGCTCATATATTTTGGCTGGTTTAATTTTTTTACCAAATATTTTGCTGCTGTTGATAACTGACCTAAACTCTGTGGCCAGTAAGGTGGAAAATGGCTGCTCCTATGTTCCTTTCTAGCTAGACAACTCAGATTTGTGAAAGGAGTAAAATCCTCGAGTCATATACCCACATGGCAAACATTTCCAAAAATGATTTGAATATTTGAAAATATGTGGAACGGATATCTCTGTCTTTGAAATATTTATTTGTATGCAAATTGCTCATTTCTCCTCTCCTGTCCTCGAACAGGAATCTCATGTGCATGAGACCCCTACCTCTCTGAACCACCCCAGCATGAGATGTCTTTCTGTGGCAACGAGGGTCATGTGAGAGCCTGTGTCCGGCTCTGTTCTCTGTAATTCTAGAGATTATAGCCTCATCGCAGTTCCCCCTTCTCCTTTCGGGTATTTTTAGTAGGTATCTTAAGAATGCTGATGAAATAGCCCTCGGCAGGCTAGGGACACTTGGCATTTTCCTCCCTTTCTGTGATTTTCTTTCTGGCATCTTCTCTGTCACAACTGTGGGCCGGTCCAGCTGGCTGCTCTGGCGCTGAGTCTCATCTCTGCCTTGGTGGATTCCAACAGTAGCCCCAGGCAGAGGCTTTTCCCAGGTTCTGATGTAGGTGAGCAGTGAGGCCATTCTGACCCAATACCTTATTTGAAAGAGTGGCTGTTTAGGTTTTTAATAGTTTAGTGGTGTGACACGTTCTTAGAGGTCAGACATGTAGTCCATGAGAACTGGAACAAACACCAGCAAATTCCCATTAAAATCACTCTCTCTTTTGAATCCTAATCTATCCTGCCTTAAACCAAACTTCTTGGAATGAGTTATTTCCCAGGAGGGACCCGGCTCTCCAAAACTGTCTTGATCATGTCTGAAAAGACAGTGGACATAGTTACCTTGTCAATGGGAAGTCTTGCTCCCTGAGCATTATGCCTTCGTTGAGAGGGGAGAGATGATAAAAAGCAGAATATATTAAAATTCAAACAATCTTTTAAAACACTATTACTAATGTTGCTAAATTCTTTAGCCTCCCTTTATTCTCCTCCTAGACTCTGATTAGTACTCATACTCTAAAATAGGCATTTTGTGGCATTTTTTTTACTTCTATTTTAGGTTTAGGGGTACATGTGTGGGTTTGTTACACAGGTAGACTTATGTTGTGGGGGGTTGTTGTACAGATTATTTCATCACCCAGGTATTAAGCCTAGTACTCATTAGTGTCTGTTGTTTCCTTCTTTGTAGTTCATAAGTTCTTATCATTTAGCTCCCACTTATAAGTGAGAACATGTGGTATTTGGTTTCCTGTTCCTGTGTTAGTTAGATGAGGATAATGGCCTCCAGCTCCATCCATGTTCCTGCAAAAGACATGATCTCATTCTTTTTTATGACTGCACGTTATTCCATGGTGTATATGTACTACATTTTCTTTACCCAGTCTATTACTGATGGGCATTTAGTTGATTCCACGTCCCTGCTATTGTGAATAGTGCTGCAATGAACATACGCATGCATGTGTATAATAAAATGATTTCTATTCCTTTGGGTGTACACCCAGTAGTGGGATTGCTGGGTCGAATGGTATTTCTGTCTTTAGGTCTTTGAGAAATCATTGTGGCATTATTCTTAAATATGTTAATTGTTGACTCAAATGGCTGAGCAGTGCAACTACCTTGTCATCTGAATGAAGGGACGTAATAGGCATATAGGGAAAAACACATGCTTACAAAAACAGCAGACACCACACTGCTAAATTATTTGGAAGTGTGACACCATCAAACAAAGTTTTGGATATTCATAGATTCAGATGAAAATTGAAAGAAAGTTCAAGGAAAGCCTAGAATAAAATCAGCTATATATTAGCCTCAGAGGAATAATAAATAGGTATCAATACAAGAGAGCTCTACATCAGGTGCCTTCTTTATTTCTATAACTACAGTGTTTAAAATACATACAACAAGAATAATATGAATATATAGGTATGATTATGATTTATACTTTTTTAAAATAAAAGGATATAATTCAGAAGAACAACATGCTAATCCCCAAAACTATGGGAAGCCTGGCTGTATGAGACATCGGTCACAAACAATACACTACTACCCTCTTTTTAGCAAATAATTCTAATTATAGACAAAGCCCCCAGGTCAAAATGATCCCAGGAATGTAAGTTTTTAAGCAGAGACTACTCATTCACCAGAATATGGTCTCACCTTCTTCCAAAATGATAGAACCCCTGATTTTTAGTGAGGGTCATGGCTTCCTGGAATAGACGACACTTACTAGCCAGTTGTGGCCCAAGTAATATAAACAAAAGTGTCATGTGTGATTTCCAAAAAGTAACCTTTAAAACAGACAGTGATTAAAATTCAGAATATATAAGGAACTCCTACAACTCAACAACAACAAGCAACATTATTTTAAAAAATGGGCAAAGTACTTGAATAAACATTTCTCCAAAGAAGATACACAAGTGGTCCCTAAGCACATAAAAAGATGCTCAACTTCACTCTTCATTATGGAAATGCAAATCAAAACCACAGTGAGGTAGCACTTTATACCCATTAGGATGTGTATTATAGAAGAGACAGAAAATAACAAGTGTTAGTGAGGATGTGAAGAAATTGGAACCCTTGTGCAGCGCTGGTGGGAATGTAAAATGTGCAGCCTCTGTAGAAATAATGGTGGTTCCTCAAAGAATTAAAATTAGAATTAAGATATGATCCAGCAATTCCATTTCTGGGTATATACCCCAAAAAGCAGAAGGCAGAGACTCGAACAGATATTTGTACACTCATGTTCATAGCAGCATTATTCCCAATAGTCAAAATTTGGAAGAATCCCAAGTGTCCATTGACAGATGAGTGGATAAAAAAAATGTGACATACACATAAAAATGGAATATGATTCAACCTTCAAGAGAAGGGAAATTCTGATACATGCTGCAACATGGATGAACCTTAAAGCCATTATGCTACATGAAATAAGCCAGTCAGTAAAGGACAGATATTATATGATTCCACTTATATGAAGTACCTAAAATAGAATCCATAGAGACAGAAGTTAAAATAGAGGTTACCAAAGGTTGGGGTGGAGGGAAATGGGGAGTTAGTGTTCAATGGGTACAGAGTTTCAGTTGGAGAAGATGAAAAAGTTCTGGAGATGGATGGAGGTGACATTTACAGAACAATGTGAACTATTTTTAACGCTACTGAACTGCACATTTAAAATGATAGATTTTATTATGTATATGTTACCACAATAAAAAAAAAAAGACGCTCGTTTGCATCATTCTTTCTTTCTCTTGCTGGAATGTAGACCTGATGGGTGGTGATTGAGCAGCCATCTGGGATTGTGAGGTAGAAGCCACAAGTTGAAGGTGGTAGAATGACAGGATATATAAAGAGCCTGGGTTTCTAATTACTCTGGAGTTGCTATATCACTATCAGTCAGCTCACCTTTGAACTTTATTTGAGAAATAAACTCTTGTTTGAGCCACTGTTATTTTTTTCTGTCACTCTTTGCTGAACTTAATCATATTATTTATTAATATTTTTCTTTTCCTTTTTATTATTTATTATTATTATTATTATTTTTGAGATAGAGTCTCACTCTGTCACCCAGGCTGGAGTGCAGTGGCATTATCTCAGCTCACTGCCATCTCTGCCGGCTGGGTTCAAGTGATTCTTGTGCCTCAGCCCCCAGAATAGCTGGGATTGCAGGAATGTACTACTGTACCCCGCTATTTTTTTTGTGTGTGTATTTTTAGTAGAAATGGGGTTTCACTATGTTGACCAGGCTGTTCTCAAACTCCTGGCCTCAAGCGACCCACCTGCCTCAGCCTCCCAAAGTGTTGGGATTACAGGTGCGAGCCACCACGCCAGGCCCTTAATCGTATTTTCACATCTCACCACTGTTTTGCTATGTTACAAATGAGTGCCCTTTCAGATTTTTGACCTGAAATAATGTTATATAATAATATAAAACAATATTTTATTTTTGCCTTTTGTAGACGTGCATTGTAATCCCCTATAACTCCTACCAACAGCAGCAAATAATTCACAGAAAATAAATAATAAAATTGGTGATTATCTTTCTAGTCACAAATTTCCTTTACAAAGAGGAGGTGCAGTACAACAGGTGAGAATGTATAATTTCAATGGATCTTTGTTTCTCTTCAACTTCCCTGTGTTTTGGGTAAACCGTTTCTGTAATTGACTTTGGTCACTTCTAATTTTTGTTCAGCCTTCTGGGATGTTAGCAACCTGGCCATCCTGGTGCCATTAGTTCTCTCAATTTTGCAGTTAAGATGTTTATAAAAATACTCAATGATACTCGACTTAGTTTCAAACCTTCATAAGCACCATGTGAATTTCCATCCTGTTGGAGGCCAATGGAGATATTGCGCATTGTGCAGCAACATATGCAGGCACTTCAAAAACAAACCCCTAAAGTAAAATTCACCTCCTTGGACAATTTGCTTCAGATCATTGCTAAAAGTATATTTTAAATGTTAGGTAGTGTATATATTATGATTCATACAACTTATAAAGCATTTTATTAAGAGTGATTGGTAGACTCTCCATTAGTGGTTATATATTCAAAACCACAATAACTTAAACTGAAATTGTACATTGTTTCATTCTGGAGGAGGGGATCAACCATCAGACCCTTAAATCCTTGAAATTTAAAGTTGAAGATAGCCATGCGCACATAATCATGACCACTTCCACTGTTTTAAAATGAAACTATTATGCATGAAATACAAATATTTCTAACACTTAAGGGGAAAATTTTTCTGTCTTTCTTATGTAAATATTTATCATGTATTTAGTCTATTAAATGATACATGTCACAGAAACTATTATAAGCTTCAGCAGCCTCAGGGATTATTTTATGTTTACTTGTAGTGTTCCCGATAATCTGACATTTGACCATTTACATGGGTTGGAATGTTGACAAAACTGAAACATGTTTAGTCTGAGGTTAAAAATGTGGGAAGAAGGGAAAGGTGAGGCTGGAAGGTAAAGCCCCTCCCGTGCATTCTGTTCTCATCCCCACTCTGAGAAGATGACTTCATCATCAGAAAAAGTCATTCCCTCAACTCTTTGGAACCCCATCTACCATTTTATTTTCTTCCTCCCCCATCCTTGACCCCTTCCCTTGAACTCTGACGACAACTTGTCTTTTTTAATCCGAGGTTAATCCTCCACACAATGTATTTATTATCCTTCCTTGTCTTTTCCAGGTCCTTGTTGTGTCTCCTTTACTTCCTTTCCCTCTCCCTTGGCTCAGTCCTTTCAGCTGATAAATGTGTTTTTGTCTCTCCCTATTTACAAAAAATAGCCAAATTTTTCCAACCCCACGTGGTGCTCTCATTGCTATCATCTCTCTCTCTGGCTCATTACAGTCGATTGACTTGACAACGTAATCTATACACACTGTTTTCAATTGCTCACCTACCATTTTCTCCTAATCTTCCTCCCACCCACCAAAAGTGCTCTTGACAAATCAGTCACTGAAAATCTCAGAAAGGCTCAGTCCAACAGGTACTTTTCTGTCATTATTTACTGTTATTATTTTACATTATTCTCTACTTCATCTAGTATTGTTAAGTTCCTTTTCCTTGAAACTCTCATGATTTCTATGACTTCCTATTTTCTCTCTTGCTTCTCCTGATACTCTCTCTGGAAATATTTTCCTCTATGTTGCCCATAAATAGTAGATTTCCCTGGGATTCTGTCCTTCACCTGATCTTTTCATTCTCTGCACTCTCCCTGGGAAATCTTACTATCCCTTACAACTTTATCTCCTGTTTTGTCTTTCAAATATCTTTCTCCAGCCAATCTAGGCAATGTTGGTAATTCCATGGCCCAATCTGTCCCTTTGCAGCCCCCAGGGGCATCTCTATCTCAACATGTATGAGAGTGGACTTGTTACCACCCAGCCTCCTTACTCTCCTCTATTCCCTTTCTTGGTGTATGGCATCACACTGTCTTTCTCTACATTTCCCAAACAAACAGGGTCTGCTTTCTCACTTCCTTGCTTTTGCACGTGCTAGTCCACCTGCCAGGAATGTTTTCTTAGTCCGTTTCACTTAAGTAGCACTATTTGTCATTAAGATTTCAGCCAAAAGAGATCTTTTTTGTCAAATCTCAAGTCTGGGCTAGAAACCCTTACTGCATACATTTCATGACCCTGTTTACTTGTCTATAACCCTACTAGGCTTTGAGTTCCTTAAGGCCTGGGCATATGTCTTATTTATTATTGTATTAATATATGTATTTATTAACATTATATATGTATAAATAAAATATATCACATATTTTTATTAACATATAAACATCTAAAACACAGAAAATGTTATATATCTAACACAGAACATGTTACATATATTACATACATATTAATACATATACACACACATACACACACACACACACATTCTGAATGACTGAATGAAATGAGAATCCTGGAAATCATCCTAGACCTCTTCTTGTTTTTCTCATAATGTACCAGTTTCCAAGGATTCAATATCCCAGATATATGTGAAATCAATCTTTTGCCTTCTTCCCCTAACTTGATTTTTTGTCTGTTAATTTTAATTGTCTTCTACTTGTCTTCTTGCCACTATCATATTCCTTTCATATTCTTCACATATGTTTGCCCCAGAATTATCTTGCTAAAATATGAATTTGATCATATCACTTACCTACTCAAAATCCTTCCACGGCTCCCCATCTATCATGTATGTCAAACAATGAAGCACAACATACGAGGCATTTCATGCTTTGGCCCTTGCTACATTTCCACACCTATTTCCCACTTCCCATACATGCACACTATATTTAAGTTGTACCGAACTTGTCCTAGTTCCCCAAATGTGTCATAGTTACTTCCTTGCGGCTTAGTACAAACCCTTTCTTCTGCTTACACCACCCAGTTCAAAAGTTAACCTTTAAAACTTGGCTGGGGTTTCGCTTTCTTTGGAAGGACTTCCTTGTCGCCTTTAGACCAGGTGAGGTACCCCATCCTCTGTATCTTCATAAAATTTTCTGCATAATTTTGTATTTGAATATGGGCTAGAAACTCCAAAGAGTTCTTGGAACTGTCACACATGTACTTTTGAAAGCTGGAAATCCTGATGCTACCCGATAACAATTTTATATTTCCAATGAACTCCTTTTTCCTTTGAGATTTTTTTTATTTTTAAGTCTTAATGTTAAAATCTTCTCACATTTTTCAGGGTTGTTACCTATCACTATAGACTGAATGCTTTCAGTCGGTTGAATGCTAGCTATTATGGTAGAACAAAGATCTAGCACTTCTCCCTGGAGTATATCACTGTGTTTCCTCTATAAACATACTCAGCCCTCATAGCTGTACTCTTCTGGGCACTTCTTTTTCCTTATGTGTTCTCCTGAGGTTGCATTTTTTGTGCCTGCCCAGGAGGGAAAGAGCTGGTGCAGCATGGCAGTGTTGTGGTATCTGCTAGGAGACGCAAGAGTTTCCTTACAGAGCAGATATTCTAGGGAGCACCTCCAACCATGTGTTGGAACTCTGATCTGATATGCTTTATTCCTAGTGCAAAAAAGTACAACTGTGCAGCAGACCTCACGTCACCTCACTCCACCCATTCATTTATTTAGTTCCCAAATAATTATGGCGCTTGCTAAGAGCTGAGGATACCCAAATGAATGAGGCGGAGCTCTTTCCCCCAGAACACTCACAAATTAGCAGAACAGATAAGTCAAAAATGCATGCAGTAAAGGTCAGTATTAGACAAGAAAGATTCCTCAAAGTCAAGCCCGATCAATTGTAGCTGGTGGAGAGAGTCAGGAATGAAAGATGATGACTTTGGTTTCAGCCACATTGAGTTTGAAGTGCTTGTGTGACATTCAGGTGGAACTGTTGCATGGGCAAGTGGCATTACAAGTATGACACTCCAGAGATGGTCTCATCCTGATAACAGATTTGAGATTTACCAGGTGAAAGAAGATATTTGAAGTTCTGTAAAAACTGATAGGAAAAGGTCAATGGCAGCGATATTTGAGATTTTAGATGGGGGAAAAAAAGAAGCCAGTAAAAAAGAGGAGCAATACTCAGGGATTTCAGAAACAACTTAAAATGGGGTTGACATTTCCAAAGTAAAAGAAAGAGATTTAAGAAGAAAGGTGTGGTCACCAGTCAGGTGTCACCAAGGGGTCAATAACAGTACATCGAGAAGAGTGCATTGATTTTAGCATTGAGGAGGGAATTAGAGAGCCAAGGCAAGGTTAGAGAAGTTTAAGTGGTGAACACAGAGTGTCTTTCAAGGATCATGGCTATGAAGGGAAGAAGAGCAATGCAAGAGAAGCCAGGAGAAATATGCCTAATGAAAGGACCCTTTATATTATAAATACGCAAAAGACATCAGAATGTATACATGCCGAGGAGAAACCAGTAGAGTGGAAGAGCTGAAGATTCACCAGAGAGAGGAAAGAACTGATAGAACAAAATCCCAGAGAAAAGAAGATGGTTTCATGCTCCCCACACATGAGATTGGGCAAGGGAGCAATTCAAATGGATGCACAGGTGCTCACAATCACTCTGGCAATATGAATGTCATTAGAAAACCCATCTAGCCCTTCCAATAGTATATTCCATAAAGACTTGGGCAAAAGCAATGAATTTATTTTTTAGTCACATTAGCAAATACGAAAAATGTTCCCGAGTGCCACAGAAGTATTTCCAAATATTCATTTCTTTTTAACTAGAACGAATCTCTTTGGTTTTCTCTGGTACTGCCAAGATTGCTTAACTGCTGCATTGAGAATGTTCAACCTCCCTCACTTCACTGATCATCCAAAATGAGCTTCAGCTGCATCTTGAGCAGAGCTGGGACTGTCTTTGCAGTTCTTAAATCAGACTAAAAATTGGGTCATCACCACAGTATTTATTAAGTGTTCAAACCTCTCTGATCTTTTTCCTCCACCAATAACTCATATTTCATTTCTAAACAAATGTCATACAAAATCCAATGATCATAAATAGTTCTGTTCTTTCCTTATTTAAAATAAAATTCATAATAGTTTGGCCAGCTGGCCATCACAGTGCACATTACTTAGTCAAGGGCTGATTTAATTTGAACAAGTGTTTAATATATCTAGATTGTGGTAAATAACTGCATTCTAAATTGAGAAGCGTACCATACTCTTATGCACAAATAATATTGAAATAGGAAGTGAAGATTATTGATATTAATGTGCCCAACAGAGGATCAAGTTCTCCTTAAAGACAGGCATCTGAGTGTTGCAGGGTCTTGAGACATCGGAGTGCAGTGTTTGAGCAGTTGAAGCTTTAGCTCAAGTTGTCCTTGGAGCTGAAACAGTGCTTTGCTAGCTTTAAGTCCAGATGTGTCTCTTTCTGAAACTCTGTCTTTGAAATTCTCAAAATGGGTGAGGCATTCCTCCTTTGATCTCATATATCACTTACATACACAGACAGGTACAATGTACTTTCTGCATTTCTTGTCTGCAATGCTCAACTAGACTGTGTCGTTAATTTTTCAACTCCCTGGTTTATGCCCAGGCTCTACCTTCTAGCATTTAATAAAAGATATGGAATGATGAAATGAATCAATGAATGTATCCAAATCTTGTTGATTTGGATTTGGAAAGTTACAAAAATAGACCTGCCCCGTGTGGTGGGGGCTCACTTCCCACTGTGATGTGTTGCTGCTACTTGAGAGCCCTGACTCTCTCAGCGCATTTAATACCAGGAGCTTTTCTATCACCTTGTGTCCTCAGGGAATCTCATATCTTCAGAACACCTGGAGGGATAGTTTCTGGCTGTCAGTTTAGTGGGTAATTTTCTCTTCCTTTTTCAAATTTTCATAGCTTTTTTATGATTTTTTTTTCTTCCATAGCATTTACCACAATCTGAGATGTAATGGTGCTATTTTTAAAAATTATCCTATTTCCTTACTGGCTTGTAATCTACTTGAAGGGAGGGACTGCATTTATTTTATTACCTCCAACAGTGCCTAACACTGTGCTTTGCTTATAGGTAGTGACTAATAAATATTTGTCATATTGAACATCATCTATAACTGCCACTTAAATGGGGGAGCAAAATGCTAAGGGACTTTGGCAGAAAGCCATCAGTCCAGGGTTTCCTCGGCTGCTTTTTCCCTCCAGCACTACAGTTGCTGGTAACTAAGAGGCATCTCACAGCTTCACAATTGCCTGAAACTGCCAGGAGGAGAAGAAATGCAGCACAGTCCCAGAATGGCTTACTTAGGGATGTTTCCTTAGAATGCACTGCAACTAGAACGACAGAGGTGGTAGTTTATGGTATGGAAGTGAGGCCAATGGATGCTGCTCATCACCACCAAGTGGTGCCTTCTTGCATCAGCACATTCCTGAGGCTCTGACAAGGCAAGTGAAGCAGCCCTGTGCCCCTGCTTGGCAAAGGCTGGTAATGGCTGAGCTAATGCATATCCCATTTGCCAGCCAGTCATTCGCTAAGTAGACCAACGTAGCAGGGAGGGGAAACTCATCCAAACGAGAAGGACCTACAGGGAGAATCAGGTGCTTTATAAACTAACGTATCTTGCTGGGGAAAAATGAATCCCAATACTGCTTAAATAATAGAATTCCATTTACAACTGAGGTCTCTCTGGGTACCTGGCACAGTATAAGACACGATAAGGTAGGTTTAAATGAAATAAGTGAAACATTTGCAGTCTTCTTATGACAAAACATACCCATTCCAGCCACATAGATAATCTTATCTGAATGTGTAAGATTAAATAGTCAAATGTCTACCGATATGAAAAAGGGATGGGGCAAAGTGCATTCAAAGTCAATGCTAGACATTGCATTTGTCACATTATTTTCGCTAGTATATTTAAAATCTGTATGACATTGCATTCTAAAACAACAATTGAAATTCAGCAATGCTTAAAAGATAGCTTAAATGCATTGTCTTTTCATTTACTGAAAAAAAATCAGTCTTCCTATAAAATTGTTCAACATCCATAGAATTTATAAGAAAGAACAAAATAACCTTTCTATGTACAAGAAGACTAAAAATGCAAAGATAAACATATGAACAGCCAATTGTTTATCACACTTAATAAATTAAGGTGTTTAGAGAGTTGTAAGCTAGAAAAAATTTCCTGCCAAACATTAATTTTTAGAAGCATAAAATTAAGAAATAAAAGTGTGTTTATCTGTATCTTAATTCTTAGTTATGTAGCCAAATAGTATTAGAGATAGATAACTTTGAGGCTATGTTCAAGATACAAAGGAAGCCTTAAGAGAGAACTATGACAATTAAATTCCAGGATTTAATTAAGGTTTGATGATTTCTAGTATAACTACAGAAATTACACAGAGATCTGTTATTGTTGAGTTAATAGTAGAAGACAGGCTGGTTAAAAATTTTTCTGAATAAGAATAAATGGTCAATTTCAAAGTATCACCCATCAGATTATTTATTAATTACAAAGGGGGAAAGTACCTATAGAGTAGAGAAATCTGGTGGATACTACGTTAAGTAAGTGGTAAAACCTACTTCAAAAATGGACAAATGATTACAAATTATCCTGATTAAAGCTATTTAACCTAAGTCTAATCATCAGGAAATAATGAAGCAAATCCAAATTGACAAACATTACTTGAAACAATAATTCTACATTCTCCAAAGATGTCAATGACATGGGAAAAAAAAAAAAAGATGAATGAGTTGCTCCGGATTAAAGGAGAAAAAAATGTGACAACTAATTGCAATGTGTGATCCTTGACTGAATCCTAGATCAAAAAACCCAAAAAACTGTAAAGGACATTATTGGGACAGCTAGGGAAGTAGAAATATGGGTTCTAATTTGATGATATTCATATATTGACGTTAAATATTCTGAATGTGAAAATTAAGTTATGGTGATAAGGGAGGAAGGATGTCTTTGTTTTTAGGTGATATAAGCTGAAGTTTCATTACAACTACAACTTATTCTCAAGTTAATGAGACAGAGAACAGATAGAAAGAAAATGTGGCAACTTGTTAACAGTGGATCTACTTTAAAACACATAAACTTTATATAGTAGTTTGTTTTCTATCGCTTATAACAGAATACTTGAAATTGGGTAAGTTATTTAAAAAGAAATTTATTTTTACAGTTATGGAAGCTGAGAAGTCCAAGATCAAGGGGTCACATCTGGTGAAAGCCTTCTTGCTAGTGGGGCTCTCTGCAGAGTCCCAAGGCGGTCCATTGCATCCCATGGCGCAGGGCTGAGCATTAAGTATGCTGGCCCAGGTCTCTTCCTCTTCTTACAAGACCACCAGTTCCACTTCTGCGATAACCTATTAATCCATGAATCCAAGAATGAATAAATCCATTCATGAGGGCAGTGCCCTCGTGATCCAGTCACTTCTTAAAGTCCTTGTCTTTTAATACTGCTGCATTGGGGATTAAGTTTCTAGCACATGCAATTTGTGGGGCACATTCACACCACAGCATATGAAAATCCATTGTTCTGTATGTTTTTCACTTTTCCATAGGTTTGGCATTTGTTAAAAATATAAAATTAGAAGAAAAACTAAGCAATGATTGTCAAACCTATGTTTAAAGACAAATCACCAAGGACACTTATTAAAAATGGAAATTTCTGAGCTCTATCCTCATAAATTGAGCAGGACTCAAGTGTCACCCTCTAGGACAAGAGCATGCATAAAATTGTAAGAATCGGAAATGTCAGCTTTCTGCCACATTACTTCCAAATACATTATTATTCTGACTTGGTCCCTTATATGAATTCCCTCACCAAGGTACAAATCAGGCTAATAAAGATGAGAAGGTGAATACAAATTTCTGGGCCTGGTGGCCTGGGAGGGATTCTGGTACTCTAATGTTGTAAATGAATGCAAATCCCAGGTGAAGGTTCTAGCCTATCCACCTTATGGGATGAGAGTACTTTCCCAGTTTTGCACCTAGGTTCTTAACTGCTTTCAGCAGCCCTGCTTACCAGCCAGTCTCAACTCTGCCTATCTTCTTGGGAGTGTGGTAGAAGAAACTCAGAGGTCAGTACGACAGGCATGTGGATGTTCTTCAGATTGACCCAAGTATATCTGGATCTGGGGTTTATTAAGCTCTATAACTTTTTTTTTTAATTGAGATATCATTCACATATCATACAATTCACCCTTATAATGTATACTTTTTTTTTTTTTTAATGTAGGGACACAGTCCCACTCTCTCTTGCACTATACTCCTGGGTTGGAGTACAGTCGCATGATTATAGCTCACTGCAGCCTCAAACTCCTGGGCTCAAGTGATCCTCCTTCCTCAGCCTCCTTGGGAGCTGGAACTATAGGTGCCCACCACCATGCCTGGCTAATTTTTAAACTTTTTGTAGAGACAGGGTCTCACTGTGTTCCCCATGCTGGTCGGGAACTCTTGAGCTCAAGCAATCCTCCTGCCTCGGCTTCCCAAAGTGCTGGGATTACAGGTGTGAGCCACCATGCCAGCCCAAAGTATACAATTTTAAAGTAGTTTTTATTGTATTTGCAACGTTTTACAATCATCACCACTATCTAATTCTAGGACATTTTCATCACTTTAAAAAGAAATTCTGTACCTATTAACAATCAAACCGCATTTCCCACTCTCTCCAGCTCCTGGTAATCTCTTTTGTGTATGGATTTGTCCATGGATTTACCTATTGTGGACATTTTACATACATGGGATTATATAATATATAACCTTTGTTCCTGGCCTTTTTCAGGATAATGTTTACAAAGTTCATCCATGTTGTAACATATATCAGTACTTTATTATTTTTATAGCTAAATAATATTTCATTAGATGAATACAACACATTTTGTTTATTCATTAATTGGTTGATGGACATGTGAGTTTTTTTCCACTTTGTGGTTATTATGAGTAATGTTACTTGAATATTTATGTACATTTTTTTATGGACCTAAGTTTTCATTTCATTCCTTGGGTACCCAGGAATACAATTGCTAGGTTCTACGGTAACCCCATGTTTAATTTTTGAGAAACTGTCAAACTGTTTTCCAAGATGGCTTCACCGGTTTACACTCCCAACAGCAACATATAAGGTTTCCAACTTCACCACATTATTTCCAACACTTGTCACTTTCTTTTTTTTAAAAAAAAATAACCATCCTAACGAGTGTGAAGTAATATCGCATTGCAGTTTTGATTTGCACTTCTCTAATGATTATTGATGTTGAACATCATTTCATGTGTTTCATCATTTCCTCATTTTTTTCTTCTTTTTTTAGACAGGGTCTCACTCCCATTGCCCAAGCTAGAGTCTGGTGGCACAATCTTGGCTCACTGCAGCGTTGACTTTCTGGGCTCAGGTGATTTTTCTACCTCAGTCTCCTGAGTAGCTTGGACTACAGGCATGTGCCACCACACCCAGCTAATTTTTATATTTTTTATGGATACGGGGTTTCGCCATGTTGCCCAGGCTGATTTTGTACTCCTGTGATCCTCCTGCCTTGGCCTCCTGAAGTGTTGGGATTACAGATGTGAGCCGCTGCACCTGGCCCATTTCCTCATTTTTAAATTAGGTTGTTTTTTGTTGTTATTGAGTTTTAGGAGTTGCTTATACAATCAGAATATTAATCTATGTTTTCTTTTGCATCCAATGTTTTCATGTTGTATTCAAGAGGTTATTTCCAAATCCAATGTTATAAATCCTTTCCCTAAGTGATTTTTTTTTTTCTGAGACTTTTATAGTTTTAACTTTTACATTTAGGGCTTTGATCCATTTTGAGTTCATTTTTGTGTATGTTGTAAGGTCAGGGTTCAACTTCATTCTTTTATATGTGGATATCCAGTTTTCCCAATACCGTTTGTTGAAAAGACTGTCCTTTCATTATTGAATGGTCTTGATACCTTTGTTAGAAATTATTTGATCATATATATGTGTGTTTATTTCTAGACTTTTTATTTTATTCCATTGGTCTTTATATCTGTGTTTACGTGAGTACCACATTATGATTATTTTAGCAAGTTAACAGTGTACAAGTTTTTTGTCTCCTTTGTTAAGTTTATTTTTAAGTATTTTATTCTTTTGATGCTATTGTAAACAGTGATGCTATTGTTTTCTTAATTTTTCTTTTGGATTTTTTATTGTTATTATATAGAAATGCAGTTGCATTTTCTGTGTTGCTTTTGTAGCCTGTAACTTTCCTGAATTTATTTATTAGTTCTTATAGGTTTTATGAGGATATTTTTAGAGTTTTCTACATATAAGATAATGTCATATGAGAAAAGATAATTTTACTTTTTTCTTTCCAATTTGGATGCCTGAACATTCACTTTTAAGCCAGATATTTTTGAAGTAAAGATGAAACAATTGTTTACATATCCATTTCAGTTCTGAAGTTATGCTTAAAATCTTACACATAATTAGGAGGCTTTGACATCACTTGCATATTTTAAACAAAAGGACACATTTTAAACTTTCTCTAGTACCTGTTATTTTTATCTTCTCATCAGATTTGCTTCTTCTGTATGACCAGTCACAAATTTAGGAAATGAAATTTAAAGTGAACTGATTAAAACCCTTTGCAAACAGGACTGGCTTATAAAAGGAAGCAAAAATCTTATTTTACTGCCTGCATTTTCTACTGGCTGTGGGCTGGATCTATATAATTGACTCTTTCACATTGACTGTTGACAATTTGATCAGCTCTTTGTGACCAACATCAGTGACAGAACCCAAAACAAGTTGGCCTATACGTATTGAAGATGGTAGTGCTATGAAATGTAACTCACATAGAGCAGACTTGTAGCAGTTCAACAGCAAACCCATTAGCAGGCTGAGAGAGGAAAAGGCCACAGAGTAAAGAGCCATTTGAGTAATGGGGCAAATTATTCCAGGTCAGCTCCATCTGGAAAATATTCTTTCTCCATCTGTAATCCAGGGTTCTGTAGACATTTTCCAGGGCAACAGTAGAAACCTGGTGATGGATTTGCACAGCTGCATGAATGTTATGTGAGTAAAAGTTATATAAAAATGGACTTTAAACAGTTAGTACTTTCTGGAATCTCCAGTTTGGGGAAATAAGAAGTAAGAGCAGAAATAGAGGCAAGAAGAACAAACACGAGAGCAATAGAAATCCAGGCGTTTAAATGGGTATGGCTGATGCTGAAAAGTTCCTTCCCCTAAGGAATCATCTTTGGATAGGTACAGGGAGGGAATATAAAATCTGCTATTATTTTTGACCCTAGGAAGTGACAAATCAAAACAAGTGTCTTAACCTCAAAATATATCACAAGCAGTGTTGTGTGTCCATGTTATAACTCATTTGCAGATAAGGTACAGAAGATTTATATTTTAAGAAATTTTGCTTTTTGTAACATAAGAAATAAGGGATTACTACTACCTTGGTCTGATAGGATTTAACTAATGAATTTCTGAAAGAAAATACTTCTGGCTTGCATTTTCCAAGCATCTCTGAAAAAGGGTTTGTTTATTATAATAATCACTCTATCAGCATAAATTTAAGAAAACGGCTGGGGTAAATTTTATGAAAATGGGCTCCAAGCTTTCTTTGGACCCTGTGATTTAAGCTTCCTTTTAACAGGGCAATCTATAAAACATGAAGCTGAAAAGTGGCATTTTTCCCACCAATCTAAATTCATGTTGAGTATTAAACACTGGTAGAGTCTGAAATGAGGAACAAACAGTCACTTAGGCAGCACATATTGCAGAAATATCCCATAAAGAGGCAAGAGTCTGCATTAATCATCTGAGTAGGACAATCGGTGACCTTTTCTAATAAGAACTGGAGCATCGAAAGTGAACATTAAATTTCACTGCAGCCCTATTTGCTGTATATCTATGGCATTCATCACTGCTGAGATGTAAATGTCCCGAGACTTTTGGAATCTGACAATCATACTTCATGGAGAGAGAATGTTCTGAAGAGCACAGAATGCTTGTTCACCCCCAAATTTTGGCAACCTTAGGGCCATTACAGATTCGTTTCTCTTTCATTATGAAAGCAGAGCAGCTGTTGAGCAAGCAAGGTTAACAAACCTTGGAAAAACATTAAAGTTAATTTGTTTTTAGGGCTTTCGTAAGCCCAGAAGTTGGAAGAAGATTATTTTATATGGACCCATTAGTCTTTCAATAGTCAAATCTGCAGAGCTACTTATAAGATTTACTCTTTGGTTTTAAGTAGATACTACCAAGGGTGGGCATCTGTTTAACCGGCATTTGGAGTCACTGGGGGCTCTGGGTTGGCCTTAAAAGTATCTTGGACTAATGACCTGTGGAGAGACTGGAGAGTCATGAAATCTCAGCTCAACTCCTGACATTTAAAAAGTCTTTGAAATTCCTGGTGAGCAGGGTCAGTGTTTATACAGAATGAAAACTAGGTAGAGAGAGAAAAAGTGAGTACACAAGTTATTTGGGTGAATTTAAACTTCTAATTTGAAATCAGAAATTTAGTCAACCAAATCTGAGCAGGCAATATGGCAATGCAAGGATACCTTGGGTCACTCAAATCTACTTTTTAGCTGCCCCAAAGCTATGTGACCCTTTTAAACATTTGTGTCTTCATCTTGAGATTGTTATAGTAAGTGTGATCTGCAGATTTAATTTGAGGATTAAATATAAGAGATTAAATGTAATAATGTACCAGAGTCGCACACTTACATAATTGGTGATCTACATAAATGATACTGACGATCATGCAGATAGTATGGGGAATCGGCAAATCTTCTTGAAACTCTTAACAGTCTTTTTTTTTTTTGAGACGGAGTCTAGCTCTGTCGCCCAGGCTGGAGTGCAGTGGCCAGATCTCAGCTCACTGCAAACTCCGCCTCCCGGGTTTACGCCATTCTCCTGGCTCAGCCTCCCGAGTTGCTGGGACTACAGGCGCCTGCCACCTCGCCCGGCTAGTTTTTTGTATTTTTTTAGTAGAGACGGGGTTTCACCGTGTTAACCAGGATGGTCTCGATCTGCTGACCTTGTGATCCTCCCGTCTTGGCCTCCCAAAGTGCTGGGATTACAGGCTTGAGCCACCGCGCCCGACCTCTTAACAGTCTTTTAGGTAGGAAAGGTAGAACACCTGTAAGACTCCAGGGATTAAACTTTAAATGGTAAAATTTTTGGCACTGTGGCAGATAGGCAATAAGGAAGATGGTTTTTGAGAGACCTGTACAAGGCTATTCAAAACCTACCAGTTTGAGTTAAATATTCTGAATTTGAATTCTAGCCCAAATGCTCTCTATATGGATCAGTAATTTGCCTAATCCTGGACCATGAGCAGTATCTTTTATTCTAGGAGATAATTCTAGAAGCTCAGTGGCTAATGAACTCAGACCAAGGGTGGTTGAAATATCAATCAGATAGTTGAGGCTGAAGGTTAGTTCAGAAAATAAGGCTCAATGTGAGTTTAAGAATGTTGGGATTTGGAGGGAAGAATTCCTGGGCACTGAGGGTCAAAGAGCTCCATTGAGAGGCCTACATTGGAACTCATGCGACCCGAGGGAAACGGAGCATAACCTGGAATTATCACCAGCTTCATGTGGGCTCTTTGAAGCTAGTTTACCTCCCTACCCTCCAGACTTTTTGCTACAGACAGAGTGGTCAGGTGGCCCAGGACTCCAGGACTTCACTGGGTCCTATGAGGCTACACTCTTCAGTCTTGGACAGGGCATGCAGTGGTGTCATGCATACAAAGCATTTAGCACAGTGTCTGCCACCTGCTAAGCATTCAGAGAATCTTGCTATTATTGGTATGATTGTGATTGGAGAGACTTCAGGATTTCCACCAGGCATTTAGGTACTCCTGTGTGTGGACATCCGGCTGCGTCATGAGGAGGATTTCCCAGGACAAGGGTTTGTAATAGTGGGAAACTGATCTGCATTTACTGCTAAGCATAAGATAGGAGGCTAAATATGCTTGAAAATATTTTGATTTATTTCGATATTTGCATTTAAGCTCAATGAGCTGGAAGAGGAAAGAGGAGCTTGTTTTTTAAAAGTAAAATTTAATGAAGAAGTGACGTTTTGGTAACTAGAGATCAATGATAGACGTACTCTCATTGCTTTTCCTGGTTCACATACTTACTTTGTGTCAGGAACTGTTTTTGGTGCTTTAACTCACCTGATGCTCTCACTTTAAGCCTACGATACTACGTAAGCCTACGAGGTTGATACTATTATTATTATCTCCATTAAACAGAGAGTGTAATTTGTCCAAAGTCCCGGAACTTGTCCCAAGCAGAATCAATATTCAAACACAGGCACTTTCACTCTGGCGCCCACATTCTTAACCCCTATGCCAGGCTGCCTCTCACATATGCCTGCTTCTTCCTTCATGCCACCCAGATCCCACAGCATAGAGTGCTTGCTTCCTCAACACTCCCAGGGACATATAAAAACCACCTTTGTTAACTGGAAGCGAACATGACTAACATTGACAAATACCATCTGCTCTCAACTTGCTGAAATCAATTCATGTAAATTAGACATTACCACAATGTCTTTAAAAGGAACTGATTCATTCACTTAACAAGTACTCATTGAAGGGTCACTGCATGGCAGGCATTAAGCTAGATATATAGAGGTGGGTGGTGTGGTAAAGGCCATTCAATAGCCTCATCTGACTCTTTGGTGACACCTCTGAAATGAAATAGCTTTGATATCTTAAAGCTGAATTCTCAGAGGTCAAATTCATCCTAGGGATAAGCTTTAGGATGTCAAACTCCAAGCCTTAGGAGGCTGACCACTTCTGACAGGAACCAGCCAAAACCAAATTTATATATATATATACACACACCCCACACACCCATACACACATTTCAAGATTTATATATTTCAAGAATATGTGGTGTGTGTGTGTATGTGTATAAAATCAGTTTAGATATTGTGTACGAGTAATGCAGATACTCATGTAAAAGAAAAATCTAATTACAGAGGAGAGGGTGAGGAATGTTAAATTCATGCTTTTCTGATGTTTCTATTCTAGAAATAACACTTTGGGAAAGATGGGAGAGCAATTTAAAAGAAAACAATGATTTGATACAAACCAATCAGCAAACAAGTATAGAAACATGCAAAGAGTTTTGGTCAAAGGTTTTATGCATTGTGCTTTCAATGACCTCTGAAAGCACAGTATTAGACAATTGGTTGGAGAAAGATTGAAGGCCGCAGTTCTATTATATAGTAATTTCATGTCAAAAAGGAATTAATTGTCCAGTCTCTTTGTGCTCTTCATAGTTGTGGTCAATGAATTGATCTGACACTGAAAATTAATGCCTGCCATATATTTTGTGTGAAATGATGATACTATGCTCACCAAGTTGTCAAGGCAAGCTGTTACCTTCACTGAGAAATCTATCTAAAGATTAGCTTTTACAAAAAAATGAAACATCTAGAGGTTTTATCAATCAACCACGCTTTCCTTTCAGCGTGAAGTTCTGCCTACCCAGTCAAAAGACCAAAGTTACCTTGACTTTTACTTTCAGGTAAACCATAGCTGATGCTGTTTACATGTAGCACTCTGAGGACAACAAAATTAGAACAACAAATGGGAACTGATGAATGGGTCTTACTATCTCAGGCAGCAGCCAATATAGAATAATCCCTTTAGGGATTTAAGGGGTGCAAATTTCTATTTTTTCTCAAGTTATTAATACATAACAGACACACAATAACAGTTGAATCTTAAGATGGAGTAGAGGGTGTTTTGTTTTGTTGTTTTCTCTTGGCTTATCTGCAAAATGTAGATAACACCATCCTTGAACAATGTTAAAGATCAATGAGGTAATATATGTAAAATGAAATTGATTGTTCCAGGTAAAAAAAAAAAACAACAACCCATCTAAAGGCTAAGCGCTCTATATGTCAATTTTTACCTGATCTTATTGTTAAAGAAGCAAAATAGTGCCATTAAAAAAAGTTAACATTAGATAGCAAGTCCTTCATTTGAGAGATACAAGGTGATTTTTGGCTAGAATTGAGAAAACACCTGAGTCAATGTTTGTCATAAAGTAGGCAAGCATTCTATTTAATAGCTTGTAATATGTTGGCTATGGTTTGCTTTGTTTTTACTTTGTTTTGATTTTGTTTTTGTTGGAAAAACACATAATCAGATGAGATACAGTTTCTTTGATAATAAGTACAATTATTATTTAAAACTTGTTTGATAATCAATACCTTTTGTGTAGAATATTTTAACAAGTAAGCCAAATATTTGCATTTTCTCCTTTAATTCACATCTACTCAAGGACTTTTTTATAGATAATGTATAAATGTTCTTGGCTAACATAAAAATGTACCTTAAAATTTTTGAAGACATTGATTACCTTTCAAGAGTCATGATTTTCTCCTGTTTGCATTATGCATGTCTAAAATCTTTTATACAAGTTGCTGCTTCACTAATTATAGATTGGCAATGATCAACAGAACTAATAAGAGCATGCAGATTCTCCTTAAAAAATAATTATGTTCTGATGTTAATAAAAGGGGCAAAGTTACAATGTCAATTCAAGAACTGTTTCCTTTTCCAGACACTTGTTCTTAATGATGAGTTATACTTGAGGAAGACAAATACTGTTCTTTCCTAAAGAACTCATTTTTCCCCCATGATGGCATTTTGAAGTCTATGATTTGTCACAACTCTCGGCAGGAAGTATAATGGCCAAGCATGGCTTAACATGTCATTTATCCAGGTATCATGGTGTCAGTACTGTGGCTGACAAAAGTTCTCAGTCTGGATTACCCTTGGCCACCATTTTAGCCAATGAGAATAGTGCAAGAATAAAGTTCGGATTTTCAGAGGTGCTTTATTCTGCTAAAGTTCAGAGCTACCTTGTTTCACCCTATGGAAATAGTAATTAGATACCAAGTAAGGAAAACACCACCACCAACATCAACAAATACCTTAATTACTTTTCCGTGTATGCAAAGTAGCTTGACACTAAAACAATCCCTTTCCATATATGGAAAAATTCCCCACGTGAAATGTACATATGGAGATAAATACACAGTTTTCCAAATCTTTTCAAAAGCCAGCCCAAGTGGTAACCCCGGTATAAAGAAAATGGTAGCATGGGAGACTAGAATATGCCACCCCAAAATATGCCTCTTTGGCATAACGATTGTTTTGATCTGAAGGCAACTGAGAATAGGCAGGCACAGGAAAACTCTCCAATCTCCCTCTATTTGCCTAAAAGCAGGACATAAACTTACAAAGAGAAACGGCATCTTGCCTCCCCTCTCTACCAGTGAGAACAAAGGTTAACCACCGAAAACAGCTTTAGACACTTGTCAGCCTGGAGATGGCACCAGAGTAATCTTCATTAACAACCTTTCCTCACTAGCCTTTATCTGCCATTTACTTGCTTTCCCGCAATCTGCTGCCTCCAGAGACTCAAATTCCTTTTTCTTTGTCCTATCCCTTCTTTAAAAATTTACTGTTCTTTGTCAAAGATGTTATAGAAGCTGGAATTCAAAGCCACCTCTTTGAGAATTACTCATTCCCTGGGTATCTTTTACGTATCTAGGAAATAAACATATTAATAAACTCCTGTGTGGTTTTCTCCTGTTACTCTCTCTTTTATCGCAGAGCTCTCTTTCAACTAAGAACTCATGAGGGTTGTTAAACCAAGTTTATCCTAAAGCTGCTTCCTTATGTTGTAGGACTTTCTCCTTAGTTCAGCTAAAAACGGGGTTCTCGTCACCCTCCCAGGAAAGATTAGGCTCGCGGACACATAGAAGGGTGGGAAAAATGGAATTTATTGGGTGAAAAGAAAAAAAAAAAAAACCTCAGCAAAGTGAGAGGTTCCTGTTTGCAGGCCTTCGTCTCACAGATGGAATCCCAGGTTACCACCCTGGAGCGGGAGAAGCCAGGCTCCTCACCACTGCAAAGGGCGCGAACATCCTGGGGCTTCACCACAGGGCACGCCCCTCCCAGTGCCCAGGCCGATTGGAAGTTCTCCAGGCACCTCTTTTTACTTGGCTGTCTCACTTACATATTTTAAGTTCGGCCAAAAGGTTTCTCTGTACGTTGTGAACTGTAACCCAAATGGAGTAGTAAACAGACTATAGCCTACTTTTGTGCCAGTCACTGAATTTTGGCCAGTTGAAGGCAGCCAACCATTCACACCACGTTCAAATAAGGCAGATGCCAAGCTGTCATCAGTTTGCGGTTTCTGTACCTCACTTCTGTTTTCTACAGGTCACTTCCCTTTTTCTGTCCATAAATCTTCTTCCACTACCGGGTTGCACTGGCGCCTCTGGGCCTACTCTGGCTTGAGAGACCCCCGATTCGCGAATCATTCTTCGCTTGACTAAACTTTGTGAAATTTAATTTGGCTAAGGCTTTTATTTTAACAGGGTTGACAGAAAAAAAATATTTTTCCTCCCCTTCAGCAGCTTTACAAAAACAATGGATAATCCAGCAACAACCAATAGGACATAGACGTCTGCATTGACAGCAAATATGGTTCATAAAGTGGAAATAAAGTGGAAAGCAGATTTGAGTTCCTGCTGCTAAGAAGGAAAGTAACCAGGAAGGAGGCCATATAAGAGTCCCTTTCCTTCATTAGGACAAACACCTAATGCCTGCGGGGCTTAAAACCTAGATGACGGGTTGATAAGTGCAGCAAACCACCATGGCTCATGTATTCCTATGTAACAAACCTACATGTTCTGCTCATGTATCCCAGAACTTAAAATTAAAAAAAAAAAAAAAAAAAGAGTCTCTCTCCTTAACAATGAACTATCTGACACAAGTACTCTGCGATGGTTTTGTGAGATTTGTATATCATGTTTTTCATTTTTTCCAAATAACTATTCTCTCACAAATCATACAGTGTCTTCAGCATTCCATGTCTCCTTCAATCCCAATTTTTAAAACTCTGGTTTGAAAATGTTAACAGTACACAACTTTTCCCAAATGTTATATTCTAAGTCTGCATAAAAATTAAAATGCTAAAATCTTGTCAAAATACTCCTAAACATCCCGTAAATATTTTATGAAAAACAGTGCAATGTGCTTTATTCTGAATATATAATCTGCAGACATTTAAAAAGTTTGTTCTATTAGTCAATGTTTCTCTGTGACTCTCAGCTAATTATTTAATAGTTTTCTCCAGGATCCATTTAAATGGTCATAAAATCCTTAAAATCTTTCATACATTCCTTTCATGCATTTCACCAGTGTCCAACTATTTAAAACTTGATTACATTCATTGCTTGCAGCACACAGTCACTTGGGTAGCATTTCAGAGGGAATTTCCTACACTTCTTAAAATGCTACTTTATTCTCTTTTGCAATGCTTTTATTGTGTATTTATTACATACTTTATAATATGAAGTAATAAAAGCTTCTTATTTTATCTAAATTTTGAACACTAACCCATACAAAATGGCACGGTCTTTCTCAACTTTGATTTGTCATATTCAGGGGAAATAGCTCAGTTAATACAACAATTTGCTTCTTGTGAAATAAAAGAAAACCTCTATGGGCCCAGGTACCATTTGTTGAACAAGCAAATTGATACGGTGCAAAGAGCATAGAGGTGAGATCACCTGAATTATATTGACCCTGGCCCTGCCTTTTCCTAACCAAATAACCTGAAGCTAAATGTGTTACCCTGTCCTGAGGCTTTTTTTTTGTTTTGTTTTTAGATGGAGTTTCACCCTTGCCACCCAGGCTGGAGTGCAGTGGTGTGATATCGGCTCACTGCAACCTCTGCCTCCTGGGTTCAAGCAATTCTCCTGCCTCAGCCTCCCGAGTAGCTGGGATTATAGGCGCCTGCCACCACGCCCAGCTAATTTTTCTATTTTTGGTAGAGACGGGGTTTCACCATGTTGGCCAGGCTGGTCTCGAGCTGCTGACCTTAGGTGATCTGCCTGCCTCGGCCTCCCAAAGTGCTGGGATTATAGGTGTGAGCCATGGCGCCCGGCCTGTCCTGAGGTTTTGTTTACACATCATAATAATGGTGATAATAATATCAATTCCATAGGATTATTGGGAGGTTGAATAAAATAGTGCAGTTAAAAAATTGCTTATATGGAAAAGTGCTATATCAAAATTATTCTCACTGGTTTTGTCTTTTTAAAAATGTGCAGTTTGAAGAAGAAAGCAATGCAATTAGCTTGAATGATTATATTCAAAATGGTTTCTTCCTAAAAGTTGTGCATACAGCCTTTGTAGAGAACATTTAGAAAGAGAAACTGAGGAGTAGCAATATTCCTTCTTGTACTTGTCTTCCCTTCTTGTACCAACACAAGGCACAGGGATTTAGGTAAAGCTGTATATTTGGGGTTTATTTGTTTGCTAGTTTTTCAAGAGGAAGCTCGGTTAAGGGTGATAGGATACTTTTTAAAAGTTATTATTATTTTAAGTTCTGGGATACATGTGCAGAAGGTGCAGGTTTGTTACATAGGTATACATGTGCCATAGTGGTTTGCTGCACCCATCAACCCATCTCCTAGGTTTTAAGCCCACACACATTAGGTAGTTGTCCTAATGCTCTCCCTTGCCTTGCCCCCACCCCCCGAAAGGCCCCAGTGTGTGATGTTCCCCTCCCTGTGTCCATGTGATCTCATTGTTCAACTCCCACTTATGAGTGAGAACAGGCAATGTTAGGTTTTCTGTTCCTGTGTTAGTTTGCTGAGAGTGATGGCTTCCAGCTTCATCCATGTCCCTGCAAAGGACCTGAACTCATCCTTATTTGTGATTGCATAGTATTCTAGACATTTAAAATTTTTGTTCTATTAGTCAGTGTCTCTCTGTGGCTCTCTACTAATATGTGCCACATTTTCTTTATCCAGTCTATCATCGATGGGCATTTGGGTTGGTTCCAAGTCTTTGCTATTGTAAATAGTGCTGCAGTAAACATACGTGTGCATGTGTCTTTATAGTAGAATGATTTATAATCCTTTGGGTATATACCCAGTAATGGGATTGCTGGGTCAAATGGTATTTCTGGTTCTAGATTTTTGAGGAATTGCCACACTATCTTCCATAATGGTTGAACTAATTTACACTCCCACCAACAGTGTAAAAGCATTTCTATTTCTCCACATCCTCGCCAGCATCTGTTGTCTCCTGACTTTTCAATAATCGCCATTCTAATTGGTGTGAGATGGTATCTTATTGCGGTTTTGATTTGCATTTCTCTAATGACCAGTGATGAGCTTTTTTTCATTTGGTGTTGGCTGCATAAATGTCTTCTTTTGAGAAGTGTCTGCTCATATGGTGATAGGATACATTTTACATTTTGGAATATATCGTCCTTAACAAAGTGACCAAAATCTTTTAAGTGATGTATCACTGGCTTCATTCCAGCACCTCCTCTCCCATCTTATTTCCCTGCGAGTGGAACAGCTGTGGTGGTATGTAAGCTAGATCTGAGGGGGATAGTTATTTGAATTCGAGTATAAAGTCTCTCTAGCCTCATCAGTTTCCTCCCCTACCTTGGACTGAAATTATTCCTATAACTTGGGATACATAATGTTTTTTACTCCCCTTTTATTTTTACACATGCGTGATCCTCACCCCTGTTGTTAAGTCTCTATTCTCTTTCATGCATGGTGCCAACGGAAGCTGTGCTCCCTAAAGTCACCATTGTTTGACACATGGCTTCAGGCTTGAGTTGAAGCCTGGCTTCTGGCTTCCATGGATAATTTGTCAAGTTGATCTTGTCCTTCTTTCACAGGCTGATCTTAACTTGCCTCTTAATTATACTAGTATTCTCTCTCCAAGTCAACCTTCAGTCTTCTTCTTGTCTCATTGCAGAAATAAATGCTCAATGAGTTCATTATCCCACAAGGTTTTAATTGGTACTTACCCAGTGATAATTTCCATTACTTGTCTCCTAAGCATTTTTCTTATTTCCACGGTCCAGTAAGTATCTACAGATCAAACACAATGCTAAAATTCAAATTTCATTATCTCTGAAAAAAAAAAAACACAAAAAACCAAACAAACAGAAAAGAGACTTATCATATCTCCTATAATTCCTATTTCAGTAAGCTCTATCACTTCCCACCCAGTCTGGAAATGTAGAAAACGTTGGGAAATCTTTGAATGCCCTGTGCTCCTTTATCCCCATCAGCACGTCTTTCAGCAAGCCTTGTCAATTGTGCACTCGAAAAAAAAATGTCTCTTTAATCTCTTCATTCCTTGTACCACCACTGTCCTTGTCCCAGTGCAGGTCTTCATCAGCCTTTTAATTATTAACATCTGACATCTTCCTCGTCTTGTCTTCCATCTACCTCCCATGTGACCACCTAATTGGTCTACTCAAGACAACATCCAACTATGCTATTTTTTTTTCTGCTTAAAAACAAAAGCAAAAACAATGCAGTGAATGATTTCTGCTCATTTGAAGAGTCTCCATTAGCAAGTTATTCTCAGCGTATCTGTCCAGATTCGTGCCTCTAGGATTTTAAACATTTTCATTCTGGTACATGGCATGCAGTTGTCTTTTTAATTCACCCTTCAAGGCTGCTTAAATGAATCTCTAACTCTCTAACTAGAATGAATCATTCCTTATTCTATGTTCTCTTAGCATTTTGAACACGCCTCAGTAATTGTGATGGGCATCACATTTCCTGAAGCAAGAATAGAAACATGTAGCATTACAATTGATAGCGCTTATTAGTAGAACAAAACAGAATATTTGAAGTGGATAATGTCTCAAGATATCTACTAAGGATGGTCACGGAAAAGATGATGCATATCCTACATAAATGAAGAGAAGGGTAATTTTTTTCCTCACGTGTCTCCCTTACTAGGCTCCTCTATGATCTCGGTGACTATGACATAGAGTTGTAATTTTTCTAGGATCGATCACAGGCTCTCAATAAATGTACATTAAGAAGTAAGTGGTGAATCCATGAGTGAAAACAAGTGGATACATTGTTTCAGTTGTTTATAAGAGTATGCCAGTTTCATGGCTTGAGTCCTTGTTTGCTCTACATAACCGGTCTTGAGAACAAAACTCAATCCTCTTTCATAGACCACCCCTCTAATACTGACCATGTGCCATCAAACTTCTAATTTCTCTTTGCTTTTCAATCTTGACTGATTACCTTGCTTCTTACTCGCCGGAAAAATGGACTAAGAAGCTACTCGTCCATCACTACATCTATCCACCTGCTTACATTTGTGTGCATAGCTCACCGTCTTTCTGGTTGAATTGAACTTTACATTCACCACTCAGTCCCTTTGCTGGGAACCTAGGTGCCTCCATTCTTGGCTACCCAGTGATAACACTCTCACAAGCATCCCTTCTCTCACCTGTCAAAAATTGTTCTCTTTCCAGTGGATAATTTCCCTCCCCATATAATCATGTTAAAATGCCTCAATTTTTTTAAAAAGGAGACTTTGTTCCTTGTTCCTCAAGAGGTAGCACACCATTGTGTATTCCATTTCAGCAGAGCTCAAAGAATTTCCTGTATTCAAGATTTCTGTCGTCTCTACTCCAATTATCTCTCGATTTCACTCTAATCAGTTTTTCATTTCCAACAACCCACCAAAATTTCTGTCAATATCAAGTACAATTTTTATGTTGTAATTTCAAAATTATTTTGGTTCTCATCGTACTGCATTAGCATCACTCAACAAAGCCGGTGTCTCCATTTTTGAAACACTTTCTTCACTTTGATTCTGAACTACTGTTTTCTTTTGATTCCCCTCTTTTACTTCCCAACATTCTCTACTGGTTCCAACTGATCTTCCAGATTCCAAATATTTGAATGCCTGAGGATTCAAGTCTCCATGTCTTCTCTTCCTACTCTCACTTCTTAGTTAATTTCATCCATTTCCATTGCAATAAATCCCCTATGTAAGTCCATGATTCCCAAATTTATAACTCTGGCCCCAACCTTATCCTCGAACTCCAGACATATTTCTGCAATTATTTGCTTAATATTTCGCTTGGATGTTTAGTAGGCCAATGACATGTTTAAGTGTGAGCTCTGCCTCAGATTTAACCTGCCCAACCTGCTCTGTAATCTTCCTGATTTTTCATTTGCTCACATCTCATACTGAACAAGATAACTTCTAACCCCCCTCGCTGCTACTTTGCTAAACAAAGCCAAGTTATTATCCCATTTATACCATTGCAATGTCCTGGATAACTTGTCTCTCTACTTCCATCTTTGTCCCCTTTGGTCTTTTCTCACATAAGGGCCAGAGTGATACTTTTAAACATATGTGGGAACATATCATTTCTCTGTTAAAATCTTCAATTCCTTCTCATATGACAGTAAACCCCAAATTCTCACCATGGCCCAAAGGCCTTCTATCATCTTTCTTCTCTATACCTCTCAGAGCACGATCATCTGTTATCCTCCTCCATCCCTCAGCTCTGACCACACTGGCTCCCTTGCTGTATCTAGAACATGCCAAGTATGTTGTGGTTTAGGGCCTTTGTACTTTTTCTCTCTACTTAGAAACCTTTTTTCTTATATCCTTATTATTTTTCCTTCACTTCTTTCAGGTCTATCCTCAAATATCAGTTTATCAAAGATGCTTTTCATGGCAACTTCATGTAAGTAACACTCCTCATCATTTTGTATCTCCTTGTCTTCATAGTATTTTTCATCTTAGAAACATTACATATTTACCTTCAAAATACAGTGTTAGAATGTAAGTGAGGCTAGCAATTTATCTGCTTTTATTTGTTGATGATTTCCTTAGACCTCGTTGAGTGCTTGATATCTACTAGGAACAACAAACATTTACTAAGTGGACAAAATGCTGACATTGTGCATATAGTAACTATGTAAGCAAGATAAAAAGCAAAACAAAACATAGGGAGCGCATCAAAATTTCTGACAAAACTACTCAAAATGGCTGACAGTGGCCTGTTATTTCAATAACCTGCAGAGGGCAGCACATGGCATTTTACCTCACATTTTGTTCACAAAGAACCATTAATAGTAATTAAATTGGGTTTTTTTTTTTTCTTTTTTTTCTGAGACAGAGACTCACTCTGTCACCAGGCTGGAGTGCAGTGGCTCGATATCAGCTCACTGCAACCTCCACCTCCCCGATTCAAGCAATTCTCCTGCTTCAACCTCCTGAGTAGCTGGGACTATAGGCGCCTGCCACCACTCCAGGCTAATTTTGTATTTTTAGTAGAGATGGAGTTTCACCATGTTGGTTAGGCTGGTCGCGAACTCCTGGCTTCAAGTGATCCACCCTCCTCGGTCTCTTAAAGTGCTGGGATTACAGGCGTGAGCCACTGATCCCGGCCTTGTAATTAAACTTTTACCAAGGGCGGTGACTCCACAAGGACAATTAAACACCCGAAAAAGAGAAGAGGTTCAAATGAGGTGGACTGGAAAACCAAAAGGACCTTAATGACCAAATCAATATCACTATTTGATCCTGGCCTCTGATCAACATGTACCTGCCAGCAGACCCCACAGAGATCATTAGAACAGTGTTTGCCTCGTTCTCACCCACTCAGTCGTGCAGTGTCGGAGAGGTGGGGGAGTTGATAGCTGAGAATTATTACAACTAGAACGGAATGAACCTGACAGATTAACTGGGCCAGTGGGTTTCAACCATTCTTTCTCCATGGGAGGATACCTGCCGGGTAACATTTACATGAGCTACTTACTCATATCACTCCTGGAATTTGCTGCATAGGTAAAATAGTCTATGGATTTTGTGCTATTCCCTATCACTACCTAAATGTTCCTCACCCAGAATAATTTCCTCCCATCCGTCTACATGTTCACAATATGTCTGTGAACTACTTTCTTGAAAAACTCTGTTATTTCATGGTAAAGTATCACATTGATCCCAAACTTGGACAAAGATGGCACACAAAAGAGAAACACCTAAGCAATCTCAATTTTGACGATACATGCACAAACCTTAAATAAAATAACAGCAAACAGAATTCAACACTAGTACATTAAAAGTAATACATCTTCACCAAGTGGAACTTACTCTAGAAAATCCGTTATTACAATTATCCATTCATATATTAATTTTTCATATTAGAAGACAAATTCCCAATTCTAGGCATGTCTGTATTGAAACACTAGAAATAAAGTTTGACTGTAGTTCAAAAACAGTGTAAACCAAAGCATTTTTAGTAATAAAATCTATGAAACTTGTACAAGATTGAGAAATTAGAGTATACTTTTATTAATATTTGATTTCATGTCTATAAAATATTCTGTTAAATCTAATGATCAAATATTCTTTTTCAAAAGTGGAAAATATAGTAAGATAAACAACATCAAAAAGCATTGTGAGTGATATAAATATGTATGTGTACATATGTATGTGTGAAAGGTAACTCCTACCAGGTCCTCAAAACTGCAGCAGTGCTGTCTTATCTCATCTTCACAAGATATCCCTGAAGTGTTATGGCCCATATTGTACAGATGAAGAAACAAGTTTAAAGAAATAAAATAATAGGTATTGTCCATTGGTAAGCTTAAGGAAGTTAAATTGAAGAGGTATGAGAAATAGTGCAGTAATAAGCTGCTATTTCTCTATTTCTTTTCCTTTTTCTTTTCTTTCTTTCTTTCTTTCTGGTTTTTTTTTTTTTTTTTTTTTTTTTTTTTGAGATAAGGTTTCCTTCTGTCACCCAGGCTTTGAGTGCAGTGGTGCAGGCTTGGCTCACTGCAGCTTTGACCTCCTGGGCTCAAGGGATTCTCCCACCTCAGCCTCCCCAGTAGCTGGAACTACAGGTGCATGTCACCATGCCTGGCTAATTTTTGTATTTTTTATTTCTTTGTTCGTTTGTAGAGATGGGGTTTCACCATGTTTTCCAGGGTGGTCTCAAATTCCTGGGCTCCACCTGCCTTGACCTCCCCCAACTGTTGGGATTATAGGTTTGAGCCACCACAGCTGGCCTGTAAATTGCTGTTTCTTTGCCTGCTTTCTTATAGTTTAACTGCAGAAACCCCAAGGCCCTCAGTAGCTTCTGCTTGTTGATTCAGTGCTGAGGCCTCTCTTTGCTGCAGTTATCTAAACCCTCCACACCCTGTGCCCAGAACTACTCTTTGCTGGGCCTCCCGGTGTTCACTGGTGCTCCTGAATTATTTCTGGCTATGACACCTTTGATTCTCAGCTCATCTTCTGCTATACACTGAGTGTTTGCGTCCCCCCAAAATTCATATGTGAAACTTAATCTGCATTGTGATGGTATTTGGAGGTAGGGCCTTTAAGAAGTGTTTAGGTTATGAGGACAGAGCCCTCCTGAATGAAATTAGTACCAGAGAATTCCCTTGCCTCTCTGCTGCGTGAAGACACAGCAAAAAGAAGGCTGTCTGTGAACCAGAAGAGTAGGTCCTTACTAAACACTGAATCTGTCAGTACCTTGATCTTGGACTTCCCAGCCTCTAGAACCATGAGAAATAAATTTCTATTGTTTATAAGCCACCCACTTTATAGTACTCTGTTATCTGGCTGTTCTCTAAGCCAGAAGCACTAACTAAGACACCTTCAAATTCCAGATTTGACATGTAGTGGGTATCTCAAATTGGCCCAGGACAGGACCTCTCATAAATTAATCTTCTTTCCCATTTTAGGAGCCCTCCTGAGCTCTGAAAAGCCCCAGCCACTCCTCTGACTCACCTTTCTCCAGCCTGCCAGCCACTACCCTAGACACACATAGAGGCTCTGGGAGGTTGTAACAGGGGCCAGGCCCGTCCTCCCCTCTGCCTCTTGAGTGGTCCTCTGCCTGCTTCCAGTGTGAGCTCCAGGCAGAAACATTGGGCTCACTTGACAAATTGATTCAAGGATGGTTCTGGATAGGCACTTTTTGGTTCTGCCATGACATGTTGCAAGACAAAATGTGCATGATAAACATTTGTAGATATTGTTGGTTTGCACCACATGGGAAGAAACAGACAAGGGGCGAGACAATAATAAAACCTCAAACTGATGCAAATATTCTTATTCAATCTTACATTCACCCACGAGGTACATCTTATTATCTGTGTTTTAAAAATAAGAACAAGGAGGATTGGAAAGATTAAGTAACTTGACCAAGGCACACAGCTAGCAGTAGTATATTCTACATGTACAAACCTATTCGGTCTGGTCCTAACTTCTATGTGGTCTTTCCACTCTGCTGCACTGTCCCTCAAGGTGAATAATCACAGTTTGAAAAGTGTGCTGGAAGCCGGTGAAATGATGTTACCACAAAATTTTTGAAAGAATGAGCATTTTCGAGGAGACTTTGGTTGAAGTGGTAGAATCCTGGGATCTCTGTTGCCAGAACACTTATTCCAAGCTCCGGCTGCTGAAGTGTGACTAGCACAGCCTTGCTTCCGTGGTTAATGAAGTGTGTGCTGCCCTCTACTGGCCTAGAGAAAGTGATACATCAAGCCTTGTGTTGGCTCAGTGTGGTTCTAAAACAGGAATGTGAAGATTCAATTATCCTGCTGAATGTGAGGTTTGCAGTAGGGTCTGGATTCTTTTTATGGTGTTTCCTAACAGAATAAACCTATGAATTTCTGTTCCTCTCTTTTTTAATCTTATCTGCCTCTACCATGCCTGTTAATGTACTTAATGTTTAGCAGAGGCAGCTAGAAAACCGAAGGCCATGTCTGTATATATGCAAATGCAAGAGATTAGGAATTGGCACATACGCCAGGATCAAGAAAGCGCTAGTCCCTGTTGTTTGTTCTTAACATTGTCCTAACTACAAATGACTGATATATAAACTTTTGAATCCCTTATTCTTTCCTGTGTATATAAAACAAACTATTGATTCTCAATAGGCCAACTCTAAAATTCAGTCATTAATATTCATTCATTAGACAAAGATTATTAAAGATTATTGTGTGCCACCATGCTAATAGTGGGGCAGGTATAAATAAGAATAAGCTAGCTCACAATTGAGTGGTGATGTTGGGCATGTCAACAAATAATTGCGATAAATTTAGGGAATGCTATGATGTTTACAAAGTATTATGGTATCTTGGAAAGAATGACTCACTTTTGCCTGGTGTGATGAAGAAAGCTTACAGGGGAGGATATGCTTACCCTTCATGATGAGAAAGAGTTTACGTGACTGAGAAAAAGAGAAGGGCATTTCAAACTGAGGAAATCTCAGGCGCAAAGACATGGAGGTAGGGGGCTATGGAAGCAACCTGGAGCACTTAGTTCCATAGGCTGATCATGAATATTCAGGGAGTGGTGTGAGTTAACTCTAGGACAATAAAGGGAACAGAGTTAGGAAGGGGCTAACTGCTCTGCATAAGTCTGGATTATATATTATGTATGTTACATATATAGTAAAAGGGTGAAAAACCATTGAAGCGTAATGTTTTAAATCCATGAAACGTGTTCTGTTTCTATCTTATCCAATGTAAAGTGAATATACTGTAGAATTTGACTACTAAGGGGAAACTGACCAAAAATTAATTGATTGAAAAATACAAATTTTACTCTAGAAAAATGCAAGTCCAGTGTGATATTTTCTGAAATATTTTGGCTTGTGATCAAATTGAATGGATGACTACCAAATTTCACTTAACAGTGTATTAGGTAACCACATACTGGCTTTTCAATATAAAGTGAATTAGATAGCAAGGAATTTTTCAAGTGTCTCTTGAATAAAATAAATAAAATGAACTTCTTCCTCTAATACCCACCATTCTTCTCTTCAAAACATATAAAATTATCCACTATAGTTTGTTGATGTAAGACAAATTTCCTGGTTACACTTTATCTACTTTACCCTAGTTCCATTTCTTAAAATGAATTTTACTCTTGTATTAAAGCAATCCTTAATATAAAAATGCAAAAATATAGAAAAGTAGTTTACAAAATATTCCTTTATACCCAACTCCTAAAGATTCCCACTTTTAAGTACGTGAGTATGTGTTTGCAGACCAGAAAGACAATTAAACATTGCTTCTCATGCTTGTCCAGGCTACATGTTTTACACAAAGACTTTAAAATATCTCATCATTATGAGTTCATACGGTTTCTGACTCCAGTAGCTCTAGTCATAAGTGAATTTGGTATTCAGATGAATCTTCCATGGTGATTGTAATTCACTGTAATGAAATAATTGTTAATAAAAGTTTAAGACAATACTGCCATTCCCACTCTGGTATGGTTACTGCTTTATTTTCTTCGTCATCAATTAATATTATATTTATAGGGAACCAGTAAAGTTACTATAGAAAGTCTGCCATGATATAACATATAGCTAGTGAGTTCTTTAAAATTAGTTTTACCTGAACTTGTGTAGCAATTTTTTGATTGTGCAACAATATCATACTGAGTGCTGGAGTATGGGAAAAGTGATGTGGGAAAAAAAAAAAAAAAAAACCTCTTGTATGAACCAAAGAATTTACTCAAATTTTATTAGCAGTAGATTCCTCTCCAAGTCCTTTTTTCTAGAAGTATTTCTTTTTTTCTGCATTTCTAGAATTTTTGACATTATTCATACAAGACATACTTAAATTTTATGAATATATTATTTAAGAACAATATTAATTGTAAAGTCACTTTGGGATAATCATAACCTACTCTTTTATATACTGGAAACGAAACAAAAACAGTCACAAACATGCCAAAGAGGGATGTGCCTTAATTCCTTTGCATTTCTCTCCTTAAAGATCCATTAGCATTTCCAGATCCAATATGCTCCTGCTTTTTAAAGGCACTGCTCCTCGATGCTGTTGATGTAGTTGAGCAACCGTCTGGAGAAGCTGACCTAGTAGTCAAATGGCTCTACTCCTAAGAAATTTGCTTAGTGAAAGGCTAGTCTTTAAAATATCGCCTTTCCACAGATGGGAGCACACCTCTGTTTCCATAGCAGACCTGTCTCAGTGGGAGCAAGCTCATAATTCATTTAAAAACAGACGCTGAGCTGGAAATTCAAATGTGAAGGACTACCAGGTGTCACCTGCTCTCGGTGTTGGGTGGAGCTGTTTCATGTTTTCCCTAAAGCACATTTCTCCAACTGCATAACTTGGTTAGAGTAAAATAGGCTGCTGCATTTCCTTCTTAAGCATTGGGTAAGCATTAGTGTTCCCTGAGATCAGCTTACGCCTGAGGCCAGCCAAGCTGTGTTGGTTCCTCACATGGTGATTTTGAATAACCTTAGCGGTCCTCTGAATGTGGCTGCAGACCCTCTGGTCATTTTTATTTTCCTGATATAGATACATTTTCAATTTATCATTTGTATGTAAGGCCATCTGCTGTTTTCCTTGAGATCTGAGAAAGTCAAAAGCTAGATATTTGGAAGAGCTGTTATTTGCTCCCTCCAGATCCAGCTTCCCCTGTCCCCGCCCTGCTCGCTGTCTAGGAGGGTGACTCCTGTAGATTGCCTCCATCAGTTTTCCTTGTCTTCTGCTTTTCTGATAGATTTGGGGTTGGAAGAGTCAGACAAAGAACCGGAAGGAAGAGAAGCTCTGGTATTGATTCCTCAGTTCCTCTGCCAGGCCATGGGTTGATAGTGGCTGTATTCCACAATGAAGTCCATAGATCCCATCGTAGTAGCCCTCTCCTAGGGCTAGAAATCTTACCCAGTCCTGTAACTGCTCCTCTTTTTTCCCCTTCTTGTCTAAGGATGGCAGTAGCTTCCCCTAACCTAGGATTTTTCCATCCCTTATTGGTTTCTCTCAACTCTGCTAAATGTTTATAAATAGTCTTGTGACAGACATTCCCTAGGGTAGTCCCCAAATGTGTCAAGCCCATGTGTAACCACCTCTCCTTAAGTATACGTAGAACCTGTGACTTGCTTCTAACCATTAAAGTATGGCAAAGGTGATACAACTCTTGATTAGAATGTGTATGAGGCTCTGCTGGCCTTGAAAAAGCAGCATGTTGTGAATTTCCTGAGGCTGAAAAATACACACACACACACTTATATATGTTATACATATATATACATATGTATAGGCTCAGATCAGTCTTTTTGCTTTATTAAGGTTCTCAGCTCTCTGGATGAGCCCCATCCACATTAGGGAGAGCATCTGCTTTACTCATTCTACTGATTCAAATGTCAATCTTATCCAAAAACACCCTCATAGACACACCTAGAATAATGCTTGACCAAACGTCTGGGCATCCCATAGTCCAGTCAAGTTGACACATACATTTAACCACCATAGTGAACTCTAGGACCTTATGACAGCCCCTCACCAGCAAGAAAATAGGGATGCCAGTCTCATAACTATAAGAGAGAAATTCTGCCAACAAGCTGAAGGCACTTGGACAGGAATCTTTCCCCAGTCAGGCCACTGATGATACCACAGCCCCACCCAACATCTGGATTGTAAACCGGTAAGACCATGAGCAGAGGACCCAGGTAAATTGTTACCAGACTTCTGATCCACAGAAACTGTGAGATAATACATGAGTCTATTTTAAGCCACTAAGTTTGTGGTAATTTTTATGCAGCAGAAAACTCACACAAGTTCTTTCATTTTGATGTTCTATTGAAGGTGATATTTGTTTCTTTCTAGGATCTTAAGTCGTACAGGTAGACCAAGAGTTGGCAACCATTGTCTGTAAAGAGTCAGATAGTAAATATTTTAAGCTTTGGGGATCATAAACACCCTGTCGAGTATTCTTCTCTCTCTCTCTTTTTCCTCCAGCTAATTAAAACTGTAATAATAATTCTCAACTCAAGGGCTGTGCAAACACAGATGACATACTAGGTTTAACACATAGGCCGTTATTTGCCAACCCCTGGATATGGTGTCTAGGCAATGTGTGGGTAGCATGTTCATTGTATTGATATACACATATTCACCAAAATCCATTTCTTCAATTTCCTAAGCCCAAATCTTGGTAATATTTCCCAGAGTATGTTGAAGTATTGGTGGCTATGCATCGAAATTCCTTCCGGCAAAATGAGGATAAAATAAAGCATACAAATTCCAGGTCTGGTCACACAAATGTCTGGTGCAATTCTTCTCCTCATTCCTTATCCGGAGTGAAAGGCTCCAAGGTCCTAGTGAATGGAAGAGTCACAAGGTAGAGGGACCCTGGGTCCCTTATCTTGGCATGAAAGACTGCCCACAGAATATTTACATGTAACTACTGTGTGAGTGAGAAATAAACTTTAATTGTGTGTCCAGCCACTGAGATTTAGGGGTTCAGTTCTTTTAAATGTATCTCAAAGCTGAAGATACCAAGGGGTAGCTCATTTTATTTGCATTTTCAGAAGAGAATGCCCCAAAGACCTGTTTTGATCACATCAACAAGGGAAACTTTTCTGACATCATTTTGTGCAGGTGTGCTGGGTGGAAATAAGTAAGAGTAGGAAAGACCCAAGAGGGTTAGATTATGGTTCTAGAATACACATTAGATTAGTAAAAAATTCCACATCTGATGGCCCCTATCCTGTGCTCTTGCCACTACTTTATGCTTCTTCTGTCTTTGAGACAGAGCTCTCTCTTCCACCCTGCTCCACTCCATCAGAGAGGCTTCCTGGGTCCCTGGGAACACATCTGCTCTCCTTGTGCTCAGCAGGATGAGAGGTGATGCCAATATCCTTTCACGTTTCTAACATCCCTACTCTTACGAGCTTCTACTGAATGGCATATAAACACCCCTCTAAAATGGACATGAATCTTGAAAGCCATCTACATATCATTACTTTAGACCCTTTGAAAGGTAGTTCCTATTCAACAAAAACTTTCTCATGCAAGAAAATCATTATGTTTTGTTTGATCAATTTAATTGGAATACAGCAGTGCATTTCTTCCTGGGATTTGTCTTTGCCTTGCAAAGCAAAATGACTTGGTGGGTTGTGGGTTTCATTCGAAGCCTTTGGCTGAGCTATTGACAACATCCTTAGAGGGTTGGAATCAATAGGAATAGAATAAAAAAGGACACATTGCTTTTACCCATGGGTTATTGCAGCATACATCTATTTATAGTGAACTTCATCAATATGGATGATTGCCTTAAGCTACCATATTGTCTTTAGTATTCGTCAACTTAAAGCCTTCAAAGAATTCAAATGCCAAGCATATTAAAGAAGCAAGTCTGGAACCCAGACTATTCAAATATAAAAGAGTCAATAGGAAGAGACAAAAGTTTCCTAAATAATTAATTATGAAGATCATTGTTAAAGTAACATCTCTCTCTCTCTCTCTCTCTCTCTCTCTCTGTGTGTGTGTGTGTGTGCGTGTGTGCGCGTGCACGCGTGTGTGTCTCAACACAAAGGATGATGTCTTTCTGATCCACAAAGGCAAGGTATCAAGCTGAGGCAGTGCTTGTCCAGTAACACTAGGTGGCAGCAGTGGGTTTTTAGCCAATGCACTCTCCTTTTTCCAATGGGCAGAAGTTACCATGGTTAAGAATCAATGAATTGATGAATAACTAGATTTGGATTACATATAAAGACATGGATTTCATTTTAGCACTTCTTTTTAAACATATAAAATATTACAAATGCTATCAGAGTGTGAGAAAGCAAACTTGTCATACAAGGGAATATCAGGAATGATGTGAGTATAGTCCATGAAAATTGAATATTACATACATAAAATTGAAAACCTTCCTTTTGCAGAAAATAAACTATTCCTTTAGAATAAGGAATAGCTTCGCAAAAGACTTGCATTTAAAACACTAGCAGTTGCTACCCACTGGAGAGTGCTTAGCCATTTGTAATTTGTAAGGGAGTGACTTGTCAAAATATGATTGATATTTGAAAGGTAACTTGAACTTTTGTTGATTTATTTTCTGTAATGTTACTCAATATTTTTAAGACTCTGGTGTAAATATCTCTTAACACAAGAGAAATCTATTAACCCTTCTGGAAAGAACTAAATTGTGTGTCAATGTTTGAAGCAAGAAATAAAACAAAATTAACAATCTGACCTTAGTTTGGCATGTTGGGTCAAGAAATAAAGATCGTGTATGTTCCCAGGTTCTAACAAGGTTTTACTCAGCATTTACTCTCAATAAGTGAAAGCAAGTTTGGAGTCCTATTCCCAACAGAGGTAGGATGATGCCGAGGAAGAAGATCTGGACAGAGTCTGAATTTTAGTTCGAGCTCTGCCTCTTATTTTGTCACCTTGAGTTAGTAATTCAACAAACCTAGATGTCAAGTGTTCCTTTTAACATATGTAAAGGGTGTGTATTGTTTTAGATGATTCCTAAACTCTCATATGATTTTGTGATCAACAGATTCCAAATTACTTGTATAATCATCAGTTGGTATATGTATTTGGCTTATAATGTGAAGAACCTGTGTGTGTGTGTGTGGGTGTGCGCGCGCGCATGTGTGTGCTGTTTTAAATTCACAGTCAAAGCAATATGCCTGTAAGTATTGCTTCTTGTGCAAGGCCACGCTGTGTGTTTACTAATGTATTTTATAAATAGCCCTTGAGAACATTGTGCAAGTCTCTGTATAATACTGTAGTCAGAAGGAAAGGGAGACAATAACAAGTGATTTTGTTACAACCAGAGAGAATTATTTGCATTTTTTATCGTGATTTCCTTTACCCTCATTTACAGAATGCAAACTGAGCACCTTTAAGTGAAATCTAGCACAGGGAGCAATGCCACTGAAATCATTAGGTCTTGGCTCAGGTGCCAGTGATCAAACAGCCCCGATTCTGCCAAAATGGAGAACCGTCTTTTAGGCCCAGAGAGCCATGGCGGGTGATATTTAAACTATTCAGCATTTATCACACAGCGTGGACTCCATGTCATTCCTGGAAACCAGTGTTCCCAATGTGGCAACTTTCAGGCTTTCCTATACTACCAATTTTTCTTTAGGGAAATGGCACGACTGTTAAAGGGAATCATGGTTATACCATGTCATGAAATTAGGAATGGTAGGACTGGGAAAGTTTTATGCCTGAGCACAACTAACATTCATTGAGCATCTGTCATGTTCTAAGCTCTGCTCTGCATACTTTATCAATAGTATCTCATTTAATCTTCATATAATAATACGAAATATATATGATTGATTTATAGATGAGGATTGTAAGGTGAAGGAAGGTTAAGAAATTTGCCTGAAGTAATAAGTGGTAGAACCAGGATTTGAACCCTGCAATTCTCAGTCCTAAGCCATGATCTAAACTATCATTTCTGGTAACTAGTCTCAGAACTAAATCTTCTGCTGTGTACGCACCAGAATGCAAAAATAATAAGATATTATTGAAGAATTAATTCAATTAGCATATAGCTGTTGTCTTTTGGCTTGTCAACCCTAGTATCACTTTGTCCCTTTAAGAAAGAACTAAAGTATTGATACCCAATGAGGACAATCAATTTGCCAAAACACTCACTGTAATCTTCCTTGGCACCATTAGTGGGAAGGCCTTTTACTCTTCAGTCAATACCACTTGCTTAAAAAATAACCCAAAACCTCAACAGTTTTGAAGGACTTTGTTATTTTAGCACGAGTCATTTGAAAAGATATTTCACCATTTTTATACAAAAAACACCTCTATTCCATATCCCTTTATTGATCTATGGCTTTTATTACTAATGTGTCCAGCAGTCAATAGATCAATGCTGCTCAGGAAGTTTCTGTTTCTCACCTATTATAACAGAAAGAAGCACAGATAGTTAATGACAGTATAAACGATCACTCTCAATAATTACTTTCATCCAATACTTCCTGGTTAAATGTGCATAAAAAGTAAATTAAACTGGTTAGCTTCCGATGGGATACATATTCCATAGCTGTAAATTGGTTACATTATTTGTAATCCTCAAAGATGTAGGAGAGAACACTAAAACATTTCCATGAATGGAGAGGTGTGAGCCCATGGGAAACCTTGTCTTTGACCAATGATCTCTTCATTGGAGGCAAAATAATCTCTTTGGTTTTCATGTACTGTGGAAACTACATTTTTCCTCACCTCAACCAAGAACTGAATATCACCAGGATGATCATTTAATTTCACATTTTATTAGAACACTTAATGCAAAGCCATGTTATAACTGACGGCAAAGCACAGAGCTGGGTGTAAGAAGCTCTTCTTCAGAACATAGTAATGAGAGAATTACCACATTAATCTATGTAAAAAGGCCCTTTAGAGATTTTCATGCCTCCTGTGGTTTCGTTTTCCAAGGAAATGTGGAGTAAGAAGAGCTTCAAACAAATTATTCATCGTTAAACATTTTACATTTACAGGTACAGCTCTGTGAAGACAATTGCTTCCATGGTGACATGTGATGTGACACTTGGTTTCGGCTGAGTTCTCCACGGCACCCACCAGCAGTGCCACAACTTGATCCAGGGCACACAGAGCTGTCATTCAGCCAACAAATAGGCCTTGGACAGGCTGAGCCTCCTCTATTATATAAATGGGCATTCTCCAAGTAGGGACTCATCTGCTATCTGTCTGATAATTTGTATCCAATTGATAGATGCTGGCAAACAACAACAACAAAAAACTATGGGTGGTGTTTTCATAGTGCTCTTTGTAAATAGCGACCACACATCCTGGACTATCAACAGCTTGCTCAGCTCTCTTTGAAATTTCAAAAAGGGGGAAATGATTAGAGGTGAGACTAAAACTGCTTTTGTAAACGTGTGTCTGCCCCGTAGGAGACTTGCCTGACTTTCTATGGTTCCAGAATCATCCAAGCGGATAATGAAGTGAGTTGCAGTAAGATGGAGCCTACTGGGGAAGAGATGAGGCAGTGTTCACCTGAAGCACCATCTGCATTTTCCTAATCCTGACGGTTACCTCTAGCTGACTAGGGTTTCTGTGCAGAACTTCTGCTATCAAATCAACAATCAAGGGTGGTTACACTTAAGGAAGATGAACAGTTCCATAGGCAGGTTTAAAAAAAAACAGCGTATGAGGAAATACTAACACTTAGCAGCACTCTGAAGTTCAGGGATATGGTGGTAGAAAAGCTTTAAATATCTTTATAATAGGCTAGAATATTGTCTCCTCACTAACGACAGGCAGTAGACTTTCTATCAGCTAAAGCCAAATGCAACCTGCCATCCAAGCCAGTTACCAAATGGTCCTTGCTGCTATTAAAATTATCACCAGGGAGTTCAAGGACTAGGGAGTCATTTGAAATGGCTTTGGAAAATGTGTTGAAAGAATTGCCTCAAACCATTGTCCCTGGTGCTTGTTCTTTGTCCCTGTGCTCTAATATACAATACATGATAAAATATATCCTGTATATTTATAATGTGTCCAGAAAAAACCAAAGTGCTTAAGGCTCTGACATTGTTTTCATTAGAGATTGATACTTTAGGGAATGCAAATGCCAACTTTTCAAATGTCCTATAGGTGGAAACTCCAAATGATGCCAGCTTTTAAAAACATTTTGTGCTTTGTGAAGCTCTAGAGCAGCTGTGTGTGACTAGAATGAAGAAAGACACTTGTATAAAATGCCAGCAAAACACCCCCACCTGCTAATAGGAATGCTGGCAGTCATAATAGCCAAGACCTGGGAACTTGATTATTCATTCAGCTAACCTCATCTTTTGTCAGCCTCACCAGTGGTAGGTAGTAAATCTGAGAAAGATAATTTAGACTGAAATATCAGTGGCTTTCTAGTTGCAATGCAGCTCATTCCTTTGCTTCTAGTCTACCACTTGCCACCTCTGGTCCATTTGCATATAACACTGGAGAAGTGTTCCTTTATCTTTGTGAAACCCTTAGCATTCAAGGAGCCACTACTACTTCTACGCTGCTGAAAAATACAAGACACTGCCTGCCTCTGCATCTGTCCTTTGCTTTTCACTTGGAAACTATCACATCAAATCACATTGAGATCAGGTGAGGCTCTCCGGTTTTGCACCCTCGAGTTCCTCTAGCAAATGAACTCCATACGAATCTAAGCCAGTGTTCTTCAAATCACGCCCTGATTGCTTGTGAAATAAGTCTTCTGAGGTTTTCACACCGATTGAAAAACTTTATAGTTATCCAAGTAGGAGGCCAGATGAATAGATAATTGCACTCAAGCCTAATTTAGTATGCAATGATGACCGAACACACTCTTGTCAATTTTCTTTAAGCAGAGAGGATATAGTTATTTTTTTCTCAGCATGGGAGGATAGAAGGATTATAATACTGACTTTCATTCATGGCAGAAAATGAGGATGAGCAGAATAATGTGTCTCTTTAACTCTGATATTAAAAAAAACATAGTGATTCTGTTTTCAATAAACATTTATTTGTCACGTATTTTGTAGCAGATATTGTGTCAGGTACTGGAAGTACAAAGAAGAATAAGATACACACTGTGTTGTCTGGGAACTCACAGTTTTAATGAAGGTGCTAGATTAATAAATGCTTAAGACAGTGCAGTATGATGACAGCTGTGATGGTGGTGGCCACGTGCAGCGTATTATTACTAGGCCACGGACTGGGAGGCGCAGGGGAAGTTTCTGAAGGGAAGACACCTGAGCTGAGCATTGCATAGTGAACAAAGCTGATGGAAGAAAGCATTTGGAATGAGGAATAGTGATGAGTGGAGACAGCAAGGAGGGATGGATTCATAAAGGAAGGAGAGAAGGTGTTCTAGGGTGGGGGAAACAAAAGAGAGAGATTCAGTGACAAGTTGTGGAAACCACAAATAGTTGTGCATAGTTGACTGTAGAGTGAATTACGGTGACCAAGAAGGACAGCAGAGAAGGGGAGGCCAGCAGAGGGCTGACCTGAGGGGCTCTTCATGTCTTTGTGTGAAGAGAGTTGCACTCCAACCTCAACGTTATGAGGAGCCAGTGAAGAATTTCGTATGGAGGAGTAACATGATCTTATTCATTCTAGAAGATCACTCTGCCTTGAAATGGATTTTGTCCCATGTACAGTGGGAGGTGGAGGTAATGGTGGGGACAAATAGTGGAGGTAAATCTATATGACATTTAAAGATAAATATACCTTTGACTCCCTCCTCCTTTTAGCTTTTATGTAATTTAGGATTTTCAAATTTCTACACACATATTTTCAAGAAAAATATGTATTCACACCATCATTAATATTTTTAGAAATACATTTTTTCCCCAGAGAGTGAAGAAATTTAAACCAGAGACAGAAAAAAGAGTTGGCTTAAATTCCTGTCCTTCTAATAAAATGATTGCTGCTGTAGATCTAGAGAAACTAACCATATGAACCAAATATAGAGGAATTCATTTATATTTACAATCTCACAGGTCTGAGTCTAGGAGGTGCCTTGCAATAAACATACACTAAGTCATATTAAGTCAATGGGAGATCAGATTGAATTGGTTTTTAGATCAACAGGTGCTCAGCTTACCGGCTGGATATAAATTTAAACGGAAAGATTTTTCTTTATCTCTTAAATCCTATGCAACATTGGCAGCTGTATTAAAAGGGTCATGAGAGCAGGTTGTGCCTACATAATGAGCAAATTGATCATTTGAAAGTTTACTCTGACTTTGGCTTTCTTATGTGACAAACTCAATTGACTTGTTGAGTGTTGTAAATTGGCCAGCAGAATAATACCAGGTTGCCCTTTTTAATCAGGTAGATATGAACTGTATTTATTGCTTTTATCCCTAGGCCTCTCTCATCAAATGCAAAATTCAGCAGAGAACTTAAATATGGCGGCTGTATTTATTTGTTTTTTGGGGGGGTTAGTCATGCATGAGTTCTGCTTCCTAATAGCATCTCCATTTCCTTTGGGAAACTTACTCTTCTTCCAGGTGAGTCGTCTTTGTAAGCCAATAAATGAGATGCTCATTCCTCTTGCTAAGGAAACCAACAAGGTTTCTGGAGACTCTTTGTGATAATTTTTTTCTCATTGCTCTGTTGATGCAAAGAGGATACATTTGGGATTTAATTAGAGCCAATTGATTCTGTCTTCCACAATTTGGAAACCTTAGCAGATGAGATGAAGGATCAGCTGGGGAAGAGTCATCCCAACAGCAGTGCCTAGTAAGACGGTGAGGCTGTTCCCACTCCCAGCATCCTCTGGAGCACCCTTGTTCTCATCTGGACCAACCCAGTTATTCAATCCCGGAGCTTCCTCATATGGTTCTGGTAAATCCACTTTTTGCTTAGGTAAGCTGTGTGTGTTTTCTGTTGCTTGTCACCAAAGAATTCAAATTGATAGAATGGTAATGAACAATTTACTTTTTATAGAAGCTAAAATATATTCTCACAAATCGTGGAAACTCTAACAATATGCTTGTGAAATATTGAAGAACTAGGGAGTATTAACTCCATTTAACAACAGAGGTAGCTAAAGTACTAAGACACTCAGCATTTGCTTTATTGTCATGGAGCGCATCAGAAGCAGAATTAGAAACAAAACTTGGCTCCCAACTCTGCCAATAATTAGTGGTGTGATCTTGAGCAAGTTACTTAATGATTTGGGGCTTCAGTTTCATCAGCTGTGAAATGGGAGCATTGGGCCAGATGATCTCTAGGACCTTTTCCATCCCTAAAATCATTTGATTTTTTATCTGAGTTTCTTTCTTAGAGACTCCTTTTCTGTGGTTGGAGATCCAATCTGTGGACAGAATGCATCAGTGTCTGAGATGTAGTCTTTCTCATAAAATTTATTTTATTTCTATTTATTTGCATTTATTTATTTCTTCATTGAGACACAGAGTCTCATTCTGTTGCCCAGGCTGGAGGGCAGTGATGCAGTATCGGCTCACTGCATCCTCTGCCTCCTGGATTCAAGCAATTCTCATGTCTTAGCTTCCCTAGTAGCCGGGATTACAGGTGTGCACCATCATGCCCAGCTAATTTTTCTATTTTTAGTAGAGATGGGATTTTGCCATGTTGGCCAGGCTGGTCTCGAACTCCTGACCTCAGGTGATCTGCCTGCCTTGGCCTCTCAAAGTGCTGGGATTAAAGGCGCGAGCCCCCAGGCATGGCTATAAAATATATTTTAATCATCTGTGAAATCAAAATATGGCAATAGAGTTCACATTTGCATTTCCATAGGCTCTGTGTCTGTCTCTCTCCTATATTTTCTCTGTTTCCACAAATAAAAATTATGAGACATCCTAATTGTTTCTATTACTAATAGAAAAATCGGTGGATTTATCAGAACCCAAACTGAGCTGTTTTAGCTTCACCTAGTGGTCTATTTATGTATTCAATATTATTAAACATATTGGGAGACAAAAATATATTGGGTCAATGCTTTATTAATGTCATCACATATGTTATCTGTTTCCACTCCTGAGAGACGTCACCCACATGCTTATACCATCTTAACAGTCAACATTAACAATGACTTTTTAAATCCCAACTTGTTCTCTTTATCCTTTCACACATCTGTCCTATTTTGAAAAGCAACAAAACAGATCTCCTTATATACACTATTACTCTAATCACCTCCCTTTCTTGTTTTAACACAGTCATACATTTTTAAATGTGTGTCACTGATTTTGAAATAAATATGTATCTCTTTTGTCACTCCCTAAAACTGATTTCTAGCAGAAAATATGGAAAAATAACTTTGTCAGTAGAAAAATATTTCTCAGACAATACAAAAAAGAATGATTCTTAATGTAAAAGACTGACACTACTGACAACATTAAAAAATAAAAACGTCTTTTCAGCAAAACACACCATAAACAAAAGACAAACCTTAGATCGGGAGAAGATGTTATAACCCAAATACTCAGTAAGTAATTACTGTATAAAATATACAAATAAAACTTAAATCAGAAAAAAAGACAAACAACTCAATAGAAATAGGCAAAGTGATATGAATAGTGAATTCACAGATGAGGAATTGTGAATTGTCAAGAATATTTGACTCTGTGCTAAGTCTCACCAATAGTCAGGGAAATGCCATCAATAAAAGCAATGCAGTGTCACCAAATAACAATTCATCTGGAAAAATGTTTGCTAGTTGAGACAGAGGATTTGAGGAAACTTGAACTTCCAGTATAAATTGGTACAACTACTATGAAAATCATGTATCTCTTTCTCTATATATCCATAAATTAGAAGTTCCACTCCTAGGTACACCCCTTGGAAACTCTTGTATATGTATGTTAAGATATAAATGCCAAAATGCTCATTGCATCACTATGTGTGATAGCAAAGAAAAGAAGAAAAAAAGAACAAAGAAAAGTAGAAATAAACTAAGAATAGTTGAATTGCATGTATTTATATATTAAAATATTATATAATGGTTTAAATAAATTATAGCCCTAAATATCTACCTGAAAAAATCCCCAAAGTCTTAATTGAAATAATAATTTAATCATGCAATCCATCAGATAGTTTATATTAAGTTAATAAATACAAAACACTACTATGTATGATTTTTGAATGCACACATATGTAGTAGAAGTATAAAAAAATATGCAGGGGAATAATAAATGTAGCATAGTGCTTTCCTCTGAAGAAAGAGTAGATTATGATTGGGGAAGAGAATACTGAGGTTTAATGTGTATGTAGAATATTTTATTATTCTTATAAATCTGTTGTGAATAAAAGAAAAATATTGAGTCAACAAAGCTTCGTGATGAGTAAGGACACTATGTCCATGATATTGTTCTTTGTAACTTTAGCATGTTTCTCATGTTTCATGAGAGTTTCTCATGTTACATGAGAACCATATTTCAAAAAAGAAATGTGATCTTACTTTGTTTTGGGCTATGGAAACTAATCTCTGAAGGTAACTAGCAGTGTCCTTCTTGTTAACTTCAAAAATATTTTTTTCATTCCTTGCTCTTTCTTTGAAAGACTGAAAAATTCTGTAGACAAATTCAAGAAATGGCCTCCTTTTCCCCCCTTTCTCATTAGTGCATTATTCTGCTACTTCTCAGTATCATGGTTGAATCCATAATATCTTAATATATCCCATAGATAAATAAACATCGTTCTATATTTAAGGCCCTAATTATGTATCTATAGATTTCAAATTTTCAGTGGAACAATATCCTAAACTCTTCAAAAAATTAGTCAGCTTTTTACTAATGAGCTGAAACCCAAGATTAGTAAAATAATATTGGTCAATACATTTTTTTGTCATATTTTCCAACTCGAGACTTAAAAAACATACCTTCCAAAGAGAAATCTTGTACTGTTAACTTGTATATAGTATGACTAAAATATTTTTCCATTCCCTACAAGAAAAAGGAAACAAATGAGAGAAAAAAATTAAAATTACCAGTTGGGAATATTTAATTGGAAGAATTAATATCAGATATGTAATAATCTATTTTATTCATAAAATGATGAAAGCACAAATGTATGTTTTCAAAGGGATTTTTGATACCAAGTTCCTTTGATGCTTTAAAGTACTCAGCTGTGGAATGGGTGGCTTCTAATTATAAAAGAAATGCCATGAATTGACTCATTCTTGACAGTAATATCCAGAAAATCTTAGCAAATTCTAGATAATTTTTAAAGTACTGAATTACATTTGAAAACATATACGAATAAAACTTATTCTAAGATATATATCGCTTTTTATAATTAATTTATAATTTGTTTCAGGAAAAGTACAAGTTAATGCACATGTGTGTAAATATGTCTATACATACATAATACATGCATACATACATGCTGTGGGAATGAGTTAATCATGTTGAAAAGCAATTAATGATTTGGACCATTGTGTTAGTCCATTTACATCACTGTAAAGGAATACCTGAGACTTGGTAATTTATAAAGAAAAGAGGTTTGTTTGGGTTCACAGTTCTGCAGACCATATGAGAAGCACAGTGCCAGCATCTGCTCACAGTGAGGCCTCAGGAAACTTCTAATCATGGCAGAAAGCAAAGGGGGGACCGGCAAATCACAAGGCAAGAGAGAGAGAGTGAGAGAGAGGGGAAGCTCCTAGGCTCCTTTTTAAATAACCAGATTTTGTGTTGACTGATTACCACGGGGAGGGCGCTAAGCTGTTCATGAGGGATCTGCCCCCATGACTCAAACACATCCCACTAGACTCACCTCCGACATTAGAGGTCATATTTCAATATGAGATTTAGAGGGGACAAAGCAGCCAACCCATATCAAGCATACAGGTGTAACTGTCCAACAACTTCCACCCTAAGACAGCTATTACAATTTCAGAGAATGATTTAAAGAAAGTATACCATGTATGGTGTATAGCTTTTCACACCCAATTTTAGAAAATAAAAAGTTTGCACATGTCTTGTATCAATTATAGCTCATCCTAGGTAACAGAGCCCAGTTCTCAAATTCAGTTGATGGGGAAAAACAATTTGCAGTTTATAAAACTGAACATTCTAGATGCAAATGGGGCTATGGGTGAAGCTTGACCCAAGGCTCACAATGCACAGGATGGCATCAGGACTAGTTTCTCTTTTCTTGTTTCTAGGTGATGCTTTTCCGGTTGGCTCATGGTTTTAAGAGGACTTCCAATAGTTCTTAGTCTAAAGGCACAGAGATTTAGATCCAGAGGTGAAGAATATGAGTCTCTTTCAGAAGACTCAGTAAAAAATATCAATGTGACTTGGTGGTTCTGATTGGTCACCTCTCCAAGAATATAAATGTTTAGTTGACAAGACTTGGGTTATGTGCCTTCTCCTGGAGCTAAGGTAGTATTCACTTCCTTGAAAGTACACAAAACTGGAAGGAGTGGGTGGACCTCAACAGAAAATATCAAAAGAGCAAATTAATGCTGCACAAGGGGGAATAAAAACATTATCCATCCTCCTCACCACCATTATGTCACCTCCTCCTCTTGGAAGTATGGTGTTTCCAAAGCTTAGTCCTAAATGTACTATTTTGGGCTCTCCTATCTCATTTGAGGACTCACTCACTTTCAGTCCTCAGATGTTGACTTTTGGCTAGCCTCCCAAGTTTAGATCTATAGTCTGCCTTGCAGTTCTGAGTTCATCGTTTGTTTATAGATACTTAATAATCCACTGTCAAATTGGAGTCTGGAAACTGGGGTAACATAAACCCTGGAGGTATAGACCAAACACTTCACAGAGTACTTCTGTATAGAGAGTTTTATGAGCACTAATTGATAGATTATCAGATTCCAATTGTGCTTTTCCCAAAAACAGATCTGCCTGAGAAGGGGTTTATATTCCTACTAGTCTTGTCACCATTGTAGCAACAAAGGGCAAACATTATACTCTTTCCAAATTATATTGGGGTGGTTAGTTCTGGGCTAATCATTAAAACTTTCTGAGCATTAAAATAATCATAATTTAAAGTACTGGTTTTAACAATATCTCCATTTTTTGATTAATTAGAATATCTTAAATCTGAAGAGCTTTCTTTCCCTGTTATTCATGTCTGTTAAAGATGAGATTTTCCTTACCTTAGAATGTTCTGAATTCAGAAAAACCTAAGGAGTACAGGTCATGATATTGATTTTTAAATATAAAACTAGAATATTTTCTAGGGTTATCACAATTTTCAAGAACACATTACATAAAAACCTATTAATAGAATATTTGTATGATTTGTTTTCTCAAATTATGTATATATATTACAGTTGTTAATGTCTATTTAATCCAATTATAACATGGTATTTAATCAAGTAGTCAAAATCTATTTTTACCAAAACATGAAATATTTATTCCATTAGAATAAATTCTTATTATTTTTTAACTTACTAAACCTATTATTCCCTCCAAATAATAATTTTAAAATAAAGTTTTAAAAATTCACAATGGAAAATTTCAGACAAATTAAAATGGGTTGGAGGGATGTCATTTTCCAAATATTGTAAGATTATATGAGTTAAAATATTTGAAAACCACTGTCCCAATATGTAGGGAATTATATGTAAATGACCATTACAAGTGGGGTATAAAATCCTTAGATCAGCTTGTAGGCCATGGGTAGATACAGTGAGAGTGTGAAACATACAGTGCTGATTTAGACCAGATTAGGAAATATCACTCTGGCCTTCTTTTTTCTCAGGGTCCAGGTCTTCCGCATGCTCACGGCTCCCTTCTGCAGCATGTTATAAGAACTGCACTCCAATTTTCCTGACTTTTTCAGACAGTCCCTCTTATCAGAACCAACAAGCTCTCCAAGTCGAAGTGGGTCTTTTTTTTTTTTTTTTTTTTTAGGGAGTTGACAAATCAATCAGACTAGCACGATGGGGTGAGCTTATATGTGCAAATACTATTTCCATCTAATAATAGGTTTGGTTATTAATGAAAACGAACACCTTCTAGAACTAGTGCTGCAACTTGGAGAAATTCTATTGACTATAGTACCTGGGGAGTAAATAATTCGGGGCTTACACTTCATACTATCTTTCAAGTTATTTTGGCTGTGTAAGCTCAACTTGAGAAATAATTATATAAGTAAATGACCATTACAGATGAGTTATAAAATCCTTAGATCATCTACTACTGAAATAATAATGAGAAAAAATGCAAATAATTTTACTGAATATAAACTTATGAATTTCATATGAGTTTCAAGAAAGGTTATTAGGTATCTTTCCAGTTATTTTTACATAGATGGAACCTGTGGTCTCAAAAAGATTACTTCTTGTCCTCTCCAGGAAACAAATTTAGAAAACAGAATTGAAATTCTGTCAATACAGTTAGATACAGTTTTTTAATTGCATACCTATATGTAACTTTAGATTCCTAACTCTATACATTCTTAATTTTAACTTTAAGCATATCTATGGAGTTACATTTCTGAATCATCATTCAAATAGCTAGCTTCTTTGTCCAGCACAATAAGCTTATCAACTTCCTCCTAACCATTGTATATCAGAGAAATGTAAATGAGACCCTATAGTGAAATTCAAGATATTTAAAAATATATCCAGAACCTGCTGCGTCTATCACACAGACCCTGGCCAATGGATAAAATGAGTACTCATTCAAAGATATGCAGTGTAAGAGCAGTTAGGTGACTGCCTGGCTCTAGCGGCCAGAGAGCAGCCCCGAGAAGCTGGAGCTGCTTGCTTTTATTCGGTGCAGGCACAACGCTGAAAACCTGGAGCCCACACAACCTATAGGTAATTAACTCTTATTTTTCCCCTTTCAGGGAACGTCACACGTGTGGATGATCAAAGGTCAGTTCCTGGTCAAATAAACAAACAAGCTTGTTTAAGGTAAATTCCCCAACACTCCCTTGCGCCTACTCCTTGCCCTCTGCCTCAGGGTTACAGAACAGGTGCCTTCAGCTATTCTCCCCTGGGGCTCTGTAGAACGTTCTGACCTTTCAGAAGGTTTGTGTCCTTTCCCTATAGCTTTTCCCACCACTCTGGCCGATCCCGCACATTCAGATATCTGGTATTATATTAAGGCATACAGTTCAGTTAAATATCCTAATATTTAACAGATCCTAATATTTAACTAAACTGTAAATTTTTTATATTAAGATATTCAACTGAACTGTAAATTTTTTATCTGGATATTTAGGCACAATGGAACCACAGACAAAAAGAGTGAAGGTGAATCTGCACGTCTTTGCATACTCTTTAGAATAGCTTCAGAGTAGATGTGTATAAAAGGCATATAGCGGGGCCGGGTGCGGTGGCTCACGCCTATAATCCCAGCACTTTGGGAGGCCGAGGCGGGTGGATCACGAGGTCAGGAGATTGAGACAATCCTGGCTAACACGGTGAAACCCGTCTCTACTAAAAATACAAAAAATTAGCTGGGCATGGTGGTGGACGCCAGTAGTCCCAGCTACTCGGGAGGCTGAGGCAGGAGAATGGCATGAACCTGGGAGGCAGAGCTTGCAGTAAGCCAGGATTGCGCCCACTGCACTCCAGCCTGAGCGACAGAGCGAGACTCCATCTCAGAAAAAAAAAAAAAAAGGCATATAGGCATATAGTTATAACTATGTTATAGTTATAACTATGACATATTTGAAAGTACTTCCAGACTTTTCTTACATGCTATCATGGAATAGCAGTTAGTTATTCTTATTTGTCTTTGAAGATGGTGCTGGTTTTTATTCAACCTAGTCATAAACTGAATCTGAAAAACAGAACTGTTTTAGGCTAAAAAATCCCCAAGCCCAACTATTCTTTAAAGTATTGTACTGATAGCCTCAGTTCATACAAGTCTACTGGCTATTAGAACATATGGATATCACCTGGGAGAGGTTGCCTGCTATCCACTTGACTATACTTCTTTCAGCACCCTTAGTTCCACCATTACGTTATAAGAGAAATAAAATAATGATGTAATGCATACTCTGGGGTGGCTTCAGTAAAATGTGAGAATTAAATGAGAGCCAAGACCATTCCGAAGTAAGTAAAAGCTAGATGCCTGACTCACATCATAATCAACATAAATTTAACATGAATTTGACATTTAGATGTAAAAAATGAAACTGCAAAATTATTTTCTAAAAGAAATTGTGGGTGCTTATTTATGTGATTCTGGGTGGAAAGAGCATTGTAAATACACAAAAAAGGGAGAAATCATAATGAAAAAGACTGGTAAATGTAAGTATTTTAAATATACACAAGTAGCTATTGTGCATAGAAACGTGCACACACGCGATGACTTCTGGGCATTAAAAAGACTTTTTTTTTTTTAAAGGCAAAGATAAACTGGAAAAATTTATTTTCAATGATAAATAGTTCTTGCAAAACAACAAAAATAAGACAAACATCTCCAAAAATGGGCGCTGTATTAAGAAAATGCAATGACCAATAGAAGGAAAAAATGAAGTATTATTAATTCAATTAAAACCAAAAAATATATAAATTTTAAAATAAAACAGACACACAAAAAAAAACCTCAACGTTAGTGGGAAAAATGTGTATTTTCATGCACTACTAGGAAACTTAGAGAAATGCCCAAAAAGCCTTAAATGTTTGCATGCCCATGACACGATCTTTCCATGTCCATGAATTTTTCCTAAGGAAATATACACAGATATGTGTCAAAATAGAACTATAAATCAAAAACACCGTTGATAATTCTACAAAATTAGAATCAAACAAATTAAGTAAAATTAAGCTTTGGCACATTAATTGAATGATACTTAATTACTAGTTTTTATTTCTTTAAAGTTATTTGGTACATATTATTGCAAGACATTTTTAAAAAATACGGACAAATATGTGTAACCCTAATATCAGACCTGTGAGGCAAGGCAGTTACTATAATTATCCTCATTTTACAGGAAAGGCCAATTTACAACTTTACAACTTTATATTTTACAACAGGCTGTTTCACAACTGAGGCCCAGAGCAGTAACTGACAAGTTCAAGGTCATATAGCCAGTGAATGGTGGAATTTGTCCACCTGACCATGCAGTATTCTTTAAACGGGCTACCTTCTATCAATATTAATGAAAGCAAGCTAGCATGTTTTCATTCCCAGAATTACAGTGTCCAAGTTAGACCAGCAGTATTTGATATAATAAAACACATTTCTTCCAAATTTTGCTTTCCTTCTGATCAAGAGCTGAATTTCTATGAGGGCGGAGGGAAAACAAAATCAGCCTTGGAAACATTCCACCTTAAAAGCCATTGTGGAGGATGCACAGAACCTATTTTACATCATCCTGCACAGTGCTCATTCAGTATAAATCTCTTCATTGCATGACTATCTGCTGTATGCTTATGAAACAGTCCATTTCGGTACACTCATATATACACTTCCTTTCCCCATCCCCCATGCTCTGAGTGCTATCTTATGCTGTGAGCTAAAGAGTTAGAGCAGTGGCAGATCGTTCTGTACATTCTTGGACAATGAGTTTTAGTGTAAATTCTCTCATCCATAACCATTCTAAAATGCTATTCAGAACTGACTGCTTTGCAATGTGTATTATTTATTTTGGTCTGACCTCAATTTCTGCCATGTATTTTATCCTTGATCAAGAGTTTTGGCATACTTAAAGCTGACAAAGAATGAGCAAATGCTAGTGCGGGCATTACCCCCCAAAAAGAGAAGATGATTGTCTCTCTGCATATTCAAATGCAAGGATATATGTGGGGGGTGGGAGTGTGTGGAGCATAACTCCAGGGAGAGAACACAGAAGACAGCGGATAAGGGGGAAGTGATGGTAGTTAATTGACATTATGAAGAACAGTCTAACCATCACTACAACCTGTGAAGTTTAACCAAAACTGGATGGGTGGGGAGGGCAAGGTTACGCTGGTGAGGCCCTAGTGAGGACTTCAGGGAAGCTGAGAGGAAAGGAAGACAGTTGTTGTTGTCTGATGATTAATGGAACACTAATCCTCTTACTCTTTCCTTCCAAATTTCCATTTTTCCCAGTTAAATCCACTCTCCTATCTTTACTTCTGACATTGTATTGGGTTCTTGGTCTTGAGAAGGGGGCTTCCAACTCAAATATTTTCATCACTTTGAATTTAGACACCTCTTAGTTGCTTAAGGGGCTAAGGATACACATCCAGTTTAGTACAGACTTCATCTCCATTACTAATCGAGTCAGTGTCTGTAAAGATTTCTTCATCCCCAGGTAGTTATACTCCACAGACTAAATAAAGAGTGTGATATCATGAGGGCTGGGCCTTTCTCCGAGGTAATGTTCCTCAAATCTGCATTCCTAAGTGTTCTGAAAGAAAGACAGCAAAGTATCTTCTGGTTAAAAAACGTTCAGGAAAAACTGGGTTAAATCAAATTGCTCAGTGTTCTTTACTCTGGGACCATTCAACAACTTAAATATGCAAATATATTTTAGGTATTTTTCAAAGAGGGATTAAATACTGATGTAGCATTTCCCAAAGAGAATTTCCCATAAGGATCCTGTTTCATGGAGCACAATTGCCATTTGCTAGAGCTGAAGCCCTGCAGAACACATTTGAGGATGCTGATAAGGACCCCATCCAACAAGCCTCTTATTGGGTTCTTTCTGTTGACTCATCTTCCTTTTTTTGCAGTTCCTACTCAGCTCTCACTGGCAAACTATCAGTAGAAGAAGCCTGGCAGGTGGTCCTTTATCTCTTTAAAAGTTCTCCACGTAATTTGAGTAAAAGTGTCATAAATTTTTCCAAAAACTTTCCATCATAAAAACATACATACAAATCATAATAAGAAAATTATCAACACACCTAATCCCCCAAATATAGGCAACTTGTGTACATTTTTGTTACAGGACCACCAGGTTTGTATGCCCACCGTGTAGTAACAAACCAATACACTGAAACAGCAAGGTTTGCAGCAGAGAAATAGTTTAATGATTGCAGGGTGGCTGAGTGACTGAAGGAGGAGATGGGAGGACCCTCAAATCTGTCTGCCTGAAGAGTTCTGGCTTGGAGCTTTTAAGGAGATCCTGGAGAGCAAGGGGCTGTACAACTGGGGCCATTGATTGGTTGGGATAAGGATGATGAAATCATCAGGATGTGGAAACTACCTTCTTTGGTGAGTGAGTCAGCTCCTATGGGGTTGTTCACAACAGCAGACTTTAGAAGTTTTATTGGTATGCAGGACCTGAAAGAATATCTCAAATGAAAAACTAAACACTTCACATCATTCAAGTTGTTATCTCTAGAGCAGTTAAAGGGAACTATAATCTTGTGGCAGGGTCTGCATAACTCTTGGGTAACAGGCACCAAACAAGTATGAGGAAGCAGGTCAGAAAGCATCTGACCTAATGATTAATGCCAAATGTGCTGCAAACTTGGCTTATTTTCATTTCTCTCCCTATTTTCCCTAATTAATTTTATAAAGTTTATAGGACTGGTTTAATTTCAGTTTCATTTCTTTCATTTTACACATTTTTACTTATCATTTTTTAGGTCAGTTAGAATCACGCTGTATAATAATTTTGTATCCTTTTTTCAACTTTGCATCATTTCAATAGTATGTCCTAATGATATTACAAGTTGTGCAAGCAGAACATTTGGAATAAAACACAAACTGTTAAGCCCATCAGGCCCTACATGTCCGGTCTTCTGTTTCCAACTCCAGAGGAAGATCGTAACTCCCTCCTTCTTTGAAACAATCTTTGGGCACATTTGTCTCCTTGCTGGTTTCCAGGTCAGAGCTTTAGCACTTACTTCTGATCTTCTGGAAACTTCTTCCAGATCTTTAAAAGGTGTGCTCCTTTTCATCATATAGTTTAATGATAATTACACAGGTTAGGAATACTGATTTTCTGTCTCCCAGGAGTAACGTATCTGTTATTATTAAGAAGTAAAATTCTGCTATTTTATTAGTATTATACCATCATTGCACCAATAATAATAATCTGAAATTGGAATCGTTAATGTTTTGGAATCAAGATAAAAAATTCAATTATTCTATTTCTATCAGAAGAGAAAACAAAGTTGTATGTACACATCTGGAGTGGTCCATACCTACAGAGATGACAATGTATTGAGGTACTGCAGAGCTTCTGTTGCAACTATAATTCTCACTTTAGTTCAAAGACAGAGTGAGTGGAATATAAATATGAGGGTACTGATATTGATTCAGGCAGTTTTATCTATATATGATAAAACTCAAACTATGACAAACTACAAGTCTTTTTTGAAACCAAAACTACAGCTTTCTATCAACGAAAACACTGAAGGTCCTTTAAAAATATCAAAATAAAGATATAAACATGGTTTTTCAAAAGATCTTTTCAAATATTTTATCAAGAAGTGGAGTTATTAGAGTCAGAAGAAAATATTCGGTGTTAGTTCAACAAGTGGCATACAATGACCTTCGCTACAAAATTATGACATTAATGCAGTTTGTTGTTTAATACATAGACTAAATTATGTTACTTTTGACATTTTTGTGTTAAATGTCTTCATTTTGTGGAACGTTTATTTTTAAATAATAATTTCCTAACAATTTTATCAGCTAATAATTTATATTTAAAATGATAATGCTTCTTTGGCCTTTGAATTTATGAATGTATGATGTCATAATACATTTACAGATTTTATATTTGAAATATATTAAATATCTAGTTTCATGGTATTGTATCTTATTTTGTGAAATTTGAACTTTTTTTCTTTTTGTAAAATATCAGTAGGTCAGTATTATGTAAAATAACTGATGAAATATCACTGTATCCTTTTGTTTTCAGTATTGCCTTCTTTAATCACTAATTTGGGTCTCTTGTCAAATGTCACCATGTCAGAAAGGCCTTTCTGGACTACTCTGCCCAAAATAGAACACTCTAAACTCCCACACCTGTCCCTTTCATTAACTCACATTGCTTAACAAATTGCTATTTATTATGCCTCTTCTTGCAAAAGAATGCAGTCTTCCGGAGGGTAGAAACATTTTCTATGCCCACGGCATAGAAAAATGCTTTGCATACAGTCGGTGATCAATACATATTTATTAAATGAATGTGGTAATAACTGAATTTAAGATATGTTTGTTTATTTTTGGACAGCTAATAATAATGATTACTATATAAATTGCTAGTGTGTGGGAGTTCTTAGTATTGATACTGACATGCATAGCTTTGTATATAAAGCTATTTTCAAATTTGGTATTATTTATTTAAGATAAAAAATCCATTTTTAAAATCACTGGGTCTAAGATAACGACTATTCTAAAGTGACTAGAAATCCATTTCAAAATTGCTCTTCGGGAAGATTCTATGAATTTACATCTCTACCAATGATTCATTCTCACTTTACTGTTTGACTTTCAAACTTCTGTTCATGGGCTTCTGTCTCTGCTAGTGTTGGCGTCTCCCTGCTTTCTTCCTTTCAAATGATGGTATTAGATCTGTCTTTCTCTACTAAGAGTTGCGATGCTCCTGTTACAGAAAAAAATATTTGAGGAGACAACTTGAAGCATCATTGTTATTTCCTTAGGAGTCTCTATAAAATTTGCCATGGTATATGATCTTAAAGATTAAAAACAAAATTTACTGAAAAATCATCAATTTCTTCCAATATGCCTTTGCATTCATTACTGTGAACAAATAAAACTAGGCGCCTTTCAGAGGATCGACTTGAGTTTGTATTTTCATTTAGTTTTTATACCAGCAAATTGTTTTATAGTGGTTTGTACAATGTCTAACATTTTGGATTTTGCCAATATACAAACAATCATGTTTAGGTTTTGTTAACAGGTTGTCTGTCAAAATCTGTATGTGAATATGACCATTGAGGCAAGATACTGTTTCTTTTTTCTTTCTTTCTCCTTTCTTTTTTAAATACATGCTTTTGTTTTGGAGGGTTAATAAATGTGGAATGCTGTGCATACATCTGCAAGGTACCACCTTTAGCTTTGCAGGCTTTTATCCCAGACATCTGATAATAATTAATGCATAAATAAATTCATAACACAAAGCAGTTAGAAGCAGTCTAATTGCAACAATTAATTTGTAGACTTACCTAATTAAATTTCCCTAGCCAGGATGTGTTGTCTGCATACGTCAAAGTTTACAAAAGAGAAGTAACAGAGCAGAATAAAGAATGACACTGTCCCTAATAGAGTCCCTCGAGGAACTTCTAAGGTTAAAAGAAAAATCTATCAATGCTGAACAAGAAAATATGCAGTTCAGCTGCAATGATGGATGGTTCTGCTAACCTTCATGCAAAGCAATGCTGACACATATTATTACTGAAACAGAAATGAGCATATCTTTGTCTACCTTATTGCTTTTATAATGTGGCTGAAATGGTCTGGGAGTCTGAAAACTCTTTTTTTATTTCATACTTGGGAACATTAAGATGATCCTGATCTCTTTCTTCCTCTTGAGACTTCTATAGCTACTTGTTTATCTGCTTTCTTGCCTTCATGTAAGAGTTGAGTAATTTCACAAATGCATGCTGAGGATAGAAAACTGCACAGCACGCACCTTTGCTAGCACAAAAGGGCTTGCCCTGCCACTATGGGACACAGGCGAATTCCAATTTTCCAGCCTTGTATGCGACATATACAAGAACAAATGACAATTACAATGTTATAATATTTTTACAGAGAGGGAAAGAAAAAATTTAAATGATTAAAAGGAAATAGCAGAGGTCAGTTTAACTGGGAAATAGCACTATCAAAAATTTTCAAGAGCATGTCATTAAGCCTTTAATTTTTCAAAAGCCTTTGTTTTTAATCTTTCTTCCTATCCCCACATTGGTAGCTAATTCTTTTAACCTCCTTGGTATTGATTAATAGATAAGGCACTCTCATTTTCAACCTTGCATTACACCCCTCTCTCCTGGGCACCTCACTGCCGTTACTACACTACAAGTGTCTGTCCACCCTGCTTCCCGCCATGGCCTGCCTTCACCTGCCACCACCTCCTCTGCCCACTCCCCATCCATGCCTGGCAATGACTGCTGGCTGCTGTGTAAATTCCCTGCCCTGCCGGAGCTCCTGAGCCATCCTAAGAAGACCAGGCTGAGAATTAGGTGTCCTGGTTCTCATCTGTCCCCTGCTAGTGATAACAAGTATGAATTTAGTTAGCAAGTTTGGATGGTGAATTCTTGACTGCTAATGGATGATCCAATCAGCAGATCTTAAGGTGACCTTCAGCTTTTTCTTAGCACACAGTTGCTGCCCAGGGGCAACTACCTCTCATTTATGAGACATGGGGATGAATATTCTTACTAAAATAAAGTATAAATTAACTTATAAGGCCATCCAAACAGGGATGATGTTAATACAAAATTATTAGGAATTTACTACAGGAGATCAAACCTTATTTTTTATTTTATTTATTTATTTATTTTGAGATGGAGTTTCACTGTTGTTGCCCAGGCTGGAGTGCAGTGGTGCGATCTTGGCTCACTAGAACCTCCGCCTCCCAGGTTCAAGTGATTCTTCTGCCTCAGCCTCCTGAGCAGCTGGGATTACAGGCATGTACCACCATGCCCGGCGAATTTTTTATTTTTAGTAGAGACGGGGTTTCTCCATGATGGTCAGGCTGGTCTTGAACTCCCGACCTCAGGTGATCCACCCACCTCAGCCTCCCGAAGTGCTGGGATTACAGGCGTGAGCCACCATGCCTAGCTAATGAAGCCTTATTTTTAGGCACTTTACTATGTCTCTTATTCTATCCCAATCTATCTCTGGAAAAGTAGGTAAGAGTAAGAGGCAGACAAGATAGGGGACACATACAAGAATCTCCTCATGTATGTTGCATAGAAACTGTCATTAAAGTTTTAATATCAAATTTAAAAATAACACCCAGAGGATATTTAAAACACACATTAGGGTGCAAAATGTGTGAGGCTTGACTAATTGTGAGGCTTCCTTTACCATTTCATGTAGAAAACCTACATTGTTGACTTCAGCGGGGAGGCATGTACAATAAATATGTTGGCTCCCTTCAAGTCTTTTATTGATATCATTATTATCTCTTTATTTTCTCTTGCATATTTTTAAACCGATAGTAGCCCTTTTTATTTTATTTTATTTTATTTATTTTTCTGAGATGGAATCTTGCTCTGTCACCAAGGCTGGAGTGCAATGGCGCAATCTCTGCTCACTGCAACCTCTGCTTCCCGGGTTGAAGCAATTCTAGTGCCTCAAACTCCCAAGTAGCTGGGATTACAGGCATCCGCCACCACACTCGACTAATTTTTGTATTTTTAGTAGAGGTGGGGTTTCTCCGTGTTGGCCAGATTGGTCTTGCCTGGCCTGACCTCAAGTGATCCACCGGCCTCAGCCTCCAAAATGCTGGGATTAGAGGCATGAGACACTACTCCTGGCCAATAGTAGTTTTTCAAATGACAAATGAAACAGTTCCCACTAAATTTTAAGCGTCTTCTTTCCATTCTATTGGGGAAATATAGTTCCAACAATTGTTTTGCCTAGAAAGATTACCTTTGTTTAGACTGAGTTCTATTTGTGATTCATACCCACGCAGCGTGACAATATGACAAATAAAAGTGGGTGGAGAGAGAGTAAGAAAATCAGAAAATTCCTTGATTAATTTCTAATCAGACTATTAGTATGACATCACTACTCTATTTTATGTGTAGATTCCCAGGGCATTAGTTGTGGTTAAATTCAAATGCAAGTCTAATATCATATCATGTAAAATACAAATGATCTTTGAGCCTATAAAATAATAGACTATTACCACCATTTGTTAAAGTAGAAAATGAGGAGCTTTCAATCCCTGTACCCAGGACACTTTATTGAATTTATATATCTGAGTCAAGTAAATTTGACTTTGAAATATGTCTGCCACAGAAGGGTCTACATATAAAATTCAGGTCAAAATAAAATAAAAGCAAATCCTATCTTCTGATGTGAATTAAATTAGAAACTCTCAGAGCAATAGGATGAAAGAAAGATAACAAAGTTTTGGTAATGGAATTAACCATGAAAGAAACCCTCCCTTTCTGACCTCTTTTGAAACACTGTTTTTTTTTTTTTTTTTTTTTTTGGCTTCTGTGACAACACTCGCTCTTAGACGCGTATTCTCAGTAAACTGTACTGGCTCATTCTTTTATTGGAATCTCCTCTGGGCTTTATCTCAGCCCCCTTTTCGTTTGGTTCTATCTCAGTGTCTTACTAGTGGGATCTCTTAGTCAGTGGCATCAACATGTCTGATACTGTCAAAGATGCACATTTCAGGCCCCACCCCAGAATCTCAAAACTTATTTGCTAGATCAGAAACTCTGGAGAGAAGCTCAGCAAATCCTCTAGATGATTCTGAACGTACATTCAAGTTTGAGAACCTTTTCTCTCTCTTCTTATGAGGCTTTCTGATCCTTGACTACTGGCTTCAGGTGCAACGTACATACTGTGGAAGACTGTATTTTCCAAAGATGGTCACATACATATATACATATCTCCTGTCCCAAACCCTTTCAGAACCTTGCTACACCTCTATCAAGAGGTGGAATCTTGGCTGGTCATGGTGGCTCACGCTGTAATCCCAACACTTTGGGAGGATGAAGCAGGCGAATCACCTGAGGTCAGGAGTTCGAGACCAGCCTGGCCAACATGGTGAAACCCCATCTCTGCTAAAAATACAAAAATTAGCCAGGCATGGTGGTGGGCGCCTGTAATCCCAGCTCCTTGGGAGGCTGAGGCAGGAGAGTCGCTTGAACCCAGGAAGTGGAGGCTGCAGTGAGCCGAGTCCATGCCATTGCACTCCAGCCTGGGCAACAAGAACAAAACTCCATCTTAAAAAAAATAAATAAAATAGGTGGAATGTCATTATTTTCCTCTTGAATTTGGGCAGATTTGTGACTTGCTTATAACCAATAATGCACAGTATAATTGAGTTTGAGTAATTTCTGAAAATAAGTCATAAATGGAGAGTCTTTTGTTTGGCTTGTTGGAACATCTCAACTTGGGTTCTTGCGCCACCAAGTAAGAAGTCTGACTTCCCTGAGTTTGCCATGCTGTAAGGAAGCCAGCTACACAGAGACACAACATGAAAGCTCTCTGCTCTAGTCGGCAGCCCTAGACTTGAGGCCCTTTCTGGTTAGGAACCAGACATGTGAGTGCAGGAGCCCTCAGCTGACTCCAGCTCCATTTGTGGAGCTGCTCTCCTAACTTTGAGTTTTTCCAGCTGTGGCCTGAACATCACAGAACAGAGTCAAGCCATCCTTGCTGTGCTTTTTTCTGTGTTCTTGACTCATAGACCCCATGAGCACAATAAAATGATTCTTCCCTTCCCATAAAGTTTGAGGTGGTTTGTTACATATTGATAGTAACAGGAACATGCAGTAATGTCCAAATTTATATCTCTATTTCAAACTTCTATTTAAGGTCCAGAAATACACATCCAATTGCCTACCTGACAGTTCCACCTGGAAGTTCACAGGCATCCTAAACTCAAGAAGCAAATAAAAAAAAAAAAAGAAGAAGAAGAAGAAGAAGAAGAAGAAGACAAGAATTGATGAGTTAGAAAATCTTAAAACACACGCACACACATGCATTCACACACACACACACAAACCAATATAATTAATTAATAAATCAAAAGGCTCATCCTTTGGTGGAAAAAAAATCTACAAAATAGATAAATGTCTAGCAAATCAAACTTTCATAAAAGAAGAAAGCAAAAATTCATAAAATGGAAAAGTTTAAATAACCACCAAAAAGGGGAAGAATTTAAAAGTAAGAGACTTCTTCGTATCACTCTACGTAAATAAATTTGAAAATCTATATAAAATGTTTAACTTTCTGGAAAAATGCAATTAATAAAATTGACTCCAATAGAGACAGAAGTTCTCTTCTGACAAATTTTCATATAAGAGTTAAAGAAAGTTGTAAAAGAGCTCTTCCACAAAAAAATACACTTGAAGACCAGATGGCTTCTTGCATAATGCTCCCAAACTTCACAAGGTTAGATATTCTCAATCCTATTTCACCATTCCAGACCACTGCAAAAGTAAGAAACCTCCAAATTTGTTTTATGAAATACATTTACATTGATATTAAATCTGACAAAGAATATACCAAATGTACTATAGTGCAATCTCACTTATGAATATCAATACAAAAATGTCAATAAATTAGAAACAGAATCCCACATCCTTATAAAAACAACATATGTCATGACCAAGTGGAGTTAATCATATTAATAACAGAAGAAAAGCAAGCAATTATCTTCATAGAGCATTAAAAAATTGTTTGTTAAAGTTTGGCTGGGCGCTGTGGCTCACGCCTGTAATCCCAGCACTTTGGGAGGCTGAGGTGGGCAGATCACCTGAGGTCAGCAATTTGAGACCAGGCTTGCCAACATGGTGAAATCCTGTCTCTACTAAAAATACAAAAAGTTAGCCAGGTGTGGTGGCAGGTGCCTGTAATCCCAGCTACTCAGGAGGCTGAGGCATGAGAATTGCTTGAACCTGGGAGACAGAGGTTGCAGTGAGCCAAGCCAAGATCGCACCACTGCACTCCAGCCTGGGGCATAGAGCAAGACTCTGTCTCCATAAAAAATAAAAATAAAAAAATTGTCAAAATTCAACTCTCATTCATGCTTCAAAAAATACACTTGAAATAGAAATTGGCAGATGTCTCATTCATATTTAGCATATATATGTATTGGTGTCATATAAATCATATCTACCCTGATGAAAACTCTGTGGGGTTTCTCCTTGTTTTCAAATTGAAACCAGTATCTTTCACATGGTATTATGGACTGAATGGTTGTGTCACCCCAAAATTCTGATATTGAAACCCTAACCTCAAGGAGATGGTATAGGAGGCAAGGGCTTTGGGAGATAATTAGATCATGAGGGTGGAGATCTCATGAATGGAATTAGTGCCCTTACGGGTGAAGACAGGGCAGCCTGCTTCCTCTCTGTGCTATCTGCCATGTAAGGATACAATGAGAAAATGGCCATCTGCAAACCAGGAAGTGAACCTCACCAGAAGCAAATCTGCTGACACCTGGATCTTAGACTGCGCTGCCTCCAGAAATATGAGAAATGGCCTGTGTGTCCGTGAGTCATCTAGTGTTGACTACCTTTTCTAGCTTCATGTCTTATCTTTCTTCTGCTCATTTTCTGAACTCTAGCCACAACAGATGTATTTTTAGTTTCTTGAACCCACCGCTTTCTCTTGAGTGTCAAGGCCTTTGCTATTACCTTTCCTTGAATGTTCTCACCTCCATTCTTTTGATTAATTTGTATATGTTCTTCAGATCTTAGAACCAGGAATTTCTCCCCTGACTCTCATGACTGTGTCAGACTCACCCTTCCCCATTCCCAGTCATTACATGCTCTCCATGAAACACATAATTTCTTTCATAGGAGATTGCATGTTGGTACATAAATTATTTGTTCACTGTTAGTTGTGTTCCATGACAGCAAGCAGTGTATTTTGTTACTTCTCGCCATTGTCTCAACAATGGTGCAGTGCCTAACACATAGTAAGCATTCTGGTATATTTGTAGACTGAATGAATTGATAAATTTCTAGGGAAACTAAGACAGTCATGATATAGTCCAAAGCATACTGGAAATGAGGAAATAACATTTGGGTTCCTTCTCCACTCTATTTTAGCTATGGATCTTAATTCTGATAATTGCGTTTTACAGTAGAAGAATAATGTATTAGCAAACTTTAGAGCAACATACAAAAGAAATATGCTGTTATCTTTAACAACTTCAAAGTGTTCTTGATAGCTTAGCTTTATGGAACCAGGTGAAATGTATAGATATTAATGACATTATGCAATGCAAAAGTTTACAGTATCCAGGCATTCTAGGATGAAGTAGTAAAAATACCATGGGCCCCTTTCTGGACCCAGGCTCTGCTGCTCAGTGCCTTTGTGATCTTAGGACTTGAGGTCACACCTCTGAGCTTCGTGTGCTTCATTTAGAAAGATGACAATATTACTCATGGAAAGAGAGGAGGCTCAACAGAGGTAGAAAGCAGTGAAAGTTATTTTCCTCTTTACACTTTAATAGAGTTGTGTGTGTGTGTGTGTGTGTGTGTATGTGTGTGTGATTGTTCAAGCCAGGAATTGTTCATTTTTCTAGGGCCCTAATTACGGATTTTCATTTCAGAGATAGGGTCTTGCTCTGTTGCACAAGCTGGAGTGCAATGGCATAATCATAGCTTCCTGCAGCCTCAAACTCCTGGGCTCAAGCAATCCTCCTGCCTTGGCCTCTCAGGCAGCTGGGACTACAGGTATGAGTCACCATTTGTGGATTTTAAATATGAAGAAAGGAACAAATTGAAGATATAACAGCTGTAGAGACCACTTCCAATGGTGTTTCTACTGTCCCTTTATCCTATTTTCTGCCCCAAACAACAATTAATTACATTGGCTGCACTGGCTTTAGCCCTCTGCTTATATAATTCTTCTTTTTTCTTTGTTTTTCTTCTGTTTTGTTTTTCTAACTAAATATCTTGCTAGAACTTACCTTTCTATCACTCCCATATTTTTTTCTCACCACTAGTGTCGTTTATAATGGGGAAACTGTTTTGGTGCTTTTAAAAAGTCATTTTGGAGCAGAAATGATTGGCAGCATTGACAGTCTATCACAAATCCACTACCACATTTGAGGTGGCTTTAGCTGATGGGTTTTGCCTCTGTTTTTCAATAGCAACATCAGATGGTAGGTCTCTTTAGAGATAATCTCCTCACAGGAGTGTTCCAAACATTGCAGTTTTACTGGCAGCAATTTGTGAATTTATCTTTGGGGAAGAGTATACACAGATCTCAATGTGACATATCTAACGACAACACATGCTAATTTAATTGTAAGGAGACTGATGGAAGTCTTATCAGATCCATAAGAGTCTTCGAGAACATGAGCATAATTCCTTAACATAAACACTCACTGAAATACTCTCAAATTTGCTCACTGGCACAGTCTGAAATTCAGTGATACTCTGAACTATGCTTGACTGATTTTTGGGTCTAGTATATTCTTTTTTTATTTTCTTTTTTATTCTCATTTCACTTTAATGATTATCCAAGACCTCTATAACAATTAACCCAGCAGATTTCATTCACATTAATGACCAGAGTATAACCCTTTAAACCTTTGAGACACATGCTTCAGATTTTAAGTTTTGAGAGGTTTTCTTCTACTTGTTTTATTCTGTCATTGAAGCTTTTGAGTTTACTTTGTATTTCATCTGGTGATTTTTTTTCAGTTTCAGAAGTACTGTCAGGTTCCTTTAAAAAATATCATTGCAGTGGGTAAATTGTTTCTGCAGACCCTTGTTTCCATCTTTTCCCTTTGTTCTTTTCCAAATGACTCTTGCACCTTGCCCATCGACTATATAATCAGTATATTCAATTCTCTATCAGTTTCTTTTGGATTGGGATCGGTTGCTGGAGAATTACTGGGTTCCTTTGGATGCGTCACATTTCCTTGCTTTTTCATGTTTCCCGTGTCCTTCCGCTGAGATCTGCTCATCCTGTGTTAATCGCTTCTTCCAAGTTTGTGAATTTGTTTTGCAGTGGGGGACTTCTTCCCGTTTACCCCGTACCCATAATGGGAGCTGCAGGCCGTCCCTGCCCACCCGATTTCTCCGTGCAGGCTGCCCGGCTACCTCTGCTCGGCTCCTCGGGCTCCCCGTGACGTCTCCGCTGAATCCCCGCGTTCTCTGTCCTAAGTGTGAAAAATCTACTGGTTCCTTTGATTCCCGCCGGAGGAGAGGCGCCTGCCGGGTGCATCTTCCCGGCCACCTTGAGCCTGTGGTTCGCGCGAGTTACTCAAGGGCATTCCCTGGAGGCTCCTGGTCCTCTTTTTCTAAAAAATCTTAGAAGTATTTCCCTGCACACATCCCCCATCATCACCCCCACTCCCAGCCTCACCCTCTGCAGTGAAGCTGGAACAAATGATTCTTGAGGAGCATTGGGTAATCCCTAAATTCTTGCCATCAACACAGTCGGGGCTGCCCAGACTAACTTAGTGTTCCGGCTATCATTTCCTTGCCCAGAACAAAGAATAGGTCAGTCAGGCCAGGCCTTACAGGTTTATGTCTGTTTCAAATTGGTGAAAAATGACCACTTGGATTTGGTTGGATTTACTTTTTTCTTTGTTTTGCTATTCAATGAGCAAATTCATAGTGCACATAGTATGTCTGAAGTTATAGATCCAGGGGGACCTACTTCTCAGGGCCTCACTGGTCTCTCAGGGAGAGATGCTGGTACTTCCATGTTCTCAGGCGGCTGCGAGGAAGGAGGAGTCCACCTCATCCAAAGAGCCCAGACCCATTTAAAACAATTTTACGGTGAAGAAAGAAGTGATTCTCTGCATCTAAATCATGGCACCTCACCTAGACTGAACGCCTGGGTTCCAGATTCGTGATTTCCTGCCTTGCCATCATGAACTTCTGCAATGGATTTTTCTCCGCATCATCTGCCCTATCTGAAGTTTCGGTGCAGCAGGACTGGCCATAGCCATAAACTCAGAAAAATAGAATTTTTGAGGAAAATGACTGAGGGAAACGTACAAAGCAGAATAGGTTCCTGGGGTATTAATCTATGATCTATGATAAAAGGACCATTGAGAAAGTCCCTCTTTACCTTTAGGGAGTGATGGAAATAAATATAATGTAGATGAAAGCATGCAATTTCAGAGTATGTGTACTCTGACTGGAAGAAAGCAAGAAGGTAATGCTGTCAATAGAGAGTCAGCTACTCTGCCCCTGTGCAGGCCACCTTCAGGAAGGCACCAGCTAACTGTCCCATTTAAATAGCCGCTTGGTTACGACTTCATCTGAATGTTAACGATTTCCTTATTCATAAAGTCTTAGGTGTTCACCAAGCAGTGGCGTCTTGCCTTTCCTTTTCATCAGCTCTCTTTTGACTACAAGTATGCACAACATTTATTAATTCATCTATTCTATTCAGATGCATTTGAAGCCAGGGTCTTCTTTCCGCTTTCCTTTTAAATGAAAAGAAACTAAAATTGAAAAGAAATCTTTCATCTCACCACCTTTCCCTTGAATGTGAGAGCTTTTCTGCCACTCATAACCTCTCGTGGAGTTGTTGAGTAGGTTTCCTTACAAAGTAAGGCAGTGTATTTTGCTTTCAGAGAATAAAGAATGATTTTTTTAAATACCATACATCATTAAGTAGATTTCCATTAGCACTGTGGTCAGTTTTATTAAATGGTATGAATACCTCTATTATGTGCTAGAAGCACTCATTCTCCTTTCAGAAGTACATTGAAAATAATTTGATGTCAATTTCCATGGTGATAGAAGAGAAGAACATCACTAAGAACCATAGTAAGTATATATACACACACACACGCGTGCACACACATATGAGTTATTGTGGAACACTGAGTTGGTCCTTTTGTGTCAAGAGTTCTCTGTTTTTTGTTATTATCATTTCATTACCTGAGAAGAAAAAATGCTTCTTAGAAAAATGTAGGGCTATTATTGAATCACATCCTTTTTTTTTTTTTAGACAGAGTTTTGCTCTTGTTGCCCAGGCTGAAGTGCAATGGCAGAATCTCGGCTCACCACAACCTCCGCCTCCTGGGTTCGAGCAATTCTCCTGCCTCAGCCTCCCGAGTAGCTAGGATTACAGGCATGCATTACCATGCCTGTCTAATTTGCTATTTTTAGCAGAGACAGGATGTCTCCATGTTGGTCAGGCTGGTCTCGAACTCCTGACCTCAGGTGATCAGCCCGCCTCAGTCACGCCATTCTCCTGCCTCAGCCTCCTGAGTAGCTGGGACTACAGGTGCCTGCCACCGCATCCGGCTAATTTTCTGTACTTTTAGTAGAGATGGAGTTTCACCCTGTTAGCCAGGATGCAGGCCAACCAATTTTTTTCATGAAATAATGCTTCAAAAGAAGAAGAAGATTTTCATAATAGAACTCCTTCTGGATGGAAAGGGTTTTATATAAGGTGTCAGTTCCTAAGATTCTCTTTACTTTGCCAAATATCACTTAACCATGTTTTTTATTGTTTACAAAGCAGAGAAACTACTGATTAAGTACTATATTGATATACCTTCCTGTCATTCTTTTCTTCCACTGTTTGTGCCTACTTGGTATCACATGTTAAACCTATGTGAAAATGGATATTATTTTTATTGATGCAGTAGGTTGCAAGGGATGTAATTAACCTGTTTTGCTCTCTCTGAGTCCAGAATCACACCAAAAATTGTCAGATAGGGACCTCCCAGTCCAGGTAGGATCTATATCATGTTTTAAAGAACTTTACAGAGTCAAGACTTCCAAAAAGAGACATACAATTAGTTGAACATGAATGAGCTCACATTGTTGGTTTACTCTCTATTTTACCTTATTAAATACAATACCTGCTCTGGTCAAGACACTTCTCAGTTATTCCACATAAAGAAATTCTTGAAGAACCTGAAGCCTGTAGCCAGATGTATCTAATGTACTTTTCTCCCTCCAAGTCCTGCTTGCATTCTCTGCTTTCATTATCCTGTGGCTGTGTCCTTCTTCCTGCCTTCATCCCGTACCAGCCTCTATTAAAATGGTTTCTTGCTTCTCTCACAACTTCTACTGCTTTTTGCAGAAATTCATTAATCTTCCTTCCTGTAGTGATCTCTTATGTGTCTAAGGAAGTTCAGCTTTGCACTCTTCTCTCTCTGAACATTGCTGGACTCAGTTACTGAGAAAGCTCTAGAGATGGCTTTCTCTCTGCTTGCCAGTAACTCTTTTGTACCTTTTCTATAGTTAGCAGAAGGGATTTCCTTGTCTTCAATTTTCTCCAAGTTGGACATGATTCAGAAATGACTGTAAAATCAGAGAGGGATTATGTTCTTATGGCCACCTCTGGCTTTGGGATTTACTTCCACTTAATTAACCCAGGTAATGGATTATTTGACTGTCTTTAGCAGCTGCTCCTCTTTCACGTGGTGATATGGGGTGCAGCGATGGAGTTGGACCTTTCCCTGATTTACACACACTGAGACCCACAGAGAGAAGAGTACACCTCACTGAAGACTTACAGGAAGTTACATTGTAGAAATATAAAAACTTGAAATTGTATATTAGATGTCCTTCTTCTGAAAAAGTCTTTTAACTACCCTACCACTTGAGATTTTTCCCTAATGTGTCATAATTTATTTTCTATTATTTATCTCTCCTTTTCTCTTACCTCTCTTCCTCAATTATTCAAGACTTCTCCCTTCCAAATTCTTCTATTTGGCAGAACAATTGGTTTACTCCTTTGCTTCCACTCTGAGGCTCAGTCCCAAGCTTCCCCAAACCCACCATAGTGCTCAGGTGAACATAAGCACCATCTGCTCCACTAACAGTAACACGGAAGCTGGGCAAAGAACTTGAAATTTCACTTAATAGGAATGTAGCTATGATTTCATATCTATTTTTCTACTATCCTGGCTATAGTTTCATTATAGTTTACATGGATTTGAATAAAATCTGCATCATCATATTCAATTTGTGACATTTCATTTTGAAAAGGATTTGACTAAAGTAGAATTAGAGGAAGAGAAAGTTGAAAAAAATTAACTATATGCAACTCTTATGATAATTGAGATACATTAATCTGAAAAAAGACCCACTTGAGCAAATGAGAAAAATTAGCATATTCATCACTTATTAGAAATATTCCTATAGAAAGTACTTAATGTGCTACCATTTCTTAAAGGGTTAAAAAATATAAACCACATTTATTAACTTCATAGTTATAGAAACTGGTGGCAGTAATTTTGTTGTAATTAAGTCAAATAAGGCTTTCATTCTAAAAATGTAACTGCAAATGGAAGTAAAATCTAATTTGAGAGAACAGTTTACCCACTGTCCCTGAAAAGTGACATAAAATTCTTCATAGTATAACACAAACTCTGGTGTGACCTTGGAAAGAGTGGACACAAAATGCTGCCTATACATTTTTGTGTTCAGCTCTTTGAAACAAACAAAGTTTATCCAAAAAGTGTGCCATGATGAGTACGTGACTGAGCCTTCCAGAGTGGAGCCAGTTACATAATTTGGATTCCCTTGAGAAGGATATTTGATGACATGATCATGGGTCCAATTTCCTGATTATCCCAAGAGAAATGCTGGTCAGCATTTAATTTATTTTGGGAAAGGGAGGGTAATCCAGTGTGTGTCTCAGGCACTTGCCAATTCTCCTGTCTGAGGCCAAATTACTTCAGCCAGCTGTCTTGGCCTTCTAAAGCATTTCAAACCCTGCGCTGGCCATACTTCACCACTGATCATTACCTCTGGCAGAAACTGCAAAACAGACATGACCTCAGGGCAGGCTTACTCCTAATGACACTGGAGGATGTAGAAGCACAAGTCTACTCTGAGGTCACTATTAGAACATGCAGAACTCTGTAGTCACTCTGGTTGTAACAATAAATATGGGAGTTCCATTTTATTTACCCATGTTATCATCTTTTTATTTGGTAAGATTGTACCACAACATCGAAAGCAGACTTAGACGGTTTTGTAAAAATTGATTTTTTTGGACATGTACCTTTTCTCCATTTACTCAAGGCATCTATAACTCAGTAACAACCCAGACTCATTAGTAAACATAATTTGAATATGGTTGGAGAAATTGAGTGAAGAATTTGATATTTGTTCAAAATAATTTCAAATCGCTCTACATTCAAAGACAATAAGGTTTTGAAATAAGACTAGTTATACTCTTACTATAATTCCTGTCCAAGGCACTTTTTCAAAGTGTCTTGGAAACATTCATTCATTCAAAACATATTCATCGAGTAATCTACCATGTATTAGACAATTATCTGGATATGAGAAATACGATCACAAATTAAACAGACAGGTGCTAATCTTCACAGAGCTAATTGTTTCTGGGGGAAGTAGCCACAAAACAAGTTAAAAGATAGACAAAAATGTTCAAGTCTAGTAAGTGCCAGGAAGAGAACAAACAAGGAGCTTAGAGGGAGAAGAGCAGAGGCCATTTTAGGGATGTTTCCAAAGAGGCCATGTGGACCCTGAGATCCAAAGGCAGAAGGAGTAAAGGAGGCAAAAGCAATCCATGCAGAGAAAAAGAGTAAGTAAAAGCCTAGAGATGGGATAAACCAAAATAAACAAGAGGGACACTGGAATAACATGAGGTTGTAGAGAGAGAGAGGGTTTGAGGCACGCATGCATGGATTTATAGACCATAGCCAGGTGTTTGGATTATATTCTAAGTAAAATGGACAGTCCAATAAAGAGGGCTTTTATTTTTATAATATGATTCCATTTTTGTTTTAAAAAAGGCTTTTTTTTTTTTTTTTTTTTACTTGAGAGTGGAAAAGTTTGGTGTAGATAGAAGGAAACAAGAAAAGAACTAGAGAGACCAATTAGACGACAGTTGTAGAAATCCAGGAAGGAAGTGACTTAAGATAGTGGCTGTAGGAATAGAGAACAACAAAATATTTGAGATACGTTTTGGAGGTTGAATGTTGAGAAATGGTGAATAGATTGGATATGGGTGAAGCAATAAGTATAAAGATGACTGTAGTTTTCTGCTAAAATAATGTGGAAGAAAATGGAAACAAGACAGGAAGACCTGTGTCTTATCCGGGGAATGGCAGTTTTATCCAGAACCAGTCTGTAGGCTACAATCGTACATATTTATTTCACAGACATGTGGGTCTACATAGGAAAAAGAATCTGATGAAGAGTGCCTTCTTGTGAAGACTGGAAAACAAAGTTCTGGGGACCATTCGTCTTATTTTAGGTGACAACAAAAGCTCTCCTTGACCTAACTCTAGTTGGGTTCCCGTAGGCCCTCAAGGCCCTGACCTTTGGCTCTCTACTTGGCTGGTTTACTCCTGTTTCAGCAAGAATAGTGCTGAATTCGTTTAGTAAAAATTTCCCATTCTTGATATGTGTTTAAATTCCTCATTCCCTGGCCTCAATATCTTACTCTCTGGCCTGCCTTCAGCAAGAATCCTAAGTGGTTGGTCTAGCAAGAATTCCCCTAGCCTTGATGTTTCCTCTTAGTAACTTTTTAGCCTCTGATTACCCAATCCTACTCCTCGGCTATAAATCTCCATTTGGCCTTGCTGTTTTCCGAGTTGAGCCCAAGCACTCTCCCTTACCTCAGAACTCCGTGGTAACAGCCCCCTCGCCCCTACCGAATAAAGTCCGCTTTACCCATCTTTAGCAATTGTCATGAATATTTTTTCTTTAAAAGTGGAGAAAAAAAAGAAAGAAAGCAGTCAGGAAAGAATGAGAAAGTACAGCAAGAGGTAAGAGTTTGGAAAAATAGAAGTGAATGGATATTTTTAAATGGTGGGAGGAGAGCCATCAGCAGAGAGAAGTGATGGCTAAGTGCCTTGTAAGTGAGAATATTGGATGACAGAGATTGGGGAGAAAGATTCTGCATCTCCGCCAACACACCCGCCCACTCCTCCTCCTCTTAGAAGAAAAGGCAAAGTCTCCCACACTAGGGGCTTTCCTTCCCCTATCCTCCCAGCCACACAAGTTGTTTTCCTGTTAAAGTAAAATTTCTCTTTTAAATTCCACAAATCCCCAGCATGACGATTCTGTAGAAAAGGAAATATTGTGGAAACATTTGCTTACCTCAGGAAGCACTGACTTTGTATCATTCAAGACCCTGGAACCGAAGCATGTGTACTTAGGAGGAAATGACTATAGATATCCCACAGAGCTAGCATGCTGAGATCATTGTCATTCCAATGACACTTGCGTTTCCATTACACTTAAAGCTCTTAATTATTTTGAATGCATCTTTCAGTGACATGTAAAGCTGATCAACCTGAAACTTTCCAAACACACACACACACACACACACACACACCCCTACGAAGGGGCACATGTAAGATAAACTCAGACTACTCTGGGTATTGATTGAGTGTGATGTTTTTCATTCTGGATTTAATTCCTCAAGGATTCTAATATAAATCTGAATGCAGATTTGACTCAATTTACAGTGTACCTCTCTAAGAAAATGGTTAAAGCATTGACAACTCAAAATCCATGTAGATCATTTTAACATTACTTGCCCCCTGAATTCGATGTTTTTGAGTATACTGGCTTATATCCATTTCTTAAATAGTTGTACTGTGCATGCATTTCTTATATTCCTAACAATCCAAAAGACATTCTCTAAAAATGTGGTCCAGAAGTTGCCCCTTCTTTGATGTATTCTCTTTCTCTTTCTCCAGAATATTGGTGGCAATCTGCCTTGAGCAGTGAGAAGGAGTAGAGTACAGGATATAATTTCAGTATCTTTGGTCTGTAGCTTTAGATTATTCATCCAAAAGTTGTAACAAAGGTTAAGAATCTCTCATCGACCAAATGGTCTTTGGTATTGGAATTGCAGGTGTCTCGTTAACAGTTTGATCAAGTCATAGTCATTTCATCAGGCAAACTCCTGGTGGGTGTGAGGAGCCTCCTTCACATAATGCAGTCCCACAGCTATCAATCAGTTCTCTAGGGTTTTGCCCACTTGAATGGAAATAATACCTAACTAGCATTTATCATCAAGTCCAAAGTACTTTTCAAGTGTGAGTATTCTTCTATCACTGAACCAGGAGAAGCCTGTAAAATAAATTGTTAGGGGGAAAAAAGGATCCTTTGTCCTTTGGGTCTTGAACTAAAAGGAAAAGCTTTCTTGCAATAACCTACAGCCGAATCAGGGCCATCAGGTAAATCAGAAAATAGGACTTTTGCAAAGGCTAGGCAGATGTCTGAAATACATTTGCAAAAATGCAAGCTTTTCTAGGATTTGTTTTTCAGTTTCAGACTTGAAATTCAGGTAGAGTTTTGAGCAAAGTCCAGAAATGATATTTAGAACTTTTTCAAACTCTGAAACCCTGAGGTCTTCCTATTCTATCCATATTTTTCTTTTAACAGTCAACAGCCCTAAAACGTAAAACACAAAACAAAATGTACACACTCTCCAAACAACCAAAAACGTCTCTCACAAGGAATATGAAACAGAAGTTTGTCAGTTATAAACGTAATTACAAACAGATGCACATAGAACCTGAGAAAATACAAATATCTTTTCATCTCTTGATAACAATCACTCTTGTCAGGTATTTCTGGTATCAAATGTTGGTTCTATCTTGCCGAAGTCTTGCTTTCTCTTGCTTCACAATTTTTCTTCTACATTTGATTTCTCCTCTCTATTTGTAACACTTCTATACTTCCAATTTTCTTCTGTATTTGGGCTTGATGGCTTTTAATATCACATTGTCTCATAAACTGAATAGCAGTTTGGGCTTGATGGCTTTTAATGTCATGTCTTCCAATAAACTCAATAGCATTTTGTGCAGGTTTGTGTAGGTTTCACTTACTCACACATTCAGGTGTATGTGAGTAGGTAAAAGCATCAATCTCTTTTAAGCAGCAATATTAATATGACCACATATTGAAGGAATTTGTTGTTATATGAAATTAAACAGCGGTGGCAATTTCTAGTTCTCACAAAACACCTACATAGGATTTCTTTTCAAATCGTAAAAGCAAACATAGAATAGCATCTTTTGCACGCTGTGTTTGAAAACTCTTCCACACTGGCTGAGTCGTAATTTATTTTTTCTGCAAGCTGAGTTGCCACCACTATTGTATGTGTTGGAGAGACTGCTTGAGCAGAAAGTCTAACATTTTTTCTCATTCTTATTGTTTACTTATAAGGATCTGCCAAAGAGAGATGTACTTCGCATTCATGACTGACAAAAAAATTTTAAAAATTAATTAATTTGATGATTGGGGAAATTATTATGTAGATGCACTTCAAGAATTCCATACATGGTCTATAAAATAAGACAAAGTAGCTGCTGCTGGCTTTGGATCTATAAGCTGTACTTAGTCACAAGACTCATTTCTAAGGAAAAATCGTAAATAAATAATATTAAATCTGTGACCATCTGACACAGTTATGTGGTGTTTGAAAGTGTTTGAAACTACTTACCATAATCAGGGCTTTTCCAACTTTCCTAACTTAGCAGTAGAGAAAAGTAAATATGAACCCTTGGGCAATTCAGGGGATAGTCTGTTGCTCTAAGTATGAAATTTCTTTGAAGTCTCATAAATATTCATGAGTATTTTACATTCTATACATGTAATATACCTGTTTATTTCAATACAAAATTAATATGTCCCCTACCTCCTTGAATAAAAAGATGCTGGAAGACATAACCAGCTTTATTCGGTGACTTCCAGTAGCTGCAATGATTCTGCCAACATTGCCAGGGTGTATCCCTGGTGAAGAGGCTTGCAGTGATCTGTCCATCTTGTCATAACAACCCCTTAGAGTATTCTAAGGAGGTAGCTCTTGTTATCCTTAGTTTACAAAAATAGGAACTGGGGCTTAGAATTTTTAAGTAACTTGATAGAGGTAAGCTGTAGTTTCTCAATTCCAAGCCCCACTGCTCTTGTCATGGAATTGAGCTGCCTGCATAAATAAATCAACTTGTATCCTCAGCGCTCTCAATGGAGCCAAAAATAAAACCTCTTCTGTCAGCACCTCACTGCTGCTCCCACCCCCTCATCCCAGCCCAAGAATTTTAGAGATGTTACATAAGACTGACATTTTTCAACTGGCCTGTTTTTGCTTCAAATAAGCTCTCAAAAATGTCACCAACATTTGGTAGTTTTCAGAGTGGGGAGCAGGGATAGAAGGAAAAACACGTACACATGGGCCTTTTCTCTTCAAGTTAATTCAATTTATAAATCACTCACTTGCTCACTCACTCTCCATCTCATAGACAAGCATGCAGTCACCAAAATGGTAGGCGCCATGTTCTATGCACTGTGCTATGAGATTTAGTTGCTCTCTGCAGACAAATCACAATGTAATTTTTCTCTCTTCTTGATTCACTCATATCTCTCTCATAGACTAGTGAGTGGAATAGACAGACAACTAAATATAGAAGATGACACAGTGCAAACAGCTCTTTCATAGAGATATGCCTAGGATTTTATGAGAACACGGGAGGTATACCAAAACGAGAATGATCAGTCAGGGCAGCCTTCTGGGAGAGTGGAAGTGAGCTGAAATTTGAGGGGTGAGTAGGAGTTGGCTAGACTAATCAAGGCAGAGAGGAAGGAGACGCGAATGGTTCAGGGAGGTCACACTGGTTTCCTCATGTTGCTAGTTCTAATCCCACATGGAATTAACCAGAGAAATATGTTGAGATAGATTTGTAGACCTGCTATAGTCTCTATTGGGAAAAGCTCCCAAATCAAACTGTGATGTGTACCATTGGGGGACTAAGGGGAGTGTCAAGCATTTGCCAATTCAGCCTTATTCTCAAGGGCTTGTTGGAAGGGAACCAAAATGGAAGATTCAGATTTAATTGTTATGACATGGAAAGAAGTAAGAGTGATACAAAGCAACAATGGCAATATATTGCAGAATGAGAGGACATTATATGTTTGTTCCAGTCTTTTGTGTATTCTTATATTTTCTTATTTAATGGAAGAAAGATGTTACTGTATTTTTCCTGTGAGATTCTGAAAATGCCATTGTTCTTATTTGCACATTTTTTATCTATTTGCTACCATGGTCACAATATCATCTTTCTTATTTATATGAAGTATTTTGAGAAACCTTTGATATGGGAAGACTATGATCTATTTGTTAATGTATTATACATAAGCATGGTTTGAATCTATTTTATCTAAACCTGTGCTATCTTTTCAACTGCGAGTTTGCATAAAAACGTATTTCTAGTGCCCTTAGAATACATGACATTTTATCAAAAGTGACCTGTGTGCTCCTGTATGTTTCTCCTGCAATGATGCCTCCTGGGTTTCCCGTAACAAAGAATCTGAAGCTTCTGAGAGAAGTTAATGTTCTTTCTTTTGAAGACTGTGAGTTTGTGAGATCACACACTAGGTAACTGAAACCTGAAACATCATAAAGGTATTTTCAAAACTCAGGCATTCTGTGAATGAGACATGAAATGAATTTCATGCGCATCAGTTCCCCGGAGCCTTGTCACAATAGATAAGGCCAAATAGAAGGATACAGCATTACTTCTTGTGGGCTACTGAGCAGCAGAGTTAATAACTGAATCATAATTTCACTCCAGGACATAGAAGCTGCTACATCCTGTCCTCTTTTGATCCCTTTATCCATAATAACAAAAGTAGGAATACTTTTAAATCAGACAAAATGATGAATACATCCATCTGCGCTCTCTTATAATTTGACTTAAACACTTATTCAAAATCACTTTGTCTGGATGGGCTTCTCAAATTAATCTCACCATCTGATAACTTAAATATTTCATTTATGCAATACATTGATTATATTAATTGTCCCAGTTCTCCATCACCACCACCACCAATCATATTGGCGCCTTCTGCAATGTGACTTAGCAGAGCACAGCATTCAGAAAATATATTTCCCTGATCCTTGATTTAGAGTTCGGCCATGCGACTAAATTTGGCCAGCATATGTTCACAGTTGTGATGCAAGTAGAGGCTTGTTAAAGTACCTGCCATTTCCATCTCTTCTTTTGCTTTGCTCTGACTTTGCCATAAGAACATGTCTAGGCTAGCCTGGTAGAGAATGAAAGACATGTGACCTAGGTGTCCCTAGTGCCCCAAATGATAGCTAGCCAACCACCAGACATCATTACTATGGAAATAATCCACAGATATTTGACTAACCCTGCTGAGCTCAGCCTACATTGGCTGAATCCTACAGACTCATGAGTTAAATCTATATGTATTGTCTTATGACATCAAGATTGCTTGTTACACAGCTGTAGCATAGCTCAGGATAATTTCCATTGTTTCTTTATATTTATATTATTTTAGAATTTATAGTATAGGTATATATTTATATTACAGTTTTGTCATATGCACTAAACCTATTCCATTATCCTCCTCTGTCCTTATTAGCCTTAAATAACTTTCTATAAAGGGACTTCAAAAATCTCATGGAAAAATAAAATTAAAGGATAAAAATAAAAATATCGAAATTGTTTCACAACATAAGCTCTGGCAAGTTAAACACACGTTTGTAAGCAATGATATCAGCCATTTAGTTCATCCTAAGGAATTGAGGGTCCTGGGAAATTAACTATGTAAATGAAATATTTTTCAATGATTAACAGAAGAAAAGTGGGTGCTCTTTAAAGATTTATTTATTTATTTATTTTGAGACAGAGTCTCTGTCACCCAGGCTGGAGTGCAGTGGCATGATCTCGGCTCACTGCAACCTTCACCTCTGGGGTACAAGCAACTCTCCTGCCTCAGCCTCCTAAGTAGTTAGGGTTATAGGTACCTACTACCATGCCCGGCTAATTTTTGTATTTTTGTTAGAGATCAGGTTTTGTCATGTTGCCCAAGCTGGTCTTAAACTCCTGACTTCAAGTGATCCACCTGCCTTGGCCTTTCAAAGTGTTGGGATGACAGGCATGAGCCACTATGCCAAGCAAAAGATATTTTTTTAAGGTTAGGAATCAAAAAGAAGTTAGAGATGTCAAATGAAGACTGTAAGGTGGTGTGTAATGATTTCCTATTGAAACTCCTGCACAATTATCCTTGTTTGATGAGATAAATAAGCAGGAGCATTGTAGTGGTGGAAAGGGACTCTCTGGTGAAGATTTCCTGGGCGTTTTTCAGCTCAAGCTTTGGCTTTCTCAAAGCACTCTCATAAATAAGCAGATGTTATCATTCTTTGGCCAACCAAAATGTCAACAGCAAGATGCTTCAGCATCCCGAAACACTGCTGCCATGACCTTTGCTCTTGATGTGTCTGCTTTTGTTTTGACTGAGCCACTCCCATCTCTTGGTAGCCATTGCTTAGATTGTGGTTTGTCTTCAGTATTGTACTGGTAAAGTCATGTTTCATCTCCTGTTACAATTCTTTGAAGAAATGTTTCAGGATCTTGATCCCCCTCATGTAAAATGTCCATTGAAAGCTCCACTTTTGTCTACAGCTAATCTAGGCACAACAGTTTTGGCACCCACCAAGTGGAAAGTTCACTCAACTTTAATTTTTCTGTCAGAATTGTGTAAGCGGAGTCAGTTGAGATGTCTATGGTGTTGGTTATTGTTACTGCTATTAGTAATTGGTCCTCTTCAATTAGGGCATGAACAAGATTAATTTTTTCCTTGAAAATTGATGTGAATGGCGTGCACTTCAAGCTTCATCTTCAACATTGTCTTGTCCCTTCTTAAAACTAGTTATCATTTCCATAATGCTGATTTCTTTAGGGCACTATCTCCATAAACTTTTTGTAAAGTGTCAGTGATTTCACCATCCTTTCACCCAAACTTCACCTTAAATTTGCTATTTGTTCTTGTTTCAGTTTTAGCAGACATCATGTTACTCTGATAGGGGTTCCTTTCAAACTGATGTCTTACCCTTCTTAGTGCCTCAAACGAGATTCTGTTCAGATACGTTATAACAAGTTAGTACGAGTTTATTCTGGTGCAAAAAAATTTGAGATCCATGCACAATTTTTTCATAATACACATCTTTCATGAACATTTTAAAGACCCTTCATATTTGAGACCCTACAATATCACATGGTTCTTTGCCTCCTCCTCCCAAAATAATCATGTGGACTAAGGTTGCATATCTGTTCTAAGAACAGACAAGCCATTGCCTGACTGGCAGCTAATCAGATTCCATGTCTATTATGAAGAAAAAATTGAATTAAGTCAGCTAAAATGCTTGCTGAAGCTAATGCAGTGACTGAGAGATAGAAATGCTAGCCATGGTGAACCATGTGCATGGTTACTTAGTAGATAAAGAAGGTCGTGAAAGAGAAGCTAATATATCAGATAAAGCATAGATGAGAAATCCTGTGGCTACTGAAAAACATCAAGGATAGCTTGTGCCTTAATGCTCTCTAGTCTCCAGGTCTGGCTTTTCATAGGCATGACCATGAGTCCAGTCTTTGACTCTAAGATATTCTCTTTCACCTTCAGTAACCAGCCAGATTTCACTTCCTCCACTTTTTAAAAATAAAACTTAAATTTTTAGAACAGTTTTATATTTACAGAAAAAATGCAAAGATAAGACAACAGTTTCCCAGAAATCCACATCTAATTCTCCCTATTATTGCTTTTATTAACATCTTCCATCAACGTGGTACATTTGTTACAACTAATAAGCCAATACTGTTACAGCATTATTAACTGAAGTTCATAATTTATTCAGATTTCCTTAGATTTTATCTAATATCCTTTTTTTTTTGGTTCCAGGATCACATCTAGGACACCACATTACATTTAGTTGTCATGTCTCTTTAGGCTTCTCTTGGCTTTGATAGTTTCTCAGACTGCTTGTTTTAGAGGACCTTGATAATTTTAAGGACTGCTGGTCAGGCGTTTTGTAGAATGTTTCCAAGTGGGATTTGCCTGTTGTTGCTGTTGTTGTGTGTGTGTGTGTGTGTGTGTGTGTGTGTGTGTGTGATTAGACTGGGGTAATGTGTTTTGGAGAGGAAGTTCACAGAGATAAAGTACCATTCTCATCACATTGCAAGACTACATCCTATTGACTAGGCCTGGCAGCTCACACCTATAATCCCAACATTTTGAGAGGCTGAGGTGGGAGGATTGTTTGAGTGCAGGAAGTCAAGACCAATCTGGACAATACAGCAAGACCCCACCACTACAAAAACTAAAACAATTAGTCAGGCATTTTGGTGTGTGCCTGTAGTCCCAGCTACTCAGGAGGTGGAGGCAAGAGGATCACTTGAGCCCAGGAGTTCTAGGCTGCAGTGAACTATGATTGCACGACTGCTACAGTCGTACTATGAGTGCACCACTGCATGTCAGCCTGGGAAAGTGAGCAAGACAACACCTTGTTTTGTAAAGAAATAAATACAAAATTTTTAAAAAATAAAAAATAAATAAGAGTACCTGTGGCTGGGTGCAGTAGCTCACGCCTGTAACCACAACACTTTGGGAGGCCAAGCCCAGCAGATCTCCTGAGCTCGGGAGTTCAAGATCGGCCTGGGCAAATGAGTGAGACCCCTTGCCTCTACCAAAAATACAAAAATTAGCCAGGCATAGTGGCATGTGCCTGTAGTCCCTGCTACTCAGGAGGCTGAGGTGGGAGAAGGGCTTGAGCTTGGGAAGAAGAGGTTGCAGTGAGTCAGGATCATGTCACTGCATTTTAGCCTGGGGAACAGAGCCAGACACTGTCTCAAAAAAAAAAAAAAAAAAAAAAAAAAAAAAAGAGTACATGCTACTAACATAACTTATTGTTGATGATGTCAACTTGGTCACCTGGGTGAGGTAGTGTTTGGTAGGTTCCTCCACTATAAAGTTAGCCTCTCTTCCCTTGCTTTCTATACTGTACTCTTTAGAAGAAAGTCACTATGTGTAACCTATAGCTAAGAAATGGGGAATTATGTTCCCTCTCCTTTAGGTCAGAGTATCTACATAAATTACTTAGAATTCTTCTGCAAGGGACATTTTTAAATTCTCTCCTATGTATTTACTTATTCAATTACTTATTTATATTCATATAATGAATACATACACTGTTATGAATATTTATTTTATACTTGCGATTATAACCCAGTATTATGCTATTTGTTTTATTGTTTAAATTTTTTCGTCTTTGCCTATTGGAAACTCTTCAGTTGGCTCCTGTGTCCTTTTGGCATTTGTTTTTTTTTTCTCTCTCTTTTTTAGCACTTTCTTACCTTCTGGCCCTATAAGATGTTCCCCCTGCCACTGTTTACTGGAACTAATTTGAGCAGTTCTCTTGCTTGCAATCACCAAGCTTAACTAGAACATATATTTCCTTGGATTCTTGGTTGCATGTTCTTACTATTATATTTTCTTAGCTCTATGTGCTAGTGTGTGCATTTGTTCGTTGTGTGTGTGTTTTCATGTGTTCATTAGGTGCAAAGGCATGCCAGAAAGAGAGACTTATGATGAGATAGAGGACCGAAAAAAAAAAAAAAAAACTAAAAAAAAACCAGGTTAGGAAATACTGACTTCTGGAATACCCAAGGGTGAAGTCAGTGAAGAACAAAGCTATTCTTGCTTTGCTCTACTTCCTTGCCAATGAAGAACACAGATACATCTTAGCAGAGATGTTTAAGAGCAGTTATAACTTACACTAATTATAATGTGGTAACTGCCCATATTTCTAATATTTTAGCTGTGTATTAATAGCATGGACTAATAAAATCATGCTAAAATATGTCAAAATATCAGTAGGATATTATCTTTTAGACAGAATAGTGGAGCAGAAGTTATTTAAGAAGGATTTGTTCCACAGTGAGTCCAGAAGGAGAGAATTCACGTATCAGATTAATGATGGCTGGGTGCAGTGGTTCGTGCTTATAATCCTAGTCCTTTGACCGGCTGAGGTGGGAGGATTACCTGAGCCCAGGAGTTTGAGGCCAGACTAGGTAACATAGGGAGACCCCAGTCTTCACAAAAATATAAACAAATAAATAATCCAGGTGTGGTGCCGTGTGCCTGTACTCCCAGCTACTAAGGAGGCGGAAGCGAGAGGATCACTTGAGCCCTGGAGTTTGAGGCTGCATTAAGCCACGATCGCACCACTGCAATTCCAGCCTGGGCAACAGAGCTAGACCTTATCTCTGAGAAAACAAACAAACTAAAAAAGAATAATGCCAGCACTTTGGGAGGCCAAGGCGGGCAGACCATGAGGTCAGGAGTTCGAGATCAGCCTGGCCAACATAGTGAAACCCCACCTCTACTAAAAATACAAAAATTAGCCAGGCATGGTGGCATGCACTTGTAGTCCCAGCTACTTGGGAGGCTGAGGCAGGAGAATCTCTTGAACCTGGGAGGTGGAGGGTTTGGTGAGCTGCTATCGCACCACTGCACTCCAGCCTGGGCAACAGAGCCAGACTTTGTCTCAAAAAAAAAAAAAAAAAAAATGCTGATGAATACTCTGTGCTCTGTGCTGGTCACTCTACTAAGTACTTTACTGAAATGGTCATTTTAAGTGCTTTACTGCAATGTGAGTTTCTTGGGGAAAAACTCTGCATCTTCAATCACTGCATTCCTTGTAACAAGGACAGGGCTTGACAAAGAGTAAAATACGTGTTGAATGAATGAATTCTCATATCTGACTTTTCTCCCCTCTCTCGTCTTTCAGCAAATTTTGTATTTCATAATACATTTTATTCAGTTCTTCTTTCACTTTCTTCTTTGATGCCAACAAGGCAATAATTACAGGAAGCTGAACTTGAGTCTATATTTATACTTTATCCCATAACAGAAAACACTATTTCAAAGAGTAAATGAGTTTGTGAAATGCTTTTAAGGTAACTATTATAGACACTGCATGGTAACAATCAAAATGGCAGCACTCTCTCTAAACTGTACTGCTTTCCGCCCTTCTCAGAATTTCCAGCTCTTAAAGTTCTCCTCTGGTTTTTCAGAGACCCATTAGTCTCTCACCCAAGGTCTGCCTCCTTGTAAGAATTTTGCCCTTTTTTTGATGATGTGTTCTTTACATGAACACATCAAAACCATCAAATAATGTGGTATCAGAGGTCAACTGCTTCTAAGATTTCAAGTGCTTGACTGTGGCTAAGGGGCAGTAGACATCTGAGAAACCCTCAGCTTGTGATTGTTTATTAGTGACATAAAACACAAGCTCTCAAGAAAATAGAAAAAGTACAAAGATAAAACTTTAATTTGAGCTTCTTTGTATTAGTCTGGGCATAGCCAGGGAAAATAACTGTTACTCAAATTAATCTTGTTTTTCTTTTTCCATTAGACTCTCTGCTCATCTCGTCTAATAATGGCACAATATACAATAATGAAGGATGCAAACTCTACTCTAGAACCACTCCGCCCTTTCTCTCATTCTGTCTCTTCTGTTCTGACTCTGTCCCTCAGAGCCAAGCTCCATTCTAGAAGGAACTAAACAATAACTGGAATCTCAGAGAACATTAGTTCCTCCAGCTTGTTAGTTGATTTAACAGCTAAAGCTATGCAAAAACAACACTTATGTTAATCACATATGGAATCACATTGTCTATTTTAAGTGTAGTATTCTAATTTGTGTTTTGATATTTTTAAATCTTGGAAAAAGTGAACACTAACCACTCCTCAGTCTACTTTGCTTGTTCCTTTTCCTATCCCTCACTCTGAGAGTTGGAGTAGTCCAGAGATCGTCTTGACCCTTTTAAAATTTTCTTCTCTATCTTGTCCCATTTCTTTTAGTCCTATCCAATGCAATTTTCTATGATGATGAAAATCTCTATCTGTGTTGCCCAATAGGTAGCCAATAGCTATAAGTGTCTATTGAGCTTGACATGTGACAAGTGTGCCTTGGAAACTGAACATTTAATTTTATTAGCTTTTAATTAATTTTAATGGTAGCTGCATGGAGCTAGTGGCTGCCATATTGACGAAAGTGGTAGAGTAGGATGGTCTCATTTAATGCTATGACTTCGAACTACTTTCACGATTTTACATCCAAATTTTATTTCAAGTGTTTCCACTTCTTATCATCACTTTGGTTACCCTAGTCCAAGCAATCATAGTTGCTTTCAGCAACTATGGCATCCTATCTTGTCTTACTGGCACTATCTTGGGTTTCTTGTGTTAAACCACTCCTGTTTTGAGTGATTACTCTGACAGCTATGTGGGGAATATACTTCAGAGTGTTGACAATATATTCTCCACATAGCTGTCAGAGTAATCACTTAAAACACAGGTTGCACACATCATATCACTCCCTTGCTCAAATCCCTCATATTAGTTTTATTGATGCTATAAAAATTACCACAAACTTAGTAGTTTAAAACAGCACAAATTTACTTTCTTACCTTTGTGTAGGTCAGAAATCTGATGCACGACTCACTGGACTACAATCAAGGTGGCCACAGGGCTGTGTTTCTCTCTGGAGCCTCTAGAGAAAATCAGTTTCCTTGTCTTTTTCAGCCTGTAGAGGCCACCTGCACTCCTGGGCTTGTGGCCTCTTCCTCCATCTTAAAGCCAGCAAGAGAGCATCATTCTGGGCCAGCTTCTCTGCTCACCACTTTCATTGACCACAGTCAATAAAGGCTCTTTGATTTTAAGGTCTCCGATTAGTATGGGCCCACATAGATAATCCAGGATGATCTCCCTATTTCAAAATTCTTAACTTAATCGTAGATACAAAGTCCCTTTTTTTCGTGTAAGGTAACATTTTCACAGGTGCTGGGGATTAGAGCATGGGCATCTGGGGGCCATTATTCTGATTATGAGAGACTTTGGATCACTTGCTTGATCTGGTCCTTTTTTACCTCTTTGAACTCTTTCTACTACTCTGCTCCATTCATGTGACTTCACAATAGTCAATATTTTCTTCTCAAACTTTCCATTTAGCTTTAAACTTCTTCAACATCTTCCTTACCCTTCCCATTTTTTTTTTTTATCAGGGCTCTATTCAACTCAACTGTCACTTCCTTTGGGATACCTTCTCTAACCATCTTGACTAAAAAACAAAAAACAAAAACCCAACAACAAACACATCAAAAACAGCCCTCCCTGCCTAAATTAAACTCTACTAAACTTAAGTCTTACTTTTTAAAATTGAACTTATCATTATCTGAAATTATATTAAAATAAGATTTGTGTGTTTGGATCTTAGCTATCCACTAAAGATGCAAGCTGTTGAAAAACAGGAACCTTATCTTCTAGTTCACTGTCAAATCTCTAACACTTAGGAGCATTTGTTGAATGAATGAATAATTGAATAGTGTGATATATAATGTTTTCATAATAATGGAATTTGATTAGGTAATTCTGACCACATTTAATAAATGTTAACAAAGACTTAATGTTATTGAGTAAAAGGACATATTCACTCACGAATAATCTATATCCATTTTTGCCCATTA